>NC_139221.1:225218008-225818008 GCF_055691185.1 Crinia signifera
TTGCAATAACTGATGTTTATGGAAGACATACATGGATGAAATCAAAATAGGGATAATGACTGATATAGACAAAGAACCTCAATGGTGTTCCTTCTGATCTGTAACACCCTTGTTTGAAAACATCTTGACTTCTGTTTACAGACAAAATATGTTCTATGTCTTCAGCCAATTACATAATGGGGAGTACATTTTTGAAGCACTGTGATTTTCAAAAAAAAAAATGTTTGCTAAATATTTTTCAAAACTTTCAGATTTAGATTTTCTCAGCACTGTAGCTTACTGGCCAATAACAGTGCACTGTATGTGAACATAACCTATATTATTATAACAGAATATTCAATAAAAGTGCTGACCTATATTTTCTCTCACATTAGACTATTTACAGTAAGTCCTTGGTCTGTGGCAACCCTCTGAACTTGTTATTATAAGAAGCAGAAACACATTCCTTAACCAGGGACCCATTTTTAGCCAATGTGTTTCTTTTAATAAAACTATTGTCAGGCTGGGGGGCATTTTATGAGGTAACCTACCGTAAAAAAAACAATACACTAGAGGTAACCTACTGCATAAAACAATACAGTAGAGGTAACCTACTGCAAAAACAATACACTAGAGGTAACTACTGTAAAAAACACAATACAGTAGAGGTAACCTACTGCATAAAACAATACAGTAGAGGTAACCTACTGCAAAAACAATACACTAGAGGTAACCTACTGTAAAAAACACAATACAGTAGAGGTAACCTACTGTAAAAAACAATACAGTAGAGGTAACCTACTGTAAAAAACACAATACAGTAGAGGTAACCTACTGTAAAAAACAATACAGTAGAGGTAACCTACTGTAAAAAACAATACAGTAGAGGTAACCTGCCTCATCCCAAAAGCATCTTAACCATGGCAAAACTGTGATGGAAACTAATTGTGGGCTTGGAAGGTAAGAGGGGGTGGGGGTACAATAACAAAGAAAAACTACACTAACATTATAGTAAGGGCAACAGACAATAACATGTTAACCATAAGAAGGCTTCCAAATTCTAAGGGGTAAATTTAGTAAGATAGAAGTTCTATTGAAGTTAGGATGTTGCCCATAGCAACCAATCAGATTCTATCTATTATCTTCTAGAACAGTGGTTCTCAACCTCAGGACCCTCAACAGTTCACGTTTTCCAGGTCACCCTGCAGGTGCACTTATTACTGCCTGACACATTTAAAAGATCCACAGGTGGGGCTAATAACTTCACTTGTGATTCTGTGTGGAGACCTGGAACCACTTTTCTAGAAGGTGCTAAATAATTAAAAAGTTAAATCTGATTGGTTGCTATGAGCAACATTTCATCTTCAATAGAACTCCCATCTTAGTAAATGTACTCCTAAGAAGTCAGTCATGTACACACTTCTAAAAAATAAAGGTAAACAGTAAACTGTTAAAGGAAGTGCATAATAATGGTCTTCATACAGTAGGTATCATCCATCTGAAAGTGAATTGCCAGCAGACATCTGCCCACGCATAGCAAAATATTAAAAATCACCTACCATAAGGGTGTGCTGTTTTCTGGGGACCATTAAAACATTTTCTTTGTCTCTGTAATTTAGACATTTTGCAATTATCATATGGGTCCGTAGATGTATAATACGGTTATCTATCATATCAACATGGAGGAAGTCTAGTAAATTTGTCCCTTTGATATTTATGTTCAGTATACCAGCGAATGTAAGAATGTTTCATGTATAACCAAAACTAAAACAGGTACTTATGTAATATCTGGACTCCATGCGTAGTTGGATAGTAGGGGTATGAAAAAATGGGGTGCATTTAACTTAGGAGTCCAGATAATACATAAGTACCCTAAAACAAATATGCAGTACTAATATGGAATAAACACTTATTAAAAAACTATTGGATTGACTTCACAACAATTTAATATAATCACATATCTAGATATTCAAAAACACACATTCAAGTAAAAGCATGGGATTATGACTGCACCTAGCAATAAACATTCTGGACAGATTTCCTGGAACGTCTGTTCCTATTATGCCTAATATATATGTCCAGACAATGTATTTTTTTTTAAGATTCAATTTTTATTTGAGTTTTCAAATACAAAAAAAGGGGAGGGGTACAGAAGAAGAAAAAGGGAGGAGGGAGAGGGAGGAAGAACATATATATATATAATCTCGCACCATAGTCAATCACAAATGAGTTACATAATATACTTATGAACATTCAGAAATTGTTATAACTTCGACATACAGTAAGTAAAAAAATAGGTAAATATTGGGAATGTTGCGAGTCAACATTTGATTTTTGTGTAGACTTAAAGCTGGTAGGGAGTGAGTCCATTAATCACCCTGCAGTTTTGGGGTAGTTTTAAGTATAACCGGTTAAGTCAGTGGGTGGTCGGGGTGTTTGCCAATTTGTGAGTCATCCAGGCTGCCCATTTAGATGCAGGAAGGGTAGCAGACAGTGCGTAGGCTAAGCCTTCTGTTTCAAACTGAAAGTGGCTTTGAACAGCCTCCTCAATGGTTAGAATCATTGGGACTAGGTTGCTAGTTGTTAAGAACAACTTGGTTGAAACCAAAACATGGCTCAGAACATAATGAGTGTCCTTGGGGATATTGTCTAGATATAGATGAAATAATGCAATTTTTGGGTGGGGAGGGAAATGAGTCCCCGAAATTTCAGAGAGTAGGGTGAATACTCTGGACCGCATTCCGGTCAGTTTAGGGCAAGACTAGAAGATGTGGGACAATGTACCCACATTGCCACATTGTCGCCAGCATGCACTGGAAGATGGCCGTATTGTATGTAGAAGGGCTGGAGTTAGATATTGTCTATGAATGAGTTTATAAAATTGTTCAATGTGGGATTGACATTTTGATTCATGAAAACAATTGTGGAACGTGATCGTCTATTCCTCATCAGTTATAGGGTTTGCTAGATCGCGTTCCCATTCGAGTTGAGAGCTAAATTTAGCAGGGTTCTGCGGATCTGTGAGTAAACTGTACCTCCATGAGATGGAGCCCTTAGAGTTTATTCTAGTAAATCTATGGCTTATATATTTTGGTATAGGTACTATCTTATGGGAGGTTGGGTTGATGCTCTGGACCCAATGCCGTATTTGAAGGAATTTGTAAAAGTCCTTGGAGGGGATTAACAATGTAGTTTGAATATCGCTGAATGTGGATAAGGAGCCCCCTGCGAGTATTGTTCCCAGTGATGAAATTTCATGGGAGGACCAAGTGTCTAGCGATAAGTTCGGTATCATGTGAGCTATTCCCGACAGGGACAGGTCTGGAGAGGGAAGTGATATTTCTGGCACTGCAGATACCAGTGATAGCCAGTAGAGTCTGGTGGATAGTAATATTGATGAGCGTGCAGTGGCTTTTGGGGTTTCTGAGGTAGGCAGCCATAGGGTATCAGTTAGTGGTATCGGAGATGAGAATCCTCGCTCCAGCAGTACCCAGGGCTTAATGTCCTCTGTTGCAAACCAAGCGTGCAGTGGAGCCAGGATACATGCTACTTGATATGAGTAGAGATCGGAAAAGGACAGGCCACCTTTTAATTTTGGAAGACACATTGTACGTCTGGCTAGTCTAGGCCTCTTACCTCTCCAAACATATTTTGATAATGCTGTATTGAATTTAGCTAATAAATATTTTGGGAGGAGTATAGGGATAGTTCTGAAAAGGTAGAGTAGCTTGAGGAACACGATCATTTTTAAGGCTGAGATACGGCCTATCCATGAAATTTCTAGGAGCATCCACTCATTTGTTAACTGGAAAAATGTGTGCAGTAGCGAAAGGTAGTTAGTGGTGATTATGTATGATACTTTAGGAGTAATCTGGATACCTAAATATTTTAGGCTATCTGTCTGCCATGCATAGTCGTAAGTTGCCTTTAATTCTGCTAGTGTGCTCACAGGGATTTTTATAGGTAGGGCCTCCATTTTTGAACTATTTAATTTGTAATTTAAAACTGAAGACTAGGTTTCCAGGAACTTATGAAGTGTTGTTAGAGATGACTTGGGGTTGGTGATTGTTAGAAGGACATCATCCGCATATAGACATAATCTTGTATGTGCGGTCAAAAAGGTGTGGGCTGGTAATGTCGGGGGAGGATCTAATAACCTCTGCCATAGGTTCTATTGCTAAGACGAACATCAACGGGGACAGGAGATGCCCTTGACGGGTGCCAATAGAGATCCCGAAAGTAGACGAGAGCATACCGTTTACAAAAACTCTGGCCATCGGGTTGGCGTAAAGGGCCTTAATAGAGGATAGGGCCCTATCCTTTATACCAAATTTCTGCAAGACAGCCCATAAGTAACCCCAATGTAATCTGTCGAATGCCTTCTCTGCGTCGAGCGACAGTAGTAATAAAGGCTCCGATGACGCAAAGAAGGCATCCATGACATTGATAATCCTCCTGGTGTTGTCCGGTGCTTGTCTCCCCATGACAAAGTCCACCTGGTCTTGATTTATTAGACGTGGGAGGAGAGGGTTGTGTCTGTTCGCTAACAGACAATGTATTTTTGTGGATTGGTTGTTGGTGAGAAATGGAGATATAGTTACCAGGGGCACTGACAGCGCTTCTAGTGTCAGCAACCATGAGCATAATGCAGTGTTACTACTGTTGGCAATTGTGGGCATAATGCAGTTCTACTACTGTTTGCAACTGTGGGAGTAATGCAGTGCTTCTTCTCTCGTCAATCTTCTACTGTGCTTCTACAGTGCTTCTACTGTCTTAATGCAGAGCTTCTGGTGTCGGCAACCATGAAAGTAATGTAGCGCTTCTACTGCTGGCAACCGTGGGTATAATGCAGCACTTCTAATGTCGGCAACCATGGGCGTAATGCAGCGCTCCTCTTATCAGCAACTGTAGGCATTATGTATGAGCATCCCTACTACTATTGGCTGCCGTGGGCACTGTGTATAAACAGAACTATGACTGTCGGCAACTGTGGGCATGTACTGTATAAGCAGTGCTACTTCTGCTCTCAGTTGTGGGTGTTATGTATAAACAGCGCTTCTAGAGCCAGATGTATCAAGCTTCAAAAAGTTGTAAAGTGGAAAGTAAAAAAAAAACAGCCAATCAGCTCCTACCTGTCATTTTTCAAATCCAGCCAGTAGCATGGTAGTTAGGAGCTGTTTGGCTGACTGCTTATGACTCTCTATTTTATCACTCTTTAAAGCTTGATACATCTGGCCCCTAATGTGAGCAACTGTGGGCATAATGTATGAGCAGTGCTACTACTGTCGGGAACTTTGAGTGAATGCAGCACTTCTACTTTTAGCAAGCGTGGACATTATGTATAAGCAACGTTACTACTGTCAGCAAACGTGGGCATTATGTTACATGCATTATGTTACATGTATAAGTAGCGACACTCCTAAGGGCTACTGTGGGCATTATGTATAAGCAGTGCTTCTGCTGAGGGTAGTTATGGGCATGGTGTATAAATGGGGCTACTACTCTTGTCATTATTTGTATAAGGGGCTCTACTACTACCATAGGCATTAAGTGTGTAATCAGCATTACTACTGTGGGCATTATGCATAACAGGTGCTACTATGGTGGATATATAAGGAGCACAATTACCGTGGGCATTTGAGTGCCCCGATGTGCGTGGTGATACTATTGTGTGGCCGGACCCCTTTCTTGTGAGAGAACACCTCTTTCCTGTGCGGTGTCCCTTTGTAAATTATGGCTGGGCGAAAATGTAAAGTTTGCAGGGGGGCACCGAACATGCTATCACAAGCCCTGTGTGCGAAGAAGGTTGAGCGGGAAAGGGGGGGGGGGGGTCTTTGCCAGCAATTTGACTTGTGAGGGCGTAAGAGTTTGTACCTATCTCTCCCTCTGTAGATTTTATATGCTTAATATCATAACATATCAGTCCAACTGGACTACAATTATGTAATTTGGAATTGTGTAGAGTTATTTTCAATTAAACCTTTTAGATTGGCTACCTATGCTAACCAATGGAGAGTGGAAACTTACTAGAAGTATGCGTATAAAAAGGTCAAATGGACCCATTGGAACTACTCTTCCAAAAAGTTCCCAGCACTTTGGAGCACAACCGGTTAGACAGACTAAGACCAATCAGAGGCCACTTACCTGTGTGTACACTGTAGAGCACCCCTTTGCCAACAGTGGTCCGCAGGGCATCCAGGCCTGCCACACCGACTGCTTGTGGTCTGCCATTTTATACACAACACTTTTAGGTGTTCCAGGACTTACAGTTGACCACACACATCGTTCTACCATATTACAGGTACATTGGGAGAAGTCTAGTGAGGAGAAATGTGGATATCTAAAAGAAGCAGGCTGGGGCTCTGTGAATATGAAAGCACTCATGTAACACATGTAACACCTGAACAAATCAGAGATCCGTTCAGATTCTGTTGCTTCTCTGTACACAGTAGAAAACATTCCCTCCATTTTAGCAATTCTAAATTAACTGCAGTGCTGAAGCACTTTACACATCTTTCCCTCTTGAGTATACACAAAGGTTTTGTGAGATTGCAAGGTTTCATTGTATAGAGCAGGGAATGAAATATATAGCATGCTATATTCATCTATATTCATCTAGGGACAGTAAGCTGAGATACATTTTTGTATAATGTGCATGTCTATGACTATAAAACCAATATAGTGAATTGCACATGACATACCTATTTATAAGTTTATTTTTCATTTTGCAGTATATCATGGAAAGGAAATAAATATATATATATATATATATATATATATATATAAAAATTATAGTTTTGTGGTATTCTTTCCTCAATAATAGGCTTCATGGTGAGAAAAATCAGCTCAGACTCTCAAAAGATTGTATTCTTTAGATTTACTTCGGTCCATTTGGCTACATATGACTAGGGTCTGATTGTGTGTCTCCAAAACACTGCCATCTGTTGGCAGTGAGTAAAACAACATCTCTTTCTCTCTCACATATGCACAAACACAGAGGCAATCACAAGATAGTCGTCTAGCTTTGGAAACATTCACTTTGAGCAGGCTTACTAGTATATATATACTGTATTTGCTGGCGTATAAGACTACTTTTTTCCCCTGAAAAATATGCCTCCAAGTGGGAGGGTCGTCTTATACGCCGGGTGCACTTATATAACAAACCCTCTATTTTGAGTGGAAATGTTGGCGAGTCGTCTTATACGCCCAGTCATCTTATACGCCGGCAAATACGGTACTAGTAAGTACTTTTTATTTGCCCATTATGGGAACATTGGTTTGGACTTGGACCTAGACCAGCCACGCTATGATATATGTATTTGTCTCTACTCCTTTTTTTTTTTTACTGTATTTTTGTCCAAACACCTTTGCCCTATTACTGCATTGGTAGAATTTGGTGTTTTAATAAATTATTTTGTGTTTATATATTGTATTCTATGCACAAACTATTTGTATTGAATTTTCTTTTTACGCTTCAATAAAAGAAAGTTTCTAAAAAAAAAAGTACTTTGTATTTTATTGAAGGGGATGCGTCCTCTCTGGGTCGTCTATTTGATGATGTCACTTTTTGTGTGCATCTCCCGGGGAATATGCGCCCGGTGATTGATGAGCACCTTACACCTGGGTACTTAAGTTATGAAGGTTGTTTTAGTGTGTGAGCCTAAAGACAATGGGTGTGGAGCACTGAAACGTTGCTGTTTGTAATAAAACTTTTCATTTTCAAATGGATGGACTGCTGCTTTCAAGTTGGATTTCCATATGCTGTGCAAGCAAGCGGGCACCCTCTGAGCAATTGATTTTGCCGGACCTAATGGTTTATATATAGGGCGCATTATCATATTCGATACTGCTGGATGGCTGCAGGGCGTGCCCATAGGGGTCACGCAAGACAGGTGCTGAAGGACATACCAAAAATTCCAGAAAATCACTGGCCTTTGATGGAGATACTGGCCTTGTCCTTTCCCAGAAATGTCAGTGTCAGGCCACCATTTGGAGAAACAGAGGCTGGGATCGCCTGCTCTCTGTAAGCTGTACCAAGGGGGCAGCCTGATCCTCCTGGATCCCTGTAGTTATGGAAAATGGAGTTCGGTAAGCAAACAAAGCCATGCCTCCTCTATGAAGCTATACCCCTTTTTTTCAGTGCCCCACCAGGTGTCATAGGAACAAGTGATGCAGCTGTGCACCTCTTCTACAACCTAACCTGAATCAGACCCACTGTCCAGGGTAATAAAATACTAGTGTTCGATGACTTTTCAGTCTTAAGGTGCCCATACACTAGTAAGATTTATCTTCAGATCTGGCTGGTTGGAACAAAAACATGGTTATGGATGAGTGACAGTTTGTTAGTTTTCCAGCATTTCCAAGCAAATGGTCAACTGTCATTTGCTCTCATCCATAACCATGTTTTTGTTCCAACCAGACAGATCTGCAGATAAATCTGCGTGTGTATGGCCACCTTTAGTTTCTCAGCAACACAGAAAATAACCTCATTATTTCTTTGCAAAATTATGGATTTTTACAATGAGTTGAACAAAACATTTTGGACGATGTTACTAAAACTCCGAAATGTATCACTAATATGTGTAACTTTGATTACATGTTTACAAGGTCATTGTACATCTGATTGTCTTAATTTATTATTTTATTTATTACCAGTTTCTTATATAGAGCACACATATTCTGCAGCGCTTTACAGAGAATATTTTGAACACTCACATCAGTCCCTGCCTCAGTGGAGCTTACAATATATATTCCCTGCCACATGTACACGCACACACATTCATGCTAGGTTTAATTTTGTTGGGAGCCAATTAACCTACCAGTATATTTTTGGATTATGGGTGGAAACCGGAGTACCTGGAGTAAACCCACGCAAGCACAAGGAGAATATACAAACTCCACACAGTTAGGGCCACGGTGGGATTTGAAACCATGACCTCTGTGCTGTGAGGCAGTAATGCTAACCTTTACACCGTCCGTGCTGCCCCCTTAATGTTATTTTTGTGTTGCTTAGCAAGAAAGACTTTTGATTGTCTAGAGAAAAAATTTAAAAACTGGATATTGGATCATACTGTACCTACCTACTGTCCCAATTAAAATTACAAGTGGTACCAGCCAAAATAAAAATTAGACTGACGTTTTCTCAAATGCACAGTTCTTCCAGTAGCTTATAAGTATTATGTCATAATATATTTTATTAGAATAATCACATATTAGATAAATAACCAATTACTTCATATTTTCTGAAACGGTTAAATTGAACATTGAAAAAAAAATACAGACACACTTAATGATTTTGAACTTTTATATTTTTGAAGTTTGTGATTGTTATCAAGGCAGTTTATTTTTCAAGAATAATTTTTAAACTGACATGCATTTTAATTACATCAGTTCCTTAAAACCATCTCTGTCCCATAATGTCCTCTGTTGAAATCTCATCGTAAACAGATGCTACAGATGACATGAAAGCACATTTATCATTTTCAAATAAAGTTTAATAGATTTTTACGATATAGTCTCACTCTATATAACCTTTAAAATATTTTCATTTGTAAAAAAAATTAATCTTGATATAAATATTAAAACTAAAAGAATCACTTAATGGCAAAATAATTATCATTGTGATATAATATTTGTATTTGAACAGTGAACTCTTTTTTACACGCATTTGGCACAAATAAATCTTCTTGATGAAATAAAACATGGATGATATTTTTGCAGTGCTTACATAATACATATTTCATTTCAGAAGACTGGATAATTAAACATTAACATTATTACACTACATTACATGCTTTTATGGGGACCATTCTACTGCACATTAAACATTTGTTTGTTTACACAGAAACATAACAAAGGGCAAAAAGAGTCTATAATTTTTCATTCCATTCAGATTATAACAAACGTTTTAAAGTCAACAACTAGGCAAACAGCTATCATTCACATTTTGTAAAATAAAATAAAAATAAAAGAATAACAGTAATCACAAACACCGGCTTAAATGAAACTTGTTCTTAATAAATAAGAGTTTGTTAGAAGAGAATGAGAAGCAAAACAACTTGCTGTACAAAGTGCATAAACAATATTTAGGGCTATTTTATTTATTTATATTAATTAATAAATATAATATTTAGATTTTTTTAATAATAATGTAATGGATTACAGGTATGAATAAAACTATTTTTTTAAGAGAAAAGGTACAAAAATACTAATAATTATGATTGTCCAATACATAAAGAGTTAATTTTGGGGGGATTTTATATATGTACAGTACTGTACTTATTCTAATCAGGGCACACAGCCTCACTGATCCAGCATGATTGGAGTATATGTATATATATATACACATATATATATATATATATATGTATATATATATATATTTATATATATGGCCCCGAGTAACCCCTGATTTAGCTTCTATAAATAACACAGGGATACTTTATTTGACTAGGAATTATATATGTGTATATATACAGTACTGTATGTATGTGTGTATATATATATATATATATATATATGTATATATATATGTATATATATATATATGCATACACAAATCGACACAGTTTTTATAGTTTTATTTGGAATTTCTTTTTTAACTGTTACAGATATTAAAGGACACTGAAAATAAATATATTGTCTTGTGAATATTCTTTTTGTTTAAGGAGTAATTCTGTTTTTTAATAAAATTTCTGAACGTATAATATTATTTGCAATTATCGCTATTAACTGTTTCCTTATTGATGCCAGAATTTTCACAATCCCCTGATGCTGGATCGGCAATCATTGAAGGCCTCCGAATAGTGCTTAAAAAGGCTAAATGGATTGGATTGTGAATCAGGAAAAGCAGCCATAGATTGACATGTCCCTTAACTCAATGCTGCATATTAGTGCCCTTTAAATTCTACAATTAATATTTATCTTGAATACTGGGCACATTTTAAACCCTCTACCATTATACAGTACATAATACTCTAGTGTTATTGTTTGAATAAATCAGATCATTTATCTTTTATTTATACAAACATTTGGAAGGAATACCGGTGATTGCTGAGATGGAAATCATAATGTGGACATCAGTTGTGAAAATGAATTCACAAAACAAATTACAGTACTTATATATGTACTTAAATTACATTTGTTAGGTAACAGCACAGCAACCATGTAAGACTAGTGTGAATATGGACACATTTTCTTTCAATACACCTTTATGATAAAACATTTGCTCATATATTTTATTTTGGCATATGAATAAATCATACATTGAGAATACGAAAAACATAGTTTTTTTGACACATTACTTGTACTAGGACAGAAATAAAAAAGTGCATAATTAAGAGAGCCTTTTTTGAAACTCAGTAACCTTTTCCGGTGTCTCCAAAGAACTTAAGGCAGAATTCCACGTAGCAGTCCCTAAATGTTGACCATTCCAGCGAGGCATCTGCACAACTCCTTGTTATAGAGGCATTTTAACATCACACAAGAATCCGTTTTCCATGGTTAACACAATGGCTGTCAAATAAAGGCACTCTTGTGTACAGCTTTAGGCATCATACTATTTGGCAGTGTAAATATGTGTGTCTTTACATTATGGTTGAGCCCTTAGTAGGTTCCTGAAGAAATCAAGAAGAAAAAATGCATTATTTATTAATGAGATCATTACATTAGTAGCTAAAATACAGCATATTTCTGCAATGCCCAAGTCTTGTTTTTTGCCTGAGGTACCGGATCATACAACTAGACCCAGCCACATTATTTCAGGTAGTTCAGGTTATTGCAGTTATCTCGGAAATGATTTGCTGTCTTCAGTTGCCTAACCATGCTGCAGTTGTGTCACTTTAGACGTAGCATGGGTGTATTATGCCAACAAGATTTCTAGTACCAATCAGAAAGATTTTGACCAGAGTAAATGGTAAATACAGTACTCTTGGGCAATCATATGTAACTCTGTAAAGCCGTGACAAAGTTTTGAGAATTACAAAATATTAATTTTCACAAAGTCTGCTGCCTCAGTTTTTATGATGGAAATTTGCATATACTGCAGCCTGTCCTGATGAGTGATCAGAGGCAGTGCAATTAATTGTAAAGTCCCTCTTTGCCATGACAATAAACGTAATCCCAAAAATCACATCTCCACTGCATTTCAGCCCTGAAACAAAAGGACCAGCTTACATCATGTCAGTGAATATCAGTGAATATCTCACAGGTGAGAGTGTTAAAGAGGACAAAGCTGGAGATCACTCTGTCATGCTGAGTGAGTTCCAATAACAGATTGTTAGCTTGTAAATGTGGGTGGTGCTTTAAATCATTGTTCTTTGCCTTTTAACCATGGTTACCTGCAAGGAAACATGTGCGGTCATCTTTGTTTTGCACGAAAAACTTCAAGACAAGAATATTGCTGCTAGTGAGATTGCACCTGAATCAACCATTTATTGGATCATCAAGAACTTTAAGGAGTGAGGTTCAATAGTTGTGAAGAAGGCTTTAGGGCACCCAAGAATGTCCTGCAAGTGCCACTACAGTCCTGTGTCATGCCAACAGTTGTTTTATCACTCAATTGGTAATGCTCCCAAGAGTATTATAGTTGCAAGCTTGAACAGAAGAATAAAGAAGACTCTTTGTTGGGGCACTCTTGGGTTTAATTTTTTTTAATTATTACATTGTTAAAATATATATGATTACATCCTTTCTTAAAAGCAATCAATATATAGAATGTTATATTACTATCCTCAACAATATGATGAACAAGCCTTGACAAAATGTGCATCCAGTAAACATCCTATCGGTGAGTGTGTGTGACCTTTAGCATTCAGATGATATAACATAACTTATACGACTACTTCAGAAATAAAGACATGGAGACATAGTTTGGCAGAAATTTGTTAGCTGAATTTATTGAAAATGATTTTAAGCTAATTTTTATTTTATTTTTATTTTATTTTTGAGATTTTATTGGTGGCCTAGAAAGAACGGCTATTTGAACTAAACCCCACCCCAAACTAGCATACGTAATCCGACCTAACTTAACAAGCGGTATCCACTCCACCTACAGCATTGACTGCCCACCCAGCCGGGTGGGTTCGCTGACCCCGGTCGGGTGCTACAGCGAAGGCCTAAGCCAATGAGAGGCGAGTGCACCGAAACAAACCGAATACGCAGCAAACATACTAACTGAAGACTTGAAATCTATCAACTTGCCGTTCTTTCCCGCCATTCAGCTAACGCGATTAACCCCTTCCCGACATTTGACGTACATTTACGTCATGGCCGGGATGTACTTCCCGACACATGGCATAAATGTACGTCATGACTTTAAACTGTCACTGCGTCTAGAGACGCAGTGACAGAGGGACGATGTCTGCTGTCCCTGACAGCAGACATGTCCCTGCATGCCCAGGGGGGGCTGCGATGCCGCCCCCCCGTCGGCGATCGCTGTGATTGGCTGTTCAGTGTGAACAGCCATTCACAGCGTTTTCCTGTGTTACCAGCGAATCAGACGCTCGGTAACACAGGTGTCAATCACCGCCGGGCGTCAGGGGGCATGAGGGGGTCATCGGTGACGATGACACCTCACCCCACCCTCACCCCACCTGCCCCCAAGGCTGTGATTGGTCCGTCGGACCGACAGCCAATCACAGCCAAGGCGCGACATTTAAACTAACGGTGACTGCGCTGCAGACGCCATTCCGGTCTGGAATTGCGTGCAGAGCGGTCACCGTGCCTATCTGCCGTGATACTGACCTGATCCTTGCTAATACTTACCTGATCCTTGCAAATACCTTACCTGATCACCTGATCACTGCTTGTAGCGTGCTGGATGCTTCCTGGATCTGACTTCTTGTGACTTCCTGCTGCTGCTGCAGTGTGATAGAGAGATAGAGAGATAGAGAGAGAGATAGAGAGAGATTGAGAGAGATAGAGAGATAGTGACAGAGAGAGCTATATTTTGTGTCTGCTACCCCCCCTTTTTGGGGGTGCAGGTTTTTTTTATATATATATATAACTGTCAGTGCTGCTGCTGCAGTGTCATAGAGTGATAGATAGTGATAGATAGTGAGAGATAGAGAGATAGAGAGATTTGTGTCTGCTACCCCCCCTTTTTGGGGGTGCAGGTTTTTTTTTATATATATATAACTGTCAGTGCTGCTGCAGTGTCATAGAGTGATAGATAGTGATAGATAGTGAGAGATAGAGAGATAGAGAGATAGAGAGAGATAGTGACAGAGAGTGATAGAGAGTGTATATTTTGTGTCTGCTACCCCCCCTTTTTGGGGGTGCAGGTTTTTTTTATATATATATAACTGTCAGTGCTGCTGCTGCAGTGTCCTAGAGTGATAGATAGTGATAGATAGCGAGAGATAGAGAGATAGAGAGAGATAGTGACAGAGAGTGATAGAGAGTGTATATTTTGTGTCTGCTACCCCCCCTTTTGTGCTGATCAGTATATCTGAGCTGATCAGCAACTTTTTGGGGGCGCAGGGTTTTTTTTTTTTTATATATACCTGTCAGTTGCTGCCAGTTGCACTGTCAGTTGCACCAAAGGTTGTGCACCTGCTGCCCCTCACTGGTAATCAGTGTCGCATCAGTGATCACCTTTTTTTTTTTTGAGGGTGCTGTGGGGTCTTTTTTTAATTTTTTTTTACACACACTGTGATTTTGTGGGTGTCCTGTGGCCACTGTGCGCTGATCAGTGACGTACATCACTGATCAGCTTTTTCGGCACAGGGTTGATCTATTTTTTTTTTTGATCAAATTCCTGTTGCCTTTGAGCGCTGTTCAGTGACGGACATTACTGACCAACATCTGTGCTCAATTTTTGGCGCAGGACCTTTTTTTTTTTTTTTTAACCCCTTCAATTTTTTTTTTTTTAACCCCTTCAATTTTTTTTTTTGTATAAAGTATTTTTTTTTTCTGCACTACATACACACTACACACTACATACCCCCCGGGTTGAAATAAAGTTTGTACCCCCCCCTACACTATACACGTGTTGAAACATTTCACTACCAGTAACACAAAAATAAAAATGGCATCCCAAATGTCATCCCAAATGTCATCCCAGTCATCCAGAAGAATGTATTCAGCGGAGGAGGCATATGCCATGCTTGCCTCTGACTCTGACACAGCCAGTGAGGCAAGCGGGGAATTTGAAGGATTCGTCTTAAGCTCCTCTTCCTCCTCTGGTGATGAGGGACCCCCTCAAAGACGGTGGAAAAATTGTCTGGGATTTAGTGCACCCCTTCCTGGATAAAGGTTATCACCTCTATGTGGATAACTTTTACACTAGCATCCCCCTGTTTAAGGCCCTTGGTTCAAGAGGTACAGCAGCTTGCGGTACTGTGCGCAAGAACCAAAGAGGCCTCCCAAAAACGCACATTGCCCAAGTAATGAGAAGGGGTGAAAGCAGGGGAATATGCACCGAAAATATGTTGTTGGTCAAATATAAGGACAAGAGGGATGTCCTTATACTGACAACAATTCACGGAGACAGTACCACCTCCGTCCCTGTACGAGGTACCAGTACCCACACCTCAAAACCTAATTGTATCCTGGATTACAATAGGTACATGGGCGGAGTGGATCTTTCAGATCAGGTACTGAAGCCGTACAGTGCCCTGCGGAAAACAAAAATCTGGTACAAGAAGCTGGCCGTGTATATCATCCAGATGGCACTGTATAACGCTTACGTGCTATTCCGTTCTACCGGCCAGAGGGGGACATTTATGCACTTTCAAGAGGAAGTCATAAAGGGCCTAATATTTGGGAACCAGCAGGCAGAGGGCCCCAGTACTTCTAGTACTGGCCCCCGTATTGTACCAGGGCAGCATTTTCCTGATGAAATCCCCTCCACTGGAAAAAAGGGAAGGACACAAAAAAGGTGCAAAGTTTGCTATAAAAAGGGAATAAGAAAGCAAACTATTTTCCAGTGTGACACTTGCCCCGACAAACCCGGCCTATGTATAAAGGAGTGTTTTAAATTATACCACACATCTATGGATTATTAGGTTCATAATTTCACCGTGCTTCGGG
This sequence comes from Crinia signifera, assembly GCF_055691185.1. Taxonomy (NCBI): domain Eukaryota; kingdom Metazoa; phylum Chordata; class Amphibia; order Anura; family Myobatrachidae; genus Crinia; species Crinia signifera. The sequence goes on from NC_139221.1 coordinate 225,234,020, forward strand.
GGTCTTGCTAATGCCACATAGCACCCACCATTCATTTCACCAGAATCAGAGCTGCAAAATCCAAAAATCACTCCTTCCCTTCTGAGTCCTGCCATGCACCCAACTGGTATTTTTTGGTCACATGTGAGGCATTGCCGTACTCGGGAGAAATTGGGGCACAGATTTTGGGGTGCTTTTTCTCCTTCATACCTTCTGAAAATGAAAAATTTTGAGCCAGAACTGCATTTTTGTGTAAAAAAATTTAATTTTTCATTTTCACTGCCCAGTTGTATCAAAATTGGTGAAACCCCTGGGGGTTTGAAATGTACACTATACCCCTAGATGAATTCCCTGAGGGGTGTAGTTTGCAAAATAGGGTCACTTGTGGGGGGGTTCCACTGTATTGGTGCTTTGGGGGTCTTGCTAATGCGACATAGCACCCACCAACATTCCACCAGAATTTGTGCTGCAAAATCCAAATATCACTCCTTCCCTTCTGAGTCCTGCCACTTTTTGGTCACACATGAGGCATTGCCGTACTCGGGAAAAATTGGGGCACAGATTTTGGGGTGCTTTTTCTCCTTCATACCTTCTGAAAATGAAAAATTTTGAGCCAGAACTGCATTTTTGTGTAAAAAAATGTAATTTTTCATTTTCACTGCCCAGTTGTATCAAAATTGGTGAAACCCCTGGGGGTTTGAAATGTACACTATACCCCTAGATGAATTCCCTGAGGGGTGTAGTTTGCAAAATGGGGTCACTTGTGGGGGGGTTCCACTGTATTGGTGCTTGGGGGGTCTTGCTAATGCGACATAGCACCCACCAACATTCCACCACCAAAAATCACTCCTTCCCTTCTGAGTCCTGCCATGCACCCAACTGGTATTTTTTGGTCACATATGAGGCATTGCCATACTCGGGAGAAATTGGGGCACAGATTTTGGGGTGCTTTTTCTCCTTTATACCTTCTGAAAATGAAAAATTTTGAGCCAGAACAGCATTTTTGTGTAAAAAAATGTAATTTTTCATTTTCACTGCCCAGTTGTATCAAAATTGGTGAAACCCCTGGGGGTTTGAAATGTACACTATACCCCTAGATGAATTCCCTGAGGGGTGTAGTTTGCAAAATGGGGTCACTTGTGGGGGGGTTCCACTGTATTGGTGCTTGGGGGGTCTTGCTAATGCAACATAGCACCCACCAACATTCCACCAGAATCTGAGCTGCAAAATCCAAAAATCACTCCTTCCTTTCTGAGTCCTGCCATGCACCCAAATGGTATTTTTTGGTCACATGTGAGGCATTGCCGTACTCGGGAGAAATTGGGGCACAGATTTTGGGGTGCTTTGTCTCCTTCATTCCTTGTGAAAATGAAAAATTTTGAGCCAGAACTGCATTTTTGTGTAAAAAATGTAATTTTGCATTTGCACAGCCCAGTTGTATCAAAATTGGTGAAACCCCTGGGGGTTTGAAATGTACACTATACCCCTAGATGAATTCCCTGAGGGGTGTAGTTTGCAAAATGGGGTCACTTGTGGGGGGGTTCCACTGTATTGGTGCTTGGGGGGTCTTGCTAATGCGACATAGCACCCACCAAAATTCCACCAGAATCTGAGCTGCAAAATCCAAAAATCACTCCTTCCCTTCTGAGTCCTGCCATGCACCCAAATGGTATTTTTTGGTCACACGTGAGGCATTGCCGTACTCGGGAGAAATTGGGGCACAGATTTTGGGGTGCTTTTTCTCCTTCATACCTTCTGAAAATGAAAAATTTTGAGCCAGAACTGCATTTTTGTGTAAAAAAATGTAATTTTTCATTTTCACTGCCCAGTTGTATCAAAATTGGTGAAACCCCTGGGGGTTTGAAATGTACACTATACCCCTAGATGAATTCCCTGAGGGGTGTAGTTTGCAAAATGGGGTCACTTGTGGGGGGGTTCCACTGTATTGGTGCTTTGGGGGTCTTGCTAATGCGACATAGCACCCACCAACATTCCACCAGAATTTGTGCTGCAAAATCCAAATATCACTCCTTCCCTTCTGAGTCCTGCCACTTTTTGGTCACACATGAGGCATTGCCGTACTCGGGAAAAATTGGGGCACAGATTTTGGGGTGCTTTTTCTCCTTCATACCTTCTGAAAATGAAAAATTTTGAGCCAGAACTGCATTTTTGTGTAAAAAAATGTAATTTTTCATTTTCACTGCCCAGTTGTATCAAAATTGGTGAAACCCCTGGGGGGTTTGAAATGTACACTATACCCCTAGATGAATTCCCTGAGGGGTGTAGTTTGCAAAATGGGGTCACTTGTGGGGGGGTTCCACTGTATTGGTGCTTGGGGGGTCTTGCTAATGCAACATAGCACCCACCAACATTCCACCAGAATCTGAGCTGCAAAATCCAAAAATCACTCCTTCCTTTCTGAGTCCTGCCATGCACCCAAATGGTATTTTTTAGTCACATGTGAGGCATTGCCGTACTCGGGAGAAATTGGGGCACAGATTTTGGGGTGCTTTGTCTCCTTCATTCCTTGTGAAAATGAAAAATTTTGAGCCAGAACTGCATTTTTGTGTAAAAAATGTAATTTTGCATTTGCACAGCCCAGTTGTATCAAAATTGGTGAAACCCCTGGGGGTTTGAAATGTACACTATACCCCTAAATGAATTCCCTGAGGGGTGTAGTTTGCAAAATGGGGTCACTTGTGGGGGGGGGTTCCACTGTATTGGTGCTTGGGGGGTCTTGCTAATGCGACATAGCACCCACCAAAACTCCACCAGAATCTGAGCTGCAAAATCCAAAAATCACTCCTTCCCTTCTGAGTCCTGCCATGCACCCAAATGGTATTTTTTGGTCACATGTGAGGCATTGCCGTACTCGGGAGAAATTGGGGCACAGATTTTGGGGTGCTTTTTCTCCTTCATACCTTCTGAAAATGAAAAATTTTGAGCCAGAACTGCATTTTTGTGTAAAAAATTTAATTTTTCATTTTCACTGCCCAGTTGTACCACAATTGGTGAAACCCCTGGGGGTTTGAAATGTACACTATACCCCTAGATGAATTCCCTGAGGGGTGTAGTTTGCAAAATGGGGTCACTTGTGGGGGGGTTCCTAAATTTTAGCATCTTATGGTGCCTAGAAACCTACATGGTGCCTAAAAAATAATCTCATAAAAAGGAGGCTCCAAAATCAAGTAGGTGCTCCTTCTATTATGAAGCCTGTGGTTTGGTCAACGTGCACACTAGGGCCACATATAGGATATTTATGAAAACAAAAGAATTGGGGGAATCAATTTTTAGTCACATTTCTCTAGTAAAATGTACTGTGTTCCTTAGAAAAATGTATTAAAATTGCAAATCTGCAAAAAAAATGAAATTTTGAAATTTCACCTACACTTTGTTTTAATTCCTGTGAAACACCTAAAGGGTTAACAAACTTCCAAAATGCTGTTTTGAATACTGTGAGGGGTGCAGTTTTTGAAATGGTATCATTTATGGGGGTGTCTCACATACAAGTCCCTCAAAGTCACATCAGAACTGAACTGGTCCCTAAAAAAATCAGTGTTTGAAATTTTCTTGAAAATTTGAGAATTTGCTATTCATATTGTAAGCCTCCTAGTGTCCAAAAAAATTAAAAGGAAGTTGAAATAATGATGGAAACATAAAGTAGACATATGGTCTATGTTAGTTATTAACTATTTTGAGTGGTATGATTATTTGTCTCACAAGCAGAAAATTTAACATTTTGCAAATTGCTAAATTTTCCATTTTTTTACGACATTTTGGTATTTTTCACAAAAAAACACAGACTGTATCGACCCAAATTTACCACTAATTTGAAGTACAATGTGTCACGAAAAAACAATCTCAAAATCACTGGGATAAGTAAAAGCAAAAAAAAGTTATCCCCACTTAAGTGATACATGTCAGATTTGAAAAAAAGGGCTCTGTCAGGAACGCAAAAACTGGCTCTGTCAGGAAGGGGTTAAACACCCCAAAAGTACCCATATAACAGAAGGGGAAGGGAGGGTGGGAGAACTTTCTCAGGAAAAAGAGGCAGACTCCTCCTTTTCCTGTCCCTATATTCCCAGCTAACAGATCCCTGCCTAACTACCCATTTGCTGCTCCGTGTCACATGCTACTCCTAGACACACACCCAGCCTGGTATGTTTAATTCACTCCATGTCTATCAGACACTGCGTTGTTCTTCTGGGATATCCAGGGTCCAGTGCACAGGATCAGGATACCTCACGGCACTTCTATTATGCTAAGTATAAACTATTTCAGTAATTATTATATGTATCTCACCACTGACTACCATTAAGACATTTTCCTATTAGTATCTGGGTACTCACCTATAGTGTACACCCATTTACAAATGAACCCAACTATTAATACTATTGCTTCTTCCAGATCCCATTTATCTCATCAGCCTACTGTTTCCAAGGGACTCTCATTGCATCAGACCCCTCTGTCTCCCTTGCAATGGGTTTCCAACAGTGGTAACATTGGACATAGCAGCACCACTTATATACACCCGGTAGAGCGCAATATACCCTGTATCTCGAATCAGTGGTAATATTGGGGCGACTGGCACAACAGCAGATCCCAGATACCAATATCTTCCTTCTCCCTCCACAGACTAACTTTGTAGTCTCACCCACCTGTTCACTGTTCCAAGCTACACACAGGAAGAAGCAAGGAATGGCCATGTGGGTCTCCTTTAAACTCCAATATGTTGGATACGCATACACTAGGGTACCTACTTGCATCTATTAGAAGAAACACACATTTCCCCACTTCCAGTGGTACAACCTACCTTCAGAGATCATGTGCTTAGTAGATACTGTGACATTAATAACTGTATTAAAAGGTTTGTAATTTGCATTTCTTACACTATCTTACACGTAATGTGTATCATTTCACCATCATTTTTGCTTTTAAATCATAACACTTATATGTTGTTTTTGTCCCCGTTGTTCTCACTATATGAAACATTGTCTCATTAAATACAGCCATGCAAAATTTGTGATTAACAAGGTAGCTATTATTGAAAATCATTAAATCATTGGGTGATACATTTTCACTTTGTAGAACTCTATTTTTTTGCAATATATCACTATTTTTGTGTAGAATGTTTTTGTAAAAAATAAACGTATATATATATACACAAGATTTCATGGCTATTATCACTTTATAAATTAATGTAAATAAACAACATAACATAGTAATATAACATTGTATATATCGAAGGCTTATTCTGTAAAGCAAGAGAGGAAGTAATTATGTATATTTTAATGATGTAGTAATAAAAAATGTATTTTAAAGACAAGAGTGCCCCAACAAAGAGAGTAGTTCTTCTTCTACTTCTTCTTCTGCTTCTTCACAATTTTGCCTAAAGAATAGAGAATGGTACCAAAACAGTTTCCAAGAGCAACTACTCCCAACCATCCAAGAACAATTGGTGATGAACAATACCTGTTCCAGCTTGATGAATCCCCTTGCTATAAGGCAAAATTGATAACTAAGTGGCTTGGGGAAAAAAAATACATTAAAATTTAGGGTCAATGGTCAGTAAACTCCCCAGACCTTAATCCCATTAAGAACTTGCGGTCAATTCTCAAGCGGAGGATAGACAAACAAAATCTCACAAATTGTAACAAAGTCCAACCATTGATTAGGACTGGTCATAAGTCAGTTTGTGGCCCATAAGTTGATTGACAGCATGTTAGGGCGCATTGCAGAGGTCTTGCAAAGGAAGGGTCAACACTGTAAATATTGACTCTTTCTAAAAACTTAATGTAATTGTCAATAAATGCCTTTGACCATTATGAATGCTTGTCATTTTACTTCAATAATAATAATAAGAATTTAGTATACCATAGTAACATCTGACAAAAAGATCTAAAAACACTGAAGCAGCAAACCTTGTGGAAACCAATGCTAGTGTCTTTCTCAAAACTTTTGACAATGGTTGTTTGTGGTTATTGCCTGATCACAATACCTGTGACCTGTATAATCAGTCAATTTCCTGGACATTGAATAACCACACATCACCACACATCAGGCTCCTGACAGTTGGGGCCACTGTTGGACATTCTGTTGGACATAGCCATTCTAGGATCAAGCTACCAAAAATATTTATTGACAATGCTTTTTTTTTTAAATGGAAGGGTGTTAGTCGTACCTTTGAGAACTGTTGCCGATAAAACGCCACTATGTAAAATTTTTGGTAAAAGTAGAAAATTAAGGAAAAAGATTACAGCACAGCAATCATGTCAGCTAGATGTCTCGCACAGTATGGTGCTAAAAGCATTGGTATATGAGTATACAACTGTATAGACTTGTCTGTATGTGAGCTGCTCTTTTTATTCATCAATGGTGAATCAGTGACAACTTGCAATATACAGTACATATAACTTACCATTACATCCTTGGAAATACTCTTCTGTTCTTTACTTCTCTGAGTTAACGAGCCTTGCAGTACAAAATTTCTATTAAACGCTCTCATTGAAGTCAATTTTGGATTTTCAGGTTCTTCATCTATTCATAAAATTAAAGCAATGATCAATTAGCAGTAATACTCACAGACTAATTAAAGACACTGAAACAAATCCAACTCTTAGATGGAATCTGCTACTACTGAATAAATTGCATCGAGTTTATTCAATCCCAGCTCTTTTATACTGTAAGCCAGTGTTTCCTAACCTCGGTTCTAAAGTCACACTAACGTTCCAGGTTTTAGTGATACCCATATTGGAGCACAGGTGGTTAAATAAAACTAACTGAGGTACTAATTTGATCACATGTGATCTTGTATGGCAAACTTGGACTGTTAGTGTATGTTACGTTGGGTATATACAGTATTAAGACAAAATTTCAAATAATGTGAAACAAATCGTTTACATCATCCAGTGTGTACGCCCTATAACTAAGCCGATGCACATTCCTGCTGGTCATTTGTCACTTCTACTGATCTTTTAACATCTACTCTTTTAACAGCATACTCATTGAAGTTGCCACTGGTGATATCTTTTTGCAAGATTGCACAGTGTGTATGCACTGCATCATTTGTCCAGGAGTTAAAGGAAAATTGTTGACAACATTGTATCATTTGCAAGTCATCTTATGTGTACCAAGATTTAAAGGACTGCAACTGAGAATTGCGTGTGAGGCAGTTAGTGGCAGAACTAATGGCAGTGCATCTGGTGTTTCCCCCCGTGGCCCACAGCATTAAAAGGTTATGCAGTCAGTGTGGCAGTCAGTGAATCATCATCATCAGTGACTTTGGGTAATGAGCAGCCTGTAATGTGTTATTTAAATTACGGCTAGAGACTAGTCCCCTTTTTATGGAGTGCTAAAAGCCCCTAGCATATGGGGGGGAGCAGTGGTTCCAAAACTCTGTCGTTAGGGTAAGTATTATAATTATATTTTCAATATTCTGTGGGGAGACCTGAAAAACAAGAACTTCTGCATATCCTGGGGTGTACCTCAAAATCTAATTTGACATTTTTAAAGAAATGCCACAAATGTCCTGCTATGATACATAACCAGATACAGATTAAGGGGTGACTTTCCAAGAGGGCCCCACAATCTTTAATAACAGCCACAGTGCAAAGTAGGACTGCACTGTCAACTGAAAAAGAGAGATGTGGAGTCCAAATTGGGGGGGGGGGGGGGGGGGGGGGGGGGGGGGAGCTACATGCCACTGTACAATTAGGTGCTACTGTAGACTGAGAATAATGAATCTGAGGACTATCCATCAGGCAGCATATGAGGTAAGAGGGAGTTAGACAGCCTGTCCACATGTATGTATGAATGTATGTATGTATGTATGTATGTGTGTGTGACTGTATGTATGGTATATGTGTACAACTTAACTGTTTGTGATATGTTTGTGATTATATGTATGTAAGCATGTATGTATGTATGTGTATATTGCTGCGTACTTGCCAGAACGATTTGGACTCAATTCCCACGATTTTAATGCGATTTTGACCGATTGCATATAAAAAGAGAAGAATTGGGCATGTTTTCAATGCGATTCCGATCCGATGCGCGTCCCCGCCGGACATTTGGTGCTTTGGAGATTTTACTTGCCGCGCTAAAGATTCGTTATCTACATTGGATTGGGTACAGATCGTTTATGATTCCAGGGAATCATCGCACGAACATGGTCATTCTGGTGTGTACCCTACATAAGAATATAACTACATGTAAGTATGCATACTCACCAATCATCTAAATTTTGGTGGTACATTCCTGCCTTTCATGTACTGTTACATTCAAGTGCTGCAGTGTCCCATAGGAGGAGAATTAGGGAGGAATGCTCTCACCTGTTATGCATGTGAGACATGGTGCAGCCTAGCAGCTGGGGAAATGCTGTATATTCCTTTGAGACATAGGAGGTTATACTGGTTGCTATGCTCCCCAGCGCATTTGCACAGGGGAGCGATGTTTTCATCATGAGCATACACTAGATGAGAGCGGGCACGGTGAACTGCTAATTCATAACCACGTTCATACCCACCACTGCAGATGGGGACGTGGGGTGGCGGCGACGGACTGCGCCCATGGGAATGCCCAGCGTTTCATGGATGTTCCCATGAAACCGCTGGGTGTTCCCATGGAAGTTAGACAGTGACGCGGCTGCTGGGGGCGGGCAGCTGACATCACCGGATGCCAGGCGCCCACCCTCTTCCCGTTCAGGGAACAAGCAAAGCTAAGACACCAGAGAGTGTCTTAGTTTTGCATGTACCTTCCAAATCATTTGATGGTCGGCGAACATCGAAAAATTTGGCCCCCGCCCAAGGCTGCGAATGGATGTTTATGCAAAAACCACAAACCACGCTGAGAACTCACAGAGGGGGCCCGTGCGAGTGGTGTCATTTAATCCACATTTGATGATGTGAAATTCGCAGCATTGTGTGTGGACCAGAATAACCTCCATAATGTAGGGCATAATGTGTGACCCCTTTCCAAGTACATAACAGAAGTCTGTGCACCAGGGCCTAATTCCCATGTCCCAAATGTTGCTCCTTGGGGGGCTTCTGTTCTGTCCCCCCCCCCCCCCCCCAATAGAATAAGATGTGTAAGTTTATACCATATTTTTATTCATTTAAAATAATAATTTTATATTAACTTTCTTCCACACATCCATAGATGACTTCGAATGACGGGCAGGTTTGGAGGTACTGACCTTGCAGAGGAGTTGCTGGTAGTTTTCTCCTTTGCTGTCTGGAGGTGTCTATTGTGTGAATCTATTAAAATGAATATATAAAAGACATATAAGATGTTACAATATATATTAAAACACAAAACATATTATTTACTTAGTATCTATGAATGAAAGGTTAACCTCTCTAGAATATGCAGTAGGTGCAGTAGTAATAAATACTTTTCCCAGACAATCCTACAGTTGGTGCTTATTTAAAGTTGTTAAGTAAAGCCAATAAAACCAATAGCATTGCATTTTTGTAAGACCAAGGTGCATTTGGATAAGATTTGCAATGTGCAGAGAGATTTAGATTTGGTAGGGACTAGGGACCTCCGACTCAGTTCGGATGTGCAAGGGACTGCGCATCAGACTCGAGCGAAATCGGCACAAATAGGACTAGTGTATGGCCACCTTTACAGTAGTTATACGTACAGTTATAGCCCACCCTAAGCTGAATCTTGTCTAGCTCATAGCATTATGCCCTTACAAATCCATCTATGGACACATGAACAATATGGGCAAAATGTAATAGGGTGCAATTTTTAGTCATGTTTTAAAATCGCTCTAAATCGCATGCGAAAAAAACTTTTTAAAAAACTTGCAAATGTTTTTTTTTTTAAACAAAATATGCATGCGAGTTAGTGCGATTTTTAGTAAGAAAAAAGTTTTAGACAGGTGCGATTTTTAATAATGATAATGTGCGATTTTTTAGACATGAAAGTGTGCGGTATTTAGTAAGAAACAAAAAAAATGGAGTGGGATCCCCTCTTTAGAGCATAACAAGCTCATTGATCTTGTGATTTTTGGTAACGTTTACCAAAAATGGGTAGCATCTGGATGCGAATTGAAGCGTGACCAAAAATCGCCAGGTCAAAATCTGCGAATTTAGCGACAAAAAGTGTGATTTTTACCGCAATTCGCACGCTATTACATGTGCGATTTACCGAAAAAGTGTGACATCGGACGTTTTTTTAACAAAAATCCCACAAATCTAAAAAATTGCACCCTATTATATTTCGCCTATGTTTCCATTTAGGAATTGCACAACTTAATATTAGCCAACTAGTTGGGTGGTTAGAGCCTAAATCTGGTAAGGTATAGACAGGGAGCCCGAGGGGTATGCCGGGCCCTAGTAAAATGTTGTGGGCTCCAGTTATTAGGCCCCCCCCCCCAAAATGTTTAGAGGGGGTGGAAAAACATTCTAAACTCAAGGGAGGGGTGTGTTATTGCCCCCCATTCTCAGTAGCAGCACACACCTACAGCATGTGCTGTGCTGACAGCAGGCACAGCATGAGCTCTCACGTTGTCAGTGAGACGCTCATGCTGAGCCTGCTGTCAGCACAGCAATGCACATGCTGTAGAGGTGTGTGCTGCTGCTGCCCGGGAGGAACAGAGGGGGAAGGGGAAGTCGGACCAGGGCCTCTGCCGGGCCCCTACAGAAATAATGGGCCCAGGTAATTAGTACCCGCTCCCCCCCTGTCGGCGACCCTGGGTATAGGAGCAATCAACAATTGGTCATGTGCTCGCAAACACTGAATGGATAAAGCAGCCTTTCAGACAGATTTACTTAGTATTTAGCATTTTGCGCTATTGTAATTTATCATATACAGTTTGATATGGGGCAAGAAATACAATATACCACTATTCATATTCTATAAGAAAGTGTTTATATTTAAAATAGCATATGCTATATTTAGGTAAAATATGTATAACATAACACAACCAGCTGTGAACATATAAGTTTACATAAACCAAAAAATATGTATCTCATACTGTCTATGCAAAAACTTTTTCTAGCAGATATGCCAAGAACCTTTGTATGGGGAGATGGATATTATGTCAGTATATACAGTAGTTACAACTTACCACACAGGGAGTCTTTGTTAAGAGCAATGGATGTCCAAGGAATCAAGGGCGTAACTACCATAGGTGAAAGGGGTGCTGCTATGGGGCCCAGAGCTGAAGAGGGCCCATCTTTGCTGTCGCAGTAATATGTTTTCGCGGGAGGGCGAATCGCGGGAGGGGGGCTACAATCGCGAAAGGGATGGCACGGGGGGCGCAAATCGCGGGAGGGGGGTCGTGAATCGCGGGAGGGGGTGTCGCGGGGGTGTCGTGAATCGCAGGAGGGGGGGCGCGGGGGCCCCCCACAAAATGGGGGGGGGGAGGTGCTGGCAGAGGGGGGGGGGGGGTGCGGGCAGACCTGCCCCGCTCACATGGTGGCTGTGGAGTAATGGTGGAGGTGATGTCAAGGGGGTGGTGGTGCGTAGAACACTGGTCTTTTCCCTAGGGGGGGGGAGGGTTTGTGTATCCCGCTGGGCGGGAACGTTATACACATAGAACACTGGTCTTTTCCCTAGGGGGGGGGTTGTGTTATATACACAGGGGATGAGTGACAGATCTGGCTAAATATATGAGATGTCTTTCTGACTTTCACCTGCAAAACACATTATGGCCCTTATTCTAGTTCACTCGCAAAGGCAAATTCCTTCTCAAATGGACAAAACCATGTGCACTGCAGGGTAGGGGGGCAGATGTTACTTGTGCAGAGATAATTAGATTTGGGTGGGGTTTTACTTTAATGTGAGAGCTATATTGCAGTGTATAAATAAAGCAGTCAGTATTTTCCCTGCACAGAAACAAAATAACCTCCCAAATTTGGCCATACACCTACAGATTTCTCTTCGGATCTGGCTGGTTGCAACAAAAGGCAGAAGGTCGACAATGCAGACGGTCGATGCATATTTTTTTACATCTAGACATCTAGTTCTGGACACTGTCTAAGTGTACAGCAGCCCCTTGCATTGCTCGCTGCGATAACAGTGCTTCGGGCACGGTGCCTTGCTACGCTCAGCACACTATTTTATCATACCTCCCAACTTCAATAAGAGAATAGGGACACTCGCGTGACGTTCCCGCGTTTAACGGGACAGTTGGGAGGTATGTTTCATTCTCCCTCCTTGCCCTAGTGCAGGGGTGTCAAACTCAAATTCATCGGGGGCCGCATCAGCAGTTTGGTCACCCTCAAAGGGCCGGTTGTATCTGTAGGTCCCCCTGTATAATTATAATGCCATGACACCACAGGCTGCTCCCCCTATATAATATAATAAAAGTAATGCCGTGACATAAATGATTATACAGGAGGAGCAGCCTGTGGTGTCATGGCATTATTATTATTATACACGGGGACACCTCAGGAAACAGCAGATATATATTTTTTTTTTATTGTGAGTGTGATCCTCATCCTCACTTACTGTTTCTCCGTCTGTCCTGCAGCTGCTGCGGCTTCCAGCTTTTCTTCACTGCTTGCTGCGGCCACACTGTCCCCGACTCCCGGTCCAGCTTCCCTGCCTGCTCCTACTTCTCTACAGATGCATGGGCGGGCGGCGTCATCGTCATGACGTCCCCACCCAGTGTCTGTCACTGCCGGGCATCAGAGGGAACAGGCGGCCGGGCCCTCCTCCACGTAGCCTTGGAGGCCGGCGGCCATGTTTCTGTAGCCGCATACATATGTGCCTACAGGAACATGGCCGCCGACAGTGGAGGAACAGGTAAGGCGGCCGCGGACGTGGACGCGGCCCGCAGCACTCCTGTTTTAGACACACTGCCCCTGCATGCTATCTCCTCGCGCGGGCCACATGACGAGGTCTGGCGGGCCGGATTTGGCCTGCGGGCCTTGTGTTTGACACCCGTGCCCTAGTGGATGGTAGCCTGTTCTGGAACCACAGTGGGGAAAAAATAAAAAAACCTGCGTCAACCTTCTGCATTGTCGACATAAGGACAATGTCGACCTTCAGTCTCTGTTGACCTTCTACCTGACGACCTTTTTTGGGCCACCTAATGACCGTATCCCCCTGCACCACAGGGATTTTTGCCAGTAACACTGCTGCTAATTGAATGTCCTCCCATGGATTCACATACTGTACCAACCCTCATTCTGTATTTCTGGCTCCCTCAGTCCGCTTTTTCTCACACTTGCTATACACAAATTGTCCAATACTTACCTTACCTAAAGAGTTCTGCTTATCCCTAAAAGGCTGCTTTTTGGTTTATCCTTCAAACAAAACAGTATGAGGACACATGCGAACTACTATAACTTAATGTGTCTTTTTTCTGTATGAAATGATTTATTAGTGCTCAGAGTACACTTAGAAATGTGCTTTTACTTTAAGAGCTTGTACTTTTAGTTGGGCATGTTTGATTAAGTAGTGCATTTGTAGTCTCAATATCCACCTACATTCCAGTGGCGTAACTATAATTTTTCCTCCTCCCTGCCAAAAACGTTGTGCCGCCCCCCTCCCTTCCCCCCCCACACACACGCATAACGGAGAAGTTGCAGCAGGATAGAGGAAGAGAGACCAGCAGACACTGCTGCTTCCCTTGGCTCCAACGCATCCCAGGCCACCCTAGCACGCCCATCCGCCCGTCCATCCTGTACACAGTAGCCAATAGCTGGCTCTGTGTACAGTCAATTGAATCAGTGGGGGGATTTGTCGTCTCTGCCATGGCCGCACCCGCGCTGCGGCTGACTCGCCTCCGGTGCTCAGCCAGTGCGGTGCCCACATAGACCCCGCTGCAGCTTGCTCCCCCAAGCGGCAGCTGGGGCTGCCTTACAGTAGTTATGCCACTGCTACATTCCCTATATGCAATCCACAGTCTAAATGAAGGTAGCCAGGTCTGGTGTTGGTTCTCAGGAGAAAAACATTTGGGGCCTGATTCACACACAAAAGCACAGGCTGCTGCATCTATTTACGGCCATGTGCCTGCAACTTGCAAAACGCCTCTAAAAAACTCCTTCCCTTATCTAATAATAATAGTTATTAACTTAGCACTTCTCTCTTAATAGGACTGAAAGGGGGATATCCTTTAATACCCCGATCTCACTGCTGCAAAAACCCAGGCATTTGCCAGGGCAAGAGGTAACTTCCCTTGTCGTGTCTTTGTGTGATCGGGTGCAAGTGAAATTCAGTCGTCCCGACGGACAGGTCTGCCTTGGTCTGCAGTTCCCTGGGGGGCTGGAGCGGCAGCAGCGGAGCTTTGTGTTTTGGGGACGGAGACAGTCCTCAGTCTCCTCCACCCACTTCTGTGTCGCTTGGCAACCAGGGGATGCAGAGAGATGGTGCAGTCCCCACATCTCTCAGCTTCCGAATGGGCAAATGACAGCTTACGCCTAGTGGTTGCTAGGGTTACCCAGTGTAGCCAGCTGGGTCCAGCAGCCACATCTGTTAAATTAGAGCCGGGATGCTGGGTTGGACCTGGCTCAGGTGATTGGACACCTCAGCCCTTTTAAGGGATCAAGGCCAGCACAGCCCTGCCAGTGATAGCGTCCATTTGGGTCTATTCACCTGCCTTTCTGCCTTGTTCCTGCTGTCCTGGTTCCTTCTACTATCTTCTTTCTATTAGCAGTCATGTTTCTTTTGGATCTGCACAGTGCCTCATCTCCCTGGTCCACTGGTGTCCTTGTTGGACCGGTTCCGATACCATAAGTGCTCCACTTGGAGTCTTTGGGTTTTTCCTTCTTACTTCGGCTGCTTTTGTGTTACCGAGAGCTTTTGTTATTGTAACCTGCTTGGTTCTCCATAGGCCCAACAGGAAGGTGGCACAGGTAGCGCTTCGGGATTCTTTGACTTGTATTGGGTCCATATCTGTACTTTGGTACTATCAGTACTGTTTTATGCGACGAGATCACGTTGGTTTTGGTTCTTTTATCCCCCTCAGGTTACGGGGTGCTGTCAGTCGGTTGCATTAGGCAAGGCCCTGTAGTCAGGTTCTCCTCTTGGCCCTCTCCTTGAAGATCCCGGTGCCTTGTACATACTTAAGACCTGGAGGCACTGGAGTTGAGGCTAACCTAATTGACGTTCTCAAATGTGGCTATTAAAGTTGAAGTCCTAGTTTCCACAAGTGTCCGCCAACTTCAACAGAGGCAGAGTAGGGGCACTATTGGATGTTGGAATGTGTTTACGGGGCACTACTGTGTAATGCAATGTCTATAAAGGTCTTGAATATGTGGGAAGGGGAACCAATTGTCTTTCTTGCACAGGGTACTAAGATGTCTAGTTACGCCTCACAATAGTGCGCAGTTCATTTTTTGTACAATAGTATTAAGAAATGCCCTTTCTCATTGCATGAATCACTGTAGTGCCCTAGCTTATGCTTTGCTCTAGTTCATTTTATGCCACATAGTAGTGCCCTAGTTCACACACAGCACCCTAAGTTCATATTATGGGCCAGATGTACTAAGCTTGAAAAGTGATAAAATGGAGATTGATATAATACCAACCAATCAGCTTCTGTCATGATTCAGGTTGAGTTTGAAAATGACAGTTAAGATCTGATTTGCGGGTGGTTTATCACTCTCTATTTTAAATATTAGTACATTTCTCCTTATGTAACAGTATAGTGTCCTCTACTTTAGTGTTTTCTACTGGAAAACACAGTAAAATACTGATTTTATTATGCAGATACAGTCGCAGTCACACACAGAATATAGGCTTAGTACTGTGCATTTCTAATGGAGAAAAATTGGCAAAAGAGACACCCGGTGTTACCAAATTACACCATGGCATGCCGCAACTAGAAGGGCTGTTTAACGCAAAGGAGGCTAGATGTATGTGGACACATCTGTATATTTTCATCTGTAATTATGTAGGCTGCGGGTCACCATTTCATTTTATTGCTTTGCTTACCCTGATTTGTGCCACTGCTTGTTACATCGTTACAGAACTTTGTTGTTGTCCCATAAATAAATGTTAATGATAATAACAGTGTTTTAAACAATGCACTTATTAGCAATTGGCATTATGCTGTCGTTTATATGATATGTGAATAAAATAAAAAAATCTCTGTACCTGATTAGTAATCTGCTCATGTTTTCTTGTCAGCCGTACACATGGAGCAACATTTAAGCCAGCGACTGTAAGAGCTGATATTCTGCTTTCAATGTCTGAAATCTAGAAACATAACACCGATTTTAGGATCACTGCATAAACCAAGTAAAGTGTTTATAGCATACAATTTCTCTCTCCTATACATTAGAAGCAGGCAGGCAGCTGTGCAGGTTACCTAGGAGACACCAGCAGCTTTTCTTCTCATCTCCAGTGTCTCCTAACTGCTACTGAACAATCATTAAGGCTGGAAATGAAGACTGCACTATACCCCTACCATACTCCTTACCATGGGATGCAGTCAGCCGTTATAGCGAACGTACTGTAAGTATGCCAGAGAGGGCTACGGTCAGGCCGGAGTAGGGGGGGGGAATACATTTAGGCACTAGTGGGGAAACAAGGTTAAGCATTGGGGGGCAGGTTAGACTGTGGGGAGGGGGGTATGTTTAGGCACTGACAAGGGGGGTTAGTGTTAGGCTGTGAGGCGGGAGGTTAGGCTTAGGTTTTGGAGTACGGGGGTTAGGTTTAGGTGTCGGAGTACAGGGGTTAGGTTTAGGCTCTAGTGGTGAGGGTTAGGCTGCGAGGGGGGGTTATGGTTAGGTGGCTGCAAGGGAGAGTTATGGTGTGTACACATGGGTACAATCAGCATTCGATTTTGACTATATAATCAAAATCGCATCGGGATCACATATAGATTGTATACAGATCGCATGCAGATCGCACAGGTTATTTACCTTGCGATCCCGATGCGCGCTCCCGTGACAGCACAAATCGAAACCCAGATAGACAGGGCAGCAATGACTATAGAGTGCAAATCTAATAAAGATTGTATGAATTGTATGTAAATAGTACAGAGTTAGCAAAGATTGCATAGCACTCGAATCTATGGGGCATACACATGTAGAGATGTGTGCTAAGCAATTTTGCTAAGCTATTTAGGGTAGATTTCCCTGTGTCTAGATCTCTCATGGGGAGCACATACAAATGCAGAGATTTGTGCTAACCAATTTGCTAAGCGATTTTTCTAAGCAAAAAGGTCAGGTAGTTTTTGAGAATGAGAGATTGCGATCTGTATCTCTCATTCTGTACACACAGAGAGATTTGCAGCCATATGCTAAGCAATTTGACTAGATTTTGTTTGCATGCACTGACTTAGTTAGCAAGAGATAATTAATCGGGGCATACACACGGAGAGATCTGTGCTTACTTTCTAAGCAATCTAGTCAGATTGCTTAGAAGCAGCACAAATGTGCTCCGTGTGTATGCTGAATAGCAAGGAAATCTCACAGTGTGTACACACCATTACAGATAAGGGAGGGGGGGGGGTAGAGGCAAAGGGTATGTATGGAGCCCTTGTCAGGATTCTAAATATGATTAGTTCTTCACTTTGTCCTTTCACTATCCTGCTCTTTGAAGGGAAAAGGGGGGAAAAGGAATGGGCAGGGACCACTTTTTTGGAGACACACTCATCATACCATATTATTTATACAGTACTTAACATTTCATTATTACCCAATATGCAGTTATTTGATGAATGTGCTAAAGATAGTGGGCCAGATTCTCTAAGCTTCAAAAGTGATAAAATGGAGAGTGATAAACAGCCAGCCAATCAGCTCCTGCCTGACAATTTTCAAACACAGTCTGTGACATGTCAGGTAGGAGCTGATTGGCTGGCTGTTTATCACTCTCCATTTTATCACTTTTGAAGCTTAGAGAATCTGGCCCTTAGTACCTATAGATGTGTCCTCATATACTGTTGCTCAAATTGTGGGAAATTACAAGACTACTTTGCTACATTACACTGGCCAATTGGGTGTGCCACATTTGTACATCAGGGTGTAAATGAGTATGAATCCTGTATAGACTTGAACCTTTAGAACAGTAGTTCCCAAAGCCTAGCCATCCTGGCATGCCTTGAGGCAGTAGAAACTTGTGTTGGTGGCCAAGGGAAAAAAAAAATTATTTATAGTCATAGGGCGAGATGTACTAAGCCTCGAAAAGTGATAAAATGGAGAATGGTAAACCACCAACAATCAGCTCCCAACAGCCCTTAATATGGCATTTAGGAGCAGCATTTTATCACTCTCCATTTTATTACTTTTCAAGCTTAGTACATCTGGCCCATAGTGAAAATAAACACCAGTGCTTGTGGCTGTCAATCTGAAAACATGTAAACAAACAGAAGCCCAACTGTATACCACCACATAACTGACAGATATCAATGAAAACGTTTATCCTAGAGGTACCATGATAAAATGCTGGTATTCTATTGTGCCGTGATTCAAAAATGTTTGGGAACCACTGCCATAGAATGTTAGGGACTTACCCGATGATGAGGTCACCTGTATGTGGTGGGTACCCCATAACCTTGGACAAGATTGTGCAAAAAGCCTTGTTTACAATTCTAATTAGTAATATATGAATAGTGCACCTGCATTCTTTGTCTCAGCAGAGTAGCACCTCTCATCACATGTAGTTCGCTAACCTAGAATCCTAGCTTATATATACCTGGTTTTATAGGAACAGTGGCTAGTATAGCCGTAACATTTAGGGGGAGTATCTAATTTAATGTGGCACATTACTGCGGATAATGGATTCCATGGAGGCTATCCAATTAGCCCCAATAGCTGGCACAATTTGGGGATTATGCTTTACATGCCGCAGCCTCAGGCATATGAAGCATTACCCCTGATAACCAACCCTCAGAGCCATGATAAAATATGGGTCCGGGAACTTATGCCGGGTCCTATTTTTATCACCCTAAATTTTTGCTTGATGCAAATTGGATAAATTGCAAGTGAAAGGATCGAGGACCCTATTCTGGTCCATTCGCTCCCCTACGTGTTCAAGCAGGGCAGCGTTGGTGTGCATGTGCAGCAGATTGGTGCGAGCTGCCACAGTGAATTTAATATTCACTGTCCGCTCGCACACAGTACTGCTGGTGGAGGGCATGGGATGGCAGCAAGAGGTCGCACCCAGCGTTTCCATGGAAACGATGGACGTTCCCATGGAAACGATGGACGCTCCCATGGAAACGATGGACGCTCCCATGGAAACGATGGACGTTCCCATGGAAACGATGGACGTTCCCATGGAAACGATGGACGTTCCCATGGAAACGATGGACGTTCCCATAGAAATTCGTTGATGATGCAGATGCAGGGGGCGGCTGCCTGCCCGCTGTCCGCACAGGGTGCCTGCAGACCTAGGACACCACCATAGGCCTGCGAGCACTGTAGATATCATTTGACGGTCGGCGACCATCGAATATATTCCTCCCCACATACAACCTGCAAATAGATGTTTATGCAAAACATCCATTCGCATGCCTGTGGGGGATTGCGACGTGCGAGGAGGGGAGGGGGGTCAGGTGGCCATGTAGGCGTCATTTGGTGGACTCGCAGGGCTGGGAAATTTGCAGTCCTGAGTGTATTGCATTTGCATTGGAAGATTCCCTGGTTTACAGGTAGCATAAGGTCATTCTCTGCATAAAATGACTAAGGGTCAGATATACTAACATTGGATATTGATAAAGTGAAAAAAGATAAAGTACTAACCAATCAGATTCAAATGTAACCTGTAACATGGCAGTTAGGAGCAAATTAGCTGGTACTTTATTATCTCTTTCCACTTTACTACTCTCAGTACATTTTCCCTGTTGTCTTCAAAGGTGGTGGAAATTAGCATAAAACTGTAAATTACATATAAATATAAAGTAGCCACATATAGTTCAAAAGCAGTTTAGTTCAGCAACATGTTTAAGGTCCAAAATGAATCACCTGACGCTCAGCATGGTGAACGTGGGCAGCTGCTGTTGCCACTTGATCTTCAAGATCAGCAAGTTCTATCTCAGTAGTTACACTGTTGATTTTGCGTGCTGAGTCTTCTATCTCTTCCAGTTGACCTTCTAAGCCATACACAGTACCAGCTGTGAGATACACCTGCAATTGCCAGGACAGGACAAAATATGTCATCAAATTCCAATTACTTGTAGTCTGAATTTCAGTGTGTTAAAATTATACATGCACAAACCAACTACTGCTAGCATTGGTCTTGGGCATGAAGGGCCCACGGTGGGGTGCAGTGGTAGAGGCCCATGCTAGAGCTGTGGCCAGTCCCCAGAGAGGGCGTGGCCTGTTTCCAGAGGCTCGGCTAACCATTAGCTAGTGCTACTGCTAAATCATGCATGATAATGTACCAGATTAATAACAGCAATGCACTATAGTCATGTGCAATATAAGCTAACATATGTATAATGTACAATATACAACTGTTTAGTCTGGAACCTGAACCGTAGAGGAGTAGGTGGGGTTTCAGATGGTTGGGTCTACCATGGTTTTCCCCCTATACCTCTGTGGGCCTGTCAAACTCTGTCTACTATTAGCTAAACAGAGCAGGGGTGTGTGTAATAGAAGGGGACAGAACAACAGGAAATGAGAGCCTGCCCAATGGGTAAGTATAGTAAGTATAGGGTAAGTATAGCAATTATAGTAAGTATAAGATAAGTATAGTAAGTATCAGGTACTGTAAGTATAGCAGTAAATGGACAAAGAGGGAGTAAGGAGGGGGCAGTATAGGGAGGATAGGGGGGACTGAGGTGACCCAGCATATGTTAGCTCCATTTTACTAGTATTCTATAACATAATATGGCACCTTTATTTTCTGTTTGGTATGGAGATAAAGTGAATGAAGGTTATTTTCAATCATTTTAAGATCATTACCCTCCAATTCCTCCACAATATGACCACAGGTCTCATTATGAAGATAGCATATATTGAAGTCTAATTATGAGATAGCATATATTGGCACGCATTAGAGCAGTACACAGAACTAAACATAACAGCAACAGAAGAACTAAAACAGAGCACAAGTAACAATTAACAGTACACAATACTGCTGAGATGTAGAGAAGCAAGTGAGATGAGATGCGGGTATAGATGGATAGATGGTAGGTGAGTAAGAGAGCTGTAATTGAAATGCAAGGAGCAGTCTAGAGGGAGGGGGAGACAGACAGTTGACATGAGGTGCAGGTAAGGAGACCTGAAGGCAAGAATGGTAGGGATGGTCAGGACATGAGGCAGCAGGTAGAGAGAGCAGACAGACAAAGTCCTCTCCCTCCTCCTATCCTTATCTCCCCTCTCTGCCAGCAACCTCGACCCCTAACAGCCCTGCACTGTGGCCCATGCCACAACACACCCTCCTAGGGGGCAGAAAGCATGCAGGGTGAATCGGTATAGCACAGCAGGATCGAGGAACCATGGCTCATGTAAAATAGTGTATTTCAGAAAGATAGTGTCAAAATGGAGAGAAGAAAAATAAATACGGAGTTAGGGTAGGTAGTGTGAGAAGCAGGTGTAGAGGGGCATATACAGTGCAGACAGAATTGGTGTGGAATCTGGCACACTGAAATTCTTACAGAGAAAATGCGACTAGTGATATTAGGTTGAACTTAAAGCAATGGTTATGAGCATTAGGTCTTAGAGACCCACAGGCAGGGAGCACAGAGAGGGCTATCTAGGCTGTGCATTCAGCATGTGTTGGAGGTGGTGAAGTCCTTTGCTCACAGTGGAATGTTGATAGCAGTCTGTTTGGGGGATTTAGAAGGTAAATTGGTGTCCTCCTGTGCTCTCCTGTTTATCTCCTATATTCTTATTAATATTTTGTCACACTTTACGCTATTACACAACACAGCCGCACACGGCAACTAGCCGTCCAGCTTAAATAGAAATGTATCAGATCTGTTTCTGGCCCTTAATTGATAGCTCCACCCACAGGTAAGGGTCATATTCCAACAGTATGCCTGGCTTAATCCTATGCTGTGCGCTTTTCCCACCATTGTGCTCCTTTTTTCTATTTTAGTATTGAGAAAGGTACAGGTAAGGAATAATTTTAGGTAATTTTAGACATTTTTGCTAGCTGTTTTTTGATATACTAATGCAAACTTTGTAAACCTGACCAAACACTTTTTGAATTTTAAAATTAAAATGTGCAGGCAGCAAGCCTATCAGAGCTTGTGGTCCGGCAGTCGATCATAAAACACGTAAATGGCACTCTGAACTGTTGAATACCCATGCCACCTCAGACTCAAATATTTCTATGTACAAAACTATAAATAAATTTGTTTAAAAAATGCAGTGTGTTTTCCAGTGTCATTGATTGTGTGTTGTTGTAACCCCCATCATTTGTAACCCAAAACAGTTACGGCAAGGAGACGTTTTCTGTTCCTGGTATGTCAAAAAAATGCCCATCTTACTCTTTCATAATCAAATTAAAAATTAGAATACTGTGTTTTCCAGTGTCAGAAACTGTGTGCAGTGGTATCCACAACATCTACACCCCAACAATCACGTGTGAAAAAAATTATGTTTTGCTGGTGTCAACAAAATTACATAATCATAAAACTGCGCTGTAAAGATAACAGTTGTTCCTCCTTTTCATGTGTTATTGTACATTAACTTGGCAGTTAAGTTCAACAATAGTAGCTTTACTGCTGTGCTGGTTTTAAAAACTAAAACCAATCATTGATCAGTTGATAGAAGAGGAGGAGCAAACCAGGACTAGTGCTTCAACTGCTTCCAGTATTGGTACTTCTACAACATTAACTAAGGATGGTCAAGAGGAAATAAAGTGTAAGAGATCTGAAACTGTATTTCACAATAGCAAAGAAGGAATTACATTAAACTATGAAAGGAAAATTGGTACTTGTATAGTATCACGGCTCCCACGATGGGCATCGTACAGGGAAAAATCGCATCGCATCTCATGCGATCGCATGAGATCGCATGCGATCTCATGCAATGCGATGTAATTTTTCACTGAAATTATGGACATGAGTTGAAATCATGTAAAATGTACCCCAAATGTCATTTTTCACACTGTACCACCCCCAATATCAACACCAAACCGAAGCGTGGCGAGCGCAGCGAGCCCGCGAGGGGCGGCGGTACGCGTCCTACGACCTTTTCATACCCCCACTATCCACGACGGCGTGGAGTTGAGAATAGAAAGTGTGGCGAGCGCAGCGAGCCCCGCGAGGGGACACGGATACCTGTGAAGCCCTGCGAGGGGACACGGATACCTGTGAAGGTATCCGTGTCCCCTCGCCACGCGATCGCATGCGATTTTTACCAAAAATGCATAAAAACACAGTAAAATCGCATCGCATCGCATGCCATCGCATGCCACTACATATGGTATGCAATGGCATGCGATGGGAGCTGTGATACTACACAAGTACCGGAAAATTTAATGGCAAAAGTTGTAAAATTGCCAAGATGCCAAACACCACACATAGTTGCAAGCAAAGGCTCAAATCATGGCCTTTGTTTGTGAGTGTTGGAGCTGCAACTGTTGTTTCATGAAATAGAATACCAATTGTGAAAACCGGTGACAAACACAGTCAGACATCTTCTGTAACCTTGTATTTAACAGCTTCTCACACTAGATGTGTCGCCTTTAAAATAAGCACAAGTGCATAAAAAGAAGCACAATAATCAGTGGCGTAACTATAGCGCCACAGCCCCCGTGACGGCGGGGAGGGGCCGGGGGTCTGCGGGCGCTATTGTGACTACCTCAGCTCCCGCCTCCTTGTGGGTGCAGCAGGGAGTGGGCAGGGTGGTCCATGCGGCGTGGGGGTCCGTGCGGTGTGGGGGTCCGTGTGGCGCAGGGGTACCTGCGGTCAGGGAGAGCCTGGAGGTCCCTGCAGCGCTGAGTATGACATTGCCGGGGTCCCTGCAGTGACCTGGAAGCAACGCGCTTCTAACTTTAAAAACACTGGGGGGGGGGGGGTGCAAATATTTTTGTTACGCCACTGACAATAATGCTGAAGAATAAATGATGTGTACACAAACTTCATCAAATCCCTGAGGAAAGTCAAAGGTGTCCAAGTGCTACAGTATGTCTAATCTGAAATTTCAGATTCTGACTCTGTAATCATGAAGAATTCTCCTTACACCATTTCTGAACCATCTGCAAATGTGAGGAAGAGTATTCATTAAGTAAGTATGATTTAGACATGGAAATTGAGGATGCAACTGTGGAAGTGCAAAAGATGGGGGACATATGTGTATCTAATGCTAAAGAGGATGTTGATGATGAATGCATTTGACATGAAGAGGTCGATAAAATTCTGGATGATATTGTTTGTGTCCGAGTAGACAGCTGACAAAAAATCCACTTCTTTTAAGCGGAATAGTTTTTTTTTTTTTAAACAAAATTCTGACATTTGTAAAGGCATCTTTAACATTTGTAGTGTCAAACTTAGTTGAGAAATTAACCAATGTAGCATTAATGATCCGTGGTTCATGATAAAATAGTCCTTCTGCATCTAATTTGCAAAGGCTGAGTCCTCATCTCTCCAGGATTCTCCAGGAGAATCCTTGAGTGCTACGACTGCTAAACTGTTGAATCTTCATTTCAGAAAGGGATGAATTGAATTCTGATTGTGAAGCAAGCATTTGTAAGAGGAGCCAAGTATGACAACCACCATCCTGTTGCACAGTGGCTCACTTAAGCCCTGATGCCTATGTAAACATTGGATTTGCCTCTGATATTTGCCGTCAAAGGCTGGCTACTTTCTGCATTAAAGGCTTCACTAAGAAGAATTCCAGTTACAATCTGTTGGAAAAAGTCAAGTATGTGATAATAAAGTGGCTTACTATGCTAGTACACTCTTCAGGATTTGTAATGGAGGAATATTAACACAAATATCTAAGTGTATGTATTAGAGCATGAGAAAGGGGGGACTTTTTCCTAGTCCAACACACTGGAGAATACTCTTGGTGTGTTGGACTAGGAAAAAGTACCCCATTTGCTAGCCTAAATGGGTGTACACATGGGCTGTAGCTGGGAGATTCTCCCAGTCGCTGCCAGAGATAATCCGATGGCTATCCCCAGCAGCAGCCCGTGTGTACAGCTGAATAGACACTGCAGCATATAGCAAGAATATTCTTCTCAGTGTCTATTTGGCAGGGAGATAGCGATGCTGCTGGGCTGCGCATCGTTATCACCCGCTGTGTACACATGGGGAGATTCACAGACACATTCTAAGCGTGTTTCACAATATAGTCAAAATCACTTAGATGAATCACACCATGTGTACATGGCTTAAGCCTTAAGTCATATGATTCACTAAATGAAACTGCTGGAAAAGCAGGTAGAGAAACTGAAGGAAGATATGAAATGAAGTGATTCCACTAAGTATGGTGGACTTCAAATTATTTTTTCAAGTTATTTTCAACACAATGGTTTGCAATATCTTCACATTGGATCATTAATATTTTGGCAACCATGCTCATTCCTAGGTTTAAGTCCTATGCAATATTTTTCATTACAAATCGAACAAACCTTAAGAAATGCAAAGAGCTCCTTGAAAGCAAATTTGCAGCTAAAGTGGCACATGACATCAAAACGTCTCAAGCTTCAGTTTTTCCGGCAAATGTTGATGCCAGGAAAATACTGACCTTTTCCAAGATACCCACTGGTAATGATCAGTCGACTCAATTATTAAAACGTCTTATTTGACTCAACCTAATACAGCAAGCTTCAATAGCATGGTGGAGTATTTAAATGACAATGTATTAATTAGCAACTTAGAAGAAAAAAAAGACAATTTGAAGCCCCTTGTACAAATTTGCTTAGGTGTACTTAGCCCACCTTTCAGAGTATACACAGAAAAAGTGTTTAGCACATCCTGGAACCTTGTGAGTTATCAACTTAAGAGGCTACGGTACATCCCAAAAATGTGAAAAACTCATGCTCATAAACATTAAATATAAATTGTATGATGAAAAGCAGTGCCACTAATTGCAACAATAATAGGGGTTATTCAAACCTGATCACTGGGCTGCTAATTTGCAGAGCCCTGTGATCAGGTAATTGCCAGCCAGCCAAAGTGAAATCCTGCCCTGTGCAAGGCTGCAAAAAGCTTGCGAAAATATTGCAGCCCTGTGATAACCTGCAAATCCATTCACAAGTCACTCACCATCAAATGATTTTTCCAGTGTGTGTGGTGTGTGCGTAGCCCAGGATCTACAGTGCTTGGCCAGTGCGATAGAAACAGGCTGATCGGGATCGAGTGACACCCCCAAATGCCGCTTCCTCTCAATGAACTTGTGTACGGGCGGTGATTAACAGACGCTGTATTTTATTGCAGGATGGCCTCTCACATGCATACTGCAAGCTGTATGTATGTGAAGTTGTTTGATTACTACCCGGCCTATGAATTTGCATCTGTATGATCATGTCTGTATAACCACCAAAGTACAAGATTCTGTAACGGTCAATTCCAGTGAGTTATATTAGCAGTGATGAGGGTTATAATGAGGATGATAATGACATATGTCAAGTGAGACAATGATTAACCCCTTACCGATGCAGCCTGTTTTTGCCTTCCTGACCTTCCAGAGGCCTTTTTATTTAAATCTGACATGTATCACTTAAGAGGGGATAACTTTTTTTTTGCTTTTACTTATCCCAGTGATTTTGAGATTGTTTTCTCGTGACACATTGTACTTTAAGTTAGTGGTAAATTTTGGTCGATACAGTCTTTTTTTTTGTGTGAAAAATACCAAAATGTCGTAAAA
The DNA here is from genome assembly GCF_055691185.1 of Crinia signifera. NCBI lineage: Eukaryota > Metazoa > Chordata > Amphibia > Anura > Myobatrachidae > Crinia > Crinia signifera. The sequence continues at coordinate 225,260,674 of NC_139221.1, forward strand.
AAATTAGCAAAATTTTAAATTTTCTGCTTGTGAGACAAATAATCATACCACTCAAAATAGTTCATAACTAACAAAGATCATATGTCTACTTTATGTTTTAATCATTATTTCAAACTCCTTTTATTTTTTTTGGACACTAGGGGGCAGCAGAGTCAAAATTATACACCTAACACAGTAAACGCTGCTTTTGGCTGTTCACGTTTGAACAGCCAATCGCAGCGATCGCTGAGGGGGGGGGGCATCGGTGCCCCCCCTGGGCAATGAGGGAAGATGTCTGCTGTCAGGGACAGCAGACATCGTCCCTCTGTCACCGCGTCTATAGAACACATCCCGACCATGACGTAAATGTACGTCAAATGTCGGGAAGGGGTTAACAACAATACTGTTCACCAACTTAATTTAATTAGTTTGCAGGTGACCAAACAAACCAAGTACTTCATCCACAAAAGTGTCAGTCCTGTTGTTGGGGGCAGATTTATTAAGCTTGGTGAAGTGATAAAGTGTCTGGTTTTTATCACCAGCAAATCAGCTCCTACCTGTGAAGTTACAGGCTTGGTTTGAAAAATGCAAAAAAGTTTTTTTTGGGGTATGGGGTATGGCGCTACACAAGGTCAATCAAGGATTATAGCAGTGGAATTACTTAGCTTCCTAATTTGGCTGTATCCTATCCTTTCCCGTTGCTCTTCTCTGCGTAGGTTTGTTTTCACGGATTTTGCATAGAGGAGAAATACAAAGGAATGGAGGAGAGTTTTGAAGGAAAATACATTTCATGTAGGTTCCTGAAAAGGAAGATGTGTCCCAGTACTTCAATGTTCCTACCTCACTTACATAGACATGTAGTGAGGGTAAGCGCATCTGGGTTTCTTTTTTAATTGACGAGTAGTCTCATAGAGGCGTACCTCACTTACACATTAAAGTGCTATATAACTCGCATCAGGGTATTTTTTTCAAACTGCGTACCGGTACTCATGATTTTCTAAGTGTGGTGACACTCATCAAGGTTTCTTTTATGACTCCAGGGCGCTTCTTTCAGGTTTTTAAAAGATTTTGATTTAGAACATAAAATTTCTAAAAGAAAATTTTCCTAAAACATAGACTGTCTGCTAATGGAGAGGCATCCCTGTCCTCTTTGGATCAGGCAGGACTAATACTGAGCTACTGACTGGTGTTGTAGACTCCATATAATAAGAAAAATTCTCTGTCCTACCTTCTTCCTTGGAGGGCAGTTTGGTGTCAAAAGCCTTTAGCAGAGAGTGTTATCCAGTGAAATAGCAAGTTCTCCTGCCGACGCGTTTCAAGATGGGCATCTCTTTATCAAGGCCTTGATGACACTTAGAAAATCGTGAGTACCGGTACGCAGTTAGAAAAAGATAGCACTTTAATGTGTAAGTGAGGTACGAGACTACTCGTCAATTAAAAAAGAAACCCAGATGCGCTTACCCTCACTACATGTCTATGTAAGTGAGGTAGGAACATTAAAGTACTGGGACACATCTTCCTTTTTAGGGACCTACATGAAATTTATTTTCAGTTAAAACTCTCCTCCATTCCTTTGTTTTTCTCCTCTATGCAAAATCTGTGAGAACAAACCGACGCAGAGAAGAGCAACGGGAAAGGATAGGATACAACCAAATTAAGAAGCTAAGTAATTCCACTGCTATAATCCTTGATTGACCTTGTGTAGCGCTATACCCCATACCCAAAAAAACTTTTTTGCAGTCTTGTACCTGGGCTAAAAGGAGTAGCCCTCTGTGGTTAAGGGAAGGCAGCATAACACTAAGAAATACAGCGCCCAGGTGTTTGTCTTACTACTCTTTTGGTTTGAAAAATGACAGGATGGAGCTGATTGGCCGGTGATAAAAACCAGACATTTTATCACTTCACCGAGCTTAATAAATCTACCCCTTAGTTTCTTATACTGTACATGTCCTTTTTAATATACAGCATTGGGGTGGGTGAGAGGGTCCCAAGAACATTTTTATTGTGCAATTTTCTTTTCATTGTACTTTACTGAGCTGTACTTTGAAGGGCCATTGTCGACAGTTTTCTGGTTTGCAAGACTGTTTTTATTTTCTTTATAGTTATAACTACTTCTCTTTTTATATACAGTACTCATTAATCATTCAATCAATCAAATCAATGGCATGCTTTGCCTAGCTTCCACACTACATGTTTGCCAGGCCAAAGTCTCTGTTCCTTTTTTTGCAAATACGTTGTAATCTGCACATATGCCATTTCCAAACATCTCTAAACACCTTAAAGCAATCATTAACGTCACTCAAAGAAGATAAGGTCACATCATTTATTAGGAGAGCATTTTGACATGGGTTCTTTGTAATCTGTGACTATTTTAGAGAGTGTATACGGAATAGTATAGCCACTTGATTATGCCTCTTCATCACTACTGAAGTCTGAAAGCCTTAGTAAGAAAGCAAAGGGTAAGAATCCGGTGACTCACTAGTATTAGTAAACTAGAAATACTAGATGGCAGGACAAATACTGCATACTATTCTGTCTCTATTTATTAAAGAGTCGCTCCAATTCGGACGCTAGAATATCCGATTTTTTTCCAGAACTCAGCCAATGTAATGGTGTGCGACTTATTCCTCTCAGAATGTAACATGGATGCGACTTCTCGCGATTTTTAGACCAGGAAGCATCCGATTTATTTGGTCCAACTGGAATGGGACATATATAGTATAACCATTGCAGACCAGGAAGTAGAGGGAGCCAAGTTAGCAAATCTCGCACGAAACAGCTCTACAGTCAGACATAATTAGAGCTGTTTTTGGATGAGATTTTATCAGCAATGTTTAAATGAACTTACAAGCAGCACATTTTGGAACAAAGAAACATTTTAAAAATGATTTCTAACCTTAAAAATGCAAAATGACAGATTTGTCAAAATAGCTCATGTACTGTACATGTAATTTTGTTCACTTTAGTTTTCTATTTAAATGCATGTTATGCTAAATACTGTAGATGTGCAAGGAGATTTTTCTGATTAAAATGATAAAAATCCCACTCTATTACATCTAGCCACAAATCTATTTTACCTTCTTTTTTTTTAAATGACAGCACAAGCTGCTTATATTTATTATTATGTCAATAAAGGTGCAGTGGTGCACAGCGCAAACAGCTTGTATACAATGAGAGATTTTTTAAATGGCAACACAAAGATTCGTGTCAAACCACTTACATCATTATTATTATTATTATTATTAGGTGCTTGTATTTATTTTGTCAGCAAATGCACTTTTATTTATTTTGTCAATAATGGCGCAGTGGTGTAGGATCTGCTGAGTTAAAGGAGAATAGAATAGGAAATCACTTTGCTAACTGCCTATACTGTAATCTAACGCTGTAACTCTGCCAGTAATACGTCTAAGCAGCACTGAAGTGGATGGACACACTGGACCCTGAGAGGTCAGGTCAGCCACTGTAGTAGATGGAGACAGGTAGGTAAGGTCAGCCACTGGAGTGAATGGACATATCTGACACAGATAAGTCAACTCAGCTACTTGAGTGAATGGACACAGTGGACACAGATAGGTCAGCTCAGCAGCTCAGTAAATAAATATAATCACAGAACAGCAAAGCAAATAGCTCTCTCTGAGGTCTGCTATACAATGGTGCCAAATCACTGCTGCAGGTATTTATATGGAAGCCAAAACCCTCTGGAATCTGACATCAGAAAAATGACATTTTTCCTTGATGTGGAAGGCATGAAAACCCGAACTGCCGTTCACATTCACTGCGATCCCAAGGACACTCATCTCTACGTCCTACTTACAATTTTTTATATTTTGCTGTTTGGTGGTGTAACTTACTTTTAAATTATATTGAGGTATTGGCGGAATAACTATTATTATTATTATTATTATTATAATAAATAACTTTCTTTATAAGGAACCATAAAGTGTACACAGCACTATACAAGGTGAACATACAGATATGTGCCCATACACCAATCCTCTAATCATGCAAGATGGACCTTTTTGGCACGCCATGGTCTTTGCGACTTAGCCATACAATTTCTTAAAATATGCTTTTTAATAGAAGGTACATTTTACCAATACATTGTTGGCAACATTACACATTTGTGAATTGATGCAACAAAAGTAAATTAAGATGCAAAATTTTGGAAAAAGTATTAAATGTAGAAATAAAGGGAATACACAGGTCCTGTAAAAATGACCACCACACATTGGCCCTTATTCTGGTTGTTGCGGTAATAGCCGCGTGCGTTCCATATGGAAGGCGGGGTTTCGCACGCACGGTCCTGGCCGCATAATCGGATCCGGCCGCACCGATCAGAATAAGGGCCATTGTTATGCTATAGTCTGCAACTTAATACTATTTCCTTTGCAACAAAAAAACTTCTAATACATAATCCTTTACTTAGTACAATATTGGCCATTTAGTACACTAATTCATATATTTTTGTATTTGCTTTATAAAATATTAAATAAAATAGGCCAACATTTCTCTTATGCTAAGATACAAATGCCATTTTATATTTGCCTATGCAGAATTAATATACAGTAAGAGATATGTAGTTATTAAACTTTTGCACAAAATGTTTTAAGGACATACTGTTTTTATATATGAAGTTAATTTTAATTAAAATAAAATATGTATATTTAAATGTATTAGCTCTGAACATTTCAATTGACTTCTGACATACTTTTGAATCAACTGCAGAAGCTTCACATTTTCTGGTATCAAAAGTACAAGACAAAAGTTTTCAATATACTGTAATATGATGTTGCTTACTTTGTAATGTATCTCAAATTGTTACGCTTAGGCTGCAGAAGGGGACGTTAGGGTAAGGTTGTGGGGAGGAGGGAGGTTTACGGTTAGGCTGCGGAAGTGGAGGTTAGGGTTAGGCTGTAGGGCGGTTTTGCTAGCGTTATGCTGCGGGAAGGAAAGTTAGGCTTCCAGGAAAGGGTTAAGGTAAGACTGCGAGGGGGTTAGGGTTTGGCTGAGGGGGTAAAGGTTCAGCTGCAGGGAAAAAGGATTAGGTTTAGGCTGTTGGGGAAGGTTTGGGTTAGGCTGTGGGAAAGGGTGGTTAGGGGGGGAAGGGGAGAAGGTTAGAATACTTACCCTCGAACTATTGGAATTTTGAGTTTTGGGATGCTGGGTCAGTCTTCTGACCACTGGTTTTTTACAGCACCGGGATACCATACCCAACCCGGTCCTGCATACACACTACAAACTTCCCAACTTTTATTTGTTCAAAATCAGGAACTGCTGCACAGAAGGTAAAAAAAATAGGAAGGGGTGTGGTCTCTAGTAAAGGGCCTGGCACCACAACCCCCATTTTCATCACTTTGGAGGTGTGCCCAGTACTCCCCGAGCAGCCCCTGCACTTCCCTGCGCATGCACACAGCAACTCTTCAGTGATCACCGGCTGCTCTGCAGAACATCTGTGATCTCCGGCTCCCTGCAACTGCGGGACACTCACTGCCACCCACAGGAGGGATAGCAGGACAGTCTCCAATGAGAGGGACTGTCCCACTGTAATCGGGACAGTTGGGAGATATGCAATATATGATGTGCACCAGTCGCATTGTCCCATCTGACGTGAAACACATCAATTGGGACAATGAGATAAATGATGTGTGTAAACGATATATTGAGTGTACACACTATATGATGGTTGTTCAGATTGGTTGAAACCACCAAGATTACATGATGTATTGAATAATGTGTACCCAGCTTTGGAGACATAACTACGGTCTGAAGGCTCTAAACTACATATGTTTATTTTGTTTTACATTGATTTGATCACTTACAAAATGGCCTACTGATCTTTTTTGACCACCACTGTATGCATGTTTGTATACCAGTAAAGTTTTTACATTCAGGAGTGCCTAATGCCTCCAACTGAGTGATGTTATGAGCTACCTATTCACTAAAAATATACTCAAATAAATAAATCATAGATAATAGTGAAACCAAATATCCAGTCTTACATTTTCTTCCAGTTTGGTGAGTTGTTCATCGAGTCTGAGAGGGTCAGCAACTATAGAATAAGTTTCTCGGCAAAGAGTATTTACTGGGCAATCCCATGGATCTGTGGATTCTGCTATGAGTTCCTCAGTTGCATTGATGACCTTTAGAACTTCTGTTGATATGTTGCAGAGAGACACAGCAGAATACTTCTGTTTATGTACAAGAGTATAAGGGGACAAAACAGTGCAGTGTTAGAAAATAAATGATTCAGATAAGTTCAGTAAATAATTTTTATTTGTATGCTGATATTAATGGGGTCAATGTATTCTAAGCCGTTTCTACATCAACATAAGTCACATATGTTCAGGGCCGCCGATAGGGGGGTGCTGTGGGTACAGCTGTCCCGGGCCCCCGGGACAGCTGTACATAAAACATAAAGTCTTCTAATACAGTATACATAAAAGTCTTCTAATGTTTAATTTCTTGTATTGTTTTGTCTGAATAAATATAGATTCTGGTACACCATACTGTATTTCAGGGTTGCCTACTTCTAAAGTCTCCTCTTTGGGAGAAGCCTGGAGAGGAGATTGTCAGGAGCGCTTCGGAGGTGGGGTCCTGATGTAGAGGTCATCAAGCCCCGCCCCCAGTATGGCAAATCCTGCAATTTGCAGGTCTTTAAGGGGTGGGGCTAAATTATGTGATTTGCATCTTTAGCACCGCCCCGCCCTCGAAAAGTCGTGATTCTCGGTTTTCGGGAGCCTCCTGGCCATTCCGGGAGGGTAAGCAACCTTGCTGTATTTACATTATATCTACCTAAGCACAGATACTTTGACAACTTAAAGTGGAAGCTTCTATTGCTAGCCACTACACAGAAGAAGAATGTCTACAATACAGATGTGTTGTTAAAATTATTGTTTGGGTATATCTTCAGTATCTAAAACAAATGAGCAGGAGTGGATAACCTGGGAGTAAATGTAGGAGGATGGGAAGAGTAGGGACACATGGGGGAATAAGGTGAAGGAAATATATTTTGGACCCGGCAAAATATGAATTTATATATATCTATATATGTCTATTGTCTGATTGTGTGTCTCTGAAACATTGCCATCTGTTGGCAGTGAGTGAAACTACGTAACTTTCTCTCTCACACATGCACAAACACAGAGGCATTCACAAGGTAGCAGAGTAGCTTTCGAAGCATTTGCTTTGAGCGGGTTTACTAGTATATATATATATATATATATATATATATATATATATAAATGTAGGGGGCTCTGCACTCACTAAATTAACTGATATTAATGGTGGAAATTTAGTTCATGAATTGATCAATGCATCTAAGCCAGCAGCCCCCTTCAAGGGACCCCACACAGAAGACTGAACAGTGCTAGTAGGATTGTCTAAACCTTTAGCAGCAAACCACCACATTCAGGATTTTTTTGATAACACACGGCAGAGCTGATAGTACTTGTGGAGAATACAGTTCAGTTGGAACATGCGCTGACATCTTAGATGAGCGATGCACTGCTATGAAACAACAGGATCTGGTGCAGAAGCAAGCATTACCAGTCCGATGTGAGAGAAACTGGGGCCATAACCACAATTTATTTTTATGGGAGCTGAGCAGACGGGACCATCAGACTTGTGTTAAGTATTTACATGGCACTTTAGTGGGTTTCAGGAGCAAATTAGGATAGATAATCATTTCTCTCAGTGCAATTTAGAGATAGAAAACAGGAGCTTGGACAGATTGTATCACAGAAGTAATTAAATACAATGGTATTGTAAGAAAAATAAAGATATTTGTCCCGTAGCCTACCAATGAATTTCGGTGCCCATTTTACCTACAGTAAATTTGTTACATGTAGTCAATTTTTTTAACACAACTTCATCATTAGGCAAAGACCTTGGATGGCTTTAAATTCTCACCATTGAATGAGAAAATCACTCATTTCTAGTGTGTGCAGTCTGTAAATAGCCCAGGACTTATTCAATAGAAACAGGCTGTTCTTATTGAGCAAGAGCAGGCGTCACATGATTTACCCTGAAACGCTTGGGCATGCCTGTGTTTTCCCTGACACTCCCAGAAAACAGCCAGTCACCACCCACAAACGCTAGTTTTCTGTTTATTTATTTATTTACAGTTTTGTATATAGCGAAGCAGATTCCGTTGCTGTTTTTTAGATGCATGTAACATGATTTGGAGACAGATTGAATGTGCGGAAGAAAGGACAGTTCAGAGTCGAGGATGATCCCTAAGCAACGAGCTTGTGGGGTAGGGTAGATTGTTGAGTTGTCAACAGCGATGGAGATATCAGGATGGTAACTGTTCTTAGTTGGGGGGAATATAAGTAATTCTGTTTTGGAAATATTGAGTTTGAGTTGGCGAGAAGACATCCAAGATAAGATGGCAGAGAGACATTCAGAGACTTGGCTCAAAACCACTGGGGTTGATAGATAGATTTGAGTATCATCCGCATACAAGTGATACTGAAATCCAAAAGAGCTGATTAGTTTGCCAAGAGAGGAAGTATAGATTGAGAAAAGCAGAGGACCTAAAACTGAGCCTTGCAGAACTCCGACTGACAGAGGAAGTGAAGAGGAAGTAGAGTCAGAGAAGCGAACACTGAAAGAGCGATCAGATACATAAGATGTGAACCAGGAAAGGGCTGTATCATTAAGACCTAGGGAGTGCAGTGTTTGTATGAGAAGAGTATGATCAACAGTGTCAAACACAGCAGAAAGATCTACAAGAATAAGTAGTGAGTAATGGCGTTTATACTTGGCAGTTATCAGATCATTCACCAATTTAGTCAGTGTTGTGGAGTGTTGGGAACGAAAGCCTGACTGAAGCGGGCCTACTAGGGTGTGAGAGTTAAGAAAGTGTGTGAAGCGAGTGTAGACAAGTATACATTAAAGTGCCCAACGGTATTGTCCCTTTTGCTTTTACCAATTGGAGGGTGGCATCCCACCACTGTAGTCGCTGCTGGTGTATATTACACAAGGCAATTATCCCTAGCACTCCAGACAACCCTGTTGCTAAAACCCAGTCTCTTAGGGCCTTATTCAAATGGACAAAACCATGCTGCACTGCAGGTGGGGCAGATGTAACATGTGCAGAGAGTTAAATTTCCATACCTCCCAACAGTCCCTTTTTTCGTGGGACCGTCATGGTTTTTTGCGATGTCCCACTTCCTGCCCGGGGCCGGCAGTGTCCCGTGGCGGGGGGGGGAGGGGGGGGGCAGCTGGGAGTTCCCCCATCTTGAAGAGAATAGATGCTGTGTGCAGAACACAAAAAACAGGGGTGTGTCTCATTGATGGCCTCATTTGCATAGGCCACACTGTCATTTACATATACCACACCCCCTTTTGGGTGCTCGCACGAGTGTCCCTCTTTAACTAATGCAGAAGTTAAGAGGTATGCATTTGGGTGGGGTGTGTTTAAACTGAAATCTAAATTGCAGTGCAAGAATAAAGCAGCCAATGTTTTCCCTGCACAGAAACAAAATAACTCCCCAAATCTAACTATCTCTGCACGTTACATCTGCCCCACCTGCAGTGCAGCATGGTTTTGTCCATTTGCCAACAAAATGTGACCTGCAATCTAATTTAGGCCCTTACCCTGTGCTGTGTGGCTTATAGTGTCATAACCTTTATCTGGCGTGGGACAGGTTTTGAAGATTAATAGATTTCTTTCAAATTAAACTAGCTTTTATGCATTTTCAGATATAAGAACTTGATACAGAAACAGAAATAGAGCTACGGAAGGGAAGACATGAGGGGGGAGCATGTCTTACAAGTAAATACATACTTGCCTTTTTTTGATTTTCACCTCTCCAGGAGGCAACACGTCAGGGGGGCGGGGACAAAGCTGACATCACTTGGCCCCCATGCCAGACAACTCTGTGATTTGCGGGCCGCAAAATGTTGCTGCCGCATAATTTTAGCCCCGCCCCCTCTTCACGGACCCACGATTTGCGGTAATTGAACCAGCGGCGATGGGGGGCTCAGGCCAGCAAGTGGGAGACTTGCCCACCTTCCCGGGGTGGCCGGGAGGCAAACCTGATTTTTCGTGAGCCACCTGCTCATTCCAGGAGGGTAGGCAAGCCTGAGTAAATATTACATTTGTATTGAAACAGCCAAATGGATGTAACACATACTTGCCTACTCTCCCGAAATGGCCGGGAGGCCCCCGGGAAGGTGGGCAAGTCTCCCGCTTTCCCCCCACACCAACCCTTACCTGCGGTACCAAGTCGGGGATTTTGTGGGTCCGCGGTAAAAGGGCAGGGCTAAAATGATGCGAATTGCGTCATTTTGCATCATTTTAGCCCCTCCCCAATCCGCGGACCCGTGAATTGCTGCGTTTCAGTGTCAAGGGGGCGGGGTTTGTTGACATCAGCCAAGTCCCGCCCCTCCTGGCAGCAGTATCTGGTCGTGCTTCTCCCGGAGAGGTGAGAAAAAGAGATGGTAAGTATGCACATACAATAGACACAAGTTTGGAAATAGATTAAAATGCAGACAAATATAGCAGGAACAATTGGAATAAATGATAATTATGGTTATATAATAAGTAAAAGGGACAGAACTACTGGCAGAGTAGATGATGCATTTCCCTGGGACCCACAGCAATGAATTGGCGACATTAGCAGTACTAATAATGAGTCTAAGTGACTGATTATGGTACGTCAGCTATTCACTGTAGGCTGTAATAAGAGAGAAGGCACTCTGGCCAGAGAACATGAGGGGGAACTTCCCCTATGCTTATGGGACATGTATCATAGAAATATAGAATTTGACTGCAGATAAAACCACTTGGCCCTTTTAGTCTGCCCTTTTTATCCATTAGGCAAATTCAGCTCTATTTGGACCATTACATTATCATCAATACTGACATTTAACAACTTATGAGAGTGTCAGTGAGGTTGAGTGCAACCAATTACTGCATAGTCTGCATCCTCTAAAACTGATCTGTATTATAGGATGGCTGAACCTCCATAACCTGCCACATGTGTACTGTTGCTGCTGCAGCTGTACTGTTTCAAGCACTTCCTCCCTTCTGCAGGACCAGACCAGCCCCTCCTGCCACTCCTCTACACCCTCCCATCCAGAGGCCAATGGCTTACCCCTCCTTCCACTCTACCATGCCACCTTCATTCTACTCTGTCTGCCGATCCATAGAAAAGAGACAATATTTGGTTTTCCTCGTGGTAACTTTATGTCGAAGGAGGCACTGGGTCATTCTAATGTTATTGTGGTGGATGTATTGCAGTGTAGTGATGTAGTGCAGCATATACTGTAGATGGGATGTAGTCTAGTATTGTAGTGCAGCACATAGGGAGATGTAGTCCAGCATATAGAGGGATGTAGTGTAGTGATGTCATGCAGCACATAGGGGGATGTAGTGTAGTGATGTAGTCTAGTGATTAAATGCAGCATATGGGAGGATTTAGTGTAGTGATGTAGTGCAGCACATAGGGGGTTGTCATCTAGTGATGTAGTGCACTGCATGGGGAGATGTAGTAAAACACATAATAGGGGATGTACGGTAGTGAAGTTGTGCACCACATTGAGTGGATGTAGTGATGTTGTGTAGCACAAAGAGTGGATATAGTGATGTAGTGCAGCACATAGAGTGGATATACAGATGGAGCAGCTCTCGATGGAGCTGCTACTGGTAATAGAATTGGCAATCGGCCCCGTGGGCCATCTTCCAGAAGGGGGCGTGTGCAGGAGACGCTAGCCCCCGCAGCCCCCACTTGCCCTGCCAGTCTCCCATGAGCGGCGACTGGCAGGGAATCCGCTCCCCGCAAGTGCGTGAGACACTTGCGTGTCCCTGTCAGATTGAGCGCCAGACCATCAGTCTGCGCCAGCTCAAGGGATCTGGTGATTCCGCAGGCTGGCTGGGAGGCGCTCCATCTGTAGTGATGTTGTGCAGCACATAAAGTGAATGTAGTGATAGAGTGGAGGTAGTGATGTTGTATATAGGGGGCTGTAGTGTAATGTATGGCATGTAGTGTAGTAATGCAATGTAGTTTAGTGTATGTGCATGTAGTTTAGTGTAATGCAATGCAGTTTAGCAGTGCAGCATATGTTGGAATATATTGTAGTGATGTAGCACAGAAGTGTAGTGATATTTCCACATACATCTCGGATGCAGTCACACCATCTATTGGCACGGCAGACCCCATAATACTCTGCTAATATTGGTTGTCTTTTTCCAGGAAATGCATCTTAGACCAAGGAAATGGGACTAGGATGCCCCTAGAGACTGCTGATTAATTTGATATGGAAAACTTTTATATCTGTGTGTAAATGAACCTCTGAATCTATATGCAGAATGTTATAATGCAGCGGACCCTACTTTTTCCATACCAAGTTCGGTTGTACATCATATAAAGACTCAGACGCACACAGATATACAAGTGTCCCATATCAAATGAATCAGCACAGTCTGCTAGTGCATTATTCAGCAACAAATATCCCTAGAGAGGAGTTGTACAGGATCTGTCAGCTCACTTGCGCCAAGCATCTCCCACTGCTTTGCATATTGAGACACATCTGTAGTGTTGTAACAAAGTACAGCACATGGTGGCGGTAGTAAAGTGATATCGTGATTGTATCAATCTTCAAAAATTTATAAACTGGAGAGTGATAAGCAACCAACCAATCAGCTGCTACCTGTCATTTTTCAAACCCAGTCTGTGAACTGGCAGGTAGTAACTTATTGGTTGGCTGTTTATCACTCTCCACTTTATCACTTTTGAAGCTTGATACATCTGGCCCATTGTGTTGTGAGAATGTGGGGAACATGCTGCTGTGTATGGGCCATATCAGGGGGAGACACTGGGTACATTTGGGGAACAGAAGTGGGCATGTGGGGAATGTTCTAACTGCCTAATCTCTCTTTAGTGTGAAAAGAGGGGAAAGGGCAAATCACTTGCTAGTTCCCCCACTGTACATGCATTTACTCCATTCAGTTTTTTCAAATAACTATTCATAAACATGAATCATCTGAAAATATATGTTTAAGATAAATAATTATTATGTAGTGAATAATTAAATTAAGAATTCACTGTGGCAGACTATTTGAACATGGATGGTTTATACCGTATTTATTTGACTCTTTTGCAATTACTGATTTAGTATTCTACACAGTGTTATTACCATGGTAGCTACAATCACATGGCAAATGATGTAGTGAGCAGAGAGGCTTTGGAATGGTTATCTGAACATGTGTGTTCTGATGCAACTCCCACCCCCAACATATACACCATATTTTGTAACCTCTAGAGATACTGAGCTAGTTGATGAATGTCAATCAGGTGCATGCTTAACAGACATTTAACTTAGCTTGTACTTTGAACGAATCAACCTACAGTATATAGGATTACTTCTGTAAAGATTTAGGGGGAAATTTACTAAAGGAAATTTGTACAAAATAGGTGTATTTATATCCAGAAATACACTTATTTTTTACATTTACTATAACGAAAATATGGCAATTCGTATTCGTATTGATAGCACATCAATACGACTACGAATTGCCGTATTTTCGGGATAGTAAATGTCAAAAATAAGTGTATTTCTGGATACAAATACACCTATTTTTTTTTACAAATTTCCTTTAGTAAATTTCCCCCATAATGTTGAAATAATGTAATTGTTTACACTACATTATACACCTAACATTGTGTAACAGTAATTACATTTATTTCCATAAGAGGTTTGTAAAATTTTCTAAATTATCAAAACTTTCCGTTAATAGGTAGCAGATGAACATAAGAAAAGGTTATTTATGATTACACCTACTGTGTTTTAACATGCTTTGCTTATAGATTACAGGACCATGAACAAGTCACCAAATTACAAATACGCTTTGAGTTTTGACCCTGTAAGGAAGGTAAAGAGTCATAATTAAGGAGATGAGAGCTGTTCCTTACAGATCAGAAGCTCTTGAAGAGTAGACACTTCTCCTGAAGTCCTCCAAGCGTCTAGTGCTTTTTACACTTAGAAGTGCCAATTAGATTGAAATATCCACCAAGAACATTATAGAAAAAGAAAGGGTAATCAATGCCACTTGAGTGTCGTGATGGGTTTCATGAGCTCAAACCCCTTAATATTACTAATGAAGGGCAAAGAATATCTTATAGTGTTTCATACACACAAAAATATTTTTAAAGACTGCTAAGTCCAATGTATAGTCTTGCCCAGACTAGATGTGAAAGCTTTCTAATTAATTATATGCCAATTATATGCCAATTGTAGCAATCATACTAAATGCACATTGCATTAACTTAAATAGTTAAAATAAGGATGAAATACAACCTGATTAAAAATATGCAACACTTATATATACAGTATACTGTATGTATATCTGTGTGCAACTGAGTCTCTGAATCTGCATACCAAGTACTACGATGAGAGGCCAAAAAGTTTTCTCCATGCCAAGCTCTGGGGTCGGTGACATCCACTGTGGCCAAGAGACTGCCTGTGAGCGCATTTGGCATATGGCATTATTTCTGTAACCATGAAAACAAAACGCATACCAATTGGTGTACAATTGAACAGTAAACATAATTAAGCATAACAGTATGTGGCACGAGCCGTGGCATGGTCACAGAACTTATTATTTTGCCTTTTTTTAAACAGATTACCAATTGAGCTGCACACAGAATTGCCAACCTTGGTATTCTGTGTACCATTTAATTGTACTTTTGTCACATTTGTGATGCAAATAAAACACATTTTAAGGAAAATGGGGCAGATGTATTGAGCCTTAACAAGAGATAAATGCAATGGTGATAAGGAGAGATAAACGTCCAGCCAATCAGCTCCTTACTGACGTTTTTTAAACACAGGCTGTAACATGGCAGTTAGCAGGTGATTGGCTGGACGTTTATTTCTCCTTATCACCCTTGGATTTATCTCTTGATGAGCTTAATACATCTGCCCCAATGTCTCCAAATGGCTATTTGGAGTAGTACATGGATAGCAGAGGTAAGTTGTCCAATGCAAATATTAAAATTTTTGGGATGAATGTAGTTTTCAACTTACTGTACTAAATCAGCATTGTGCACCCCCTTACTTATCTATAAATGTTTATCTTTATATTATACTATATTACTTGTAGGCCCCATGGGGCCTAATGATAAATAAAGTATATATCTGCAGCTCATTCCATAGGCCATTGCGTGTACTAGTAGGGGAAGTAAGCTTACTACCAGCACTTCCAAAACTATCTTACAGAACACTTTAAAACAAACACAATTTGCTACTTATTACTATTAGCAACATATTAACATGGCTCTTTGAAATTATATTCAAGAGATCACCACGCTCCAAGTGTTTAAAAACCTCAATTATTAACCAAGAGAGTGATGGTTTGACACTACTTTTTACTCCTCATGTTACATATTATTTTTATTTATTTACAGTTTCTTATACAGTATATCGCAGCAGATTCCATCGCACTTTACAATTGTAGACAGTGATAAAACAAACTGGGTAACAACAGACAGGCATGGAGGTAGGAGGGCCCTGCTGCAAGCTTACAATCTATAGGGACATAGGAGGGAAACACAAGGACAGGCACCAGTAATAGCAGTCCCACCAAGTTGCAAGTCCAGAAGAAAAGCTATATAATACATAAATGCCTCACTAATATTATTCCAATTATATTAATACTTAAATATTAGTTGGTGCAAGATATAATGCGGTATTCAATCACGCATTCCGACTGTCGGGATGTCCCAAAAGTCGTAATCCCGGACATTTCTGAAGGCTTCATAGATTGTTGGTATTCAATGTCCTGACTGTGAAGTGTTGCAAAGTCCGTAAAGTGATGGAAACTGCTACGAATTGTTGGAAAACGGCTGTGAATCCGACAATTCTTGGCCGTTTCTTACAAAACAGATCCGACTTTTAGTTGAATTTAATTTAACCAACCAATAAACTAAATGTGTTTGACCTATTGTGTATTTCTTTATATTTCTGTATATTTTGTACACTAATTATTTCCTAATTATTTCCTATGTACCTCATTTGGAACTTGAGAGTTGAATCTAGATGTATCATATAATAAAAGTATATTTGAAACACATCAACACTAATCATATCATAGTAAAAGTGTGCCCGTGGCAAAAGATTATATCTATTTAATTTGCTCATTGTCAAAATAATAAAGTAATCCAGGAGCAACATCAACGCAGTGCTATTATTATATGCTAACAACAAAACAGCCATTACTGTATGTTGGTTTAGATCAATAGATCAACTTTTTATAAATTTTTCTTTGTTATTCAATTTCAAAAGTCGAGTGCGGATTCAACAAAATTCTTTTGTTTCCAATTGTAATCCACATAGTTCGTAAAGTATGAACAAGTTATCAGACTGAAAAAACTCATGAAAAACTCATGTCAACCTTTCTATGTGTCGATCATTGCCATTTTGACCTATTGCTTGTCAAACTTTGTAGATATATTCAATGTAGACCTAACAACTGTAACCATTAATAAAAACTTGGAATTTGGTTAAATGAAGGAATTTAGCAAAATATACTGAACAACCCAAAGGATTTACAGTATGTACATCTTTATAGAAATACTGTTCTTTCTAAGGGTAAATGCATTTATTTACGATGTGAAGGCTAACACCAATGTCACTTTAAATATAACTGTATTTTGAATGTTTGATATGATTAAATAGTAATGCTGTGTACTGAAGTTTCACTTTATTGACGGATTAAACATCTGTGAACTTTACACCGATAGGTTCATGAAAGTTGCTTTTTATTTATTTTTCTACTCTCTGACCTTGCACTTATCATATACAAGTCACAGAGTACCCTCTGGGTAGTCAAGAGGCTTTAGATTATTTCTAATTAGTTTTTTTTTATTGGAATCCATGTACTAATCCACAGAGTTTCCATGAATTTACAGTCTATTCTGCATACCATGAATGTACTGCTTATACCAGTGCAATGTGCACCAATATCTATATTCATTAGTACTATACTTCAATTTTGAGACGTGCAATTGCTAACATTATTCTACTACTAGCCATATTAATTAAATTAAACTCTTAAATGTATTGATTATAAATAATACTTACTCAATGGTCTCTACTTGCTTGAGAAAATGTAATATAATGACATTACATCTAATGCATCAATAGATCCTAAATACAAAACTAGGGGCCTTATTCTGGTTCACTCCTTCTGGCAAATTCCTTCTTAGATTGACAAAATTATGTGTACTGCAGCGTGTGCATGTGCTTGTAACTTGAGTACCAAGGACCTGATTCAGAGATTTACACAAATCTGAAATTTACATAAAATCTCCAAAATGTAATAATCTGTGGAACTGCTCTTGTGCACATATGGTCCTGTGACGTCAGTCACAGTGCCCCAAAAGGCGCAGCATGATTGATATTTCGCTGGCATTTAGGGGGCCGTAATAGGGAGGGTTCCAGAAAATGGGGGCATATTGATGTTTTTTTTGGGGTATGCAGAAGACAATGCTGTGTCCTTAGGAACTCAGACGCCCCGTCTGTCAATCATCTCCACAGCCGCTGAGCTGTGCCGCAGACGCCTGTTAGCTAGGGATAGACAGGTAACACCGGGGACTCCACCACTCCAAAGGAGTGCAAACATAGTTTTAACCTATTATTATTTTTTACAAGTGTTCACTCAGATTTAGTACACTTAATTCATAGAGCGCTCCTTCCACTAACTGATCTATAATAGGTGGTGAATAATTCTATGCATTGCGGTCTTATTTATTATTTATTAACAGTTTCATATATAGCTCCGCATATTCCGTTGCGCTTTTTAAAAGGAGACAGTGATACAACAAACAGGGTATTGACAGACAGTCAAAAGGTAGGAGGGCCCTGCTCGCAAGCTTTCAATCTATAGGGAAATTGGCATTGATACATAAGGATAGATACTGTAGTCTTTATTACATCGATTCCACCAGAATGCAAGGTTCTGTGACTGGTTCTGGAATGTGATAAGCTTGCCTGAAGAGATGAGTTTTTTTGCTCGCATGCGATTTTCTGGGGTGCTATGACATTAGGTATACAATAATATGATTGTATGTCCCAACAATAGGTTTAACGCACCCCCCCACTATCCACGCCACCCCGAAGCATGACAAGCACGCTCGCCACGCTTCGGGCTCGGTGCTTCGCTGCGCTCGCCACACTATATAAAATCAACTCCATACCGACGTGGATAGTGGGGTAATGAAAAAGTCGGAGGAGGTGTTCCGCCGCTGCTCGTCCACGCTTCGGTGTGGCGTGGATAGTGGGGGGGGGGGGGATGCGTTAAACCTATTTTTGGAACATACAATCATATTATTGTATACCTAATGGCATGGCATCGCACACCCTATAAAATCGCATACGGGACATGCAATGCGATGCCATGAAATATAGTTCGGTACAATGCCCATAGAGAAAAAAGACATTAATAAAATCGTATTGCATTACATCGCATGCCGCTATAACGGCCCATGCGATGCGATGCGATTTCCCTACGGTGCCGTTCATCTGGGCGCCATGCTAGGAAACAAGTACCTGTATTAATTGTATCTAGCTCTGATGTGAGGTACAAAACCAACCTGATGAGTGAGTATGCTTTCAGTAGGTCTGCTAGATGTTTGTGAACAGTTTTATATCTAGGTTCAGAAAGGATATAAAGTGACCACTAATGCACAAGGTATAGCGCACCTCTGATGGAGATGTTTTAATGACAGCCTTAAGATTTTCTGATGTAGAATGTCAAGGGGCAAGGTAGCCTCTATCAAAATTGGGGGGGAAATTGAGCTGTGATAAGTAAGATGATGCATCTTTGTTTTGTGATCTCATTAAAAAACTAAACTTGCAGATTTTGTAAATTGTAGGTCTGAGCAGAGCTGTAATAAGAGGGGGAGGGGCACAGGGGGTAAATACCCCAGTGCCCACCTGCCTGAAAAGACCCACTAACACCTGCAGTGCAGCCAGATAATACCGGCACTCAGAATACATTTGTCGGCATCCCATCTAGAGCTGGAATTTGACTCTGGAATCCCTTTTGTAGAAGACTTTTGTTGGAGGCACAATGTTAATTACAACAATGTGTATTGGGGGTTAAAATTTAAAACATAGATTTTATAAAATATATTTTAGAATATTGTCCACAACAGTATTGATCATTATATAAACATTCATTTATAGAACCAAAATTTTAAAAGGCACACAGTCCCACATTGCCAAACATATAAGAAACGCAGAGTACACTCCAATAGGACCGTTGATTGGTAATCATCAATAATAAATGCTAAATTGGATCACAATTTTTTTAAGTTGCCCTTCCCCAATTTAGTTTGTGCTGTTATTTAATTGCACAGTAGGCGTCAATATAAACCGTTCACAATTTATTACAATTATTACGCAGCGGTAATGCTGGGCATAATTGGGTAATTAGGTAATCGAGACAGTAGGTTTTTAGTACACAGCTACGTGTATGTTCCTCCCCTGATATCTGCTTTCATCTCATCATGTACCAGAGGATGAAATGATGAGAATATCTGGGAGACACACAAGCTCCTGAAAAAAGAGGCAGAGAAAATTCCTTCTGCTGCTCACATTTGCCAGATTGCAAACTCACTGATTTTGTTCAACATTGCAGTGAATGTATCAGGCTGACAATGGAGTGAGAGAGGAATAACGGAAACAATGACCCTTATTCTGGTTCACTCGCAAAAGCAAATTCCTTCTCAAATGGACAAAACCATGTGCACTGCGGGGGGGGAAGGGGGGCAGATGTAACATGTGCAGAGAGTTAGATTTGGGTGGGATGTGTTCAAACTGAAATCTAAATTGCAGTGTAAAAATAAAGCAGTCAGTATTTACCCTGCACAGAAAATAAATAACTCACCCAAATCTAACTCTCGCTGCACAATTTAAATCTGCCCCACCTGCAGTGCACACGGTTTTGTGCATATGAGAAGGAATATGCCATTACGAGTGAACCAGAATTAGGGCCAATGTATCTACAAAGGGTTAGTGTTGCAGATATAACAATTTAGTGCTTAACAATGCACTCCTCCTTTGTGTAAGATTCCAAATACAATATATTATTTATATACACAAGTGGTTTATAAAGCCATTAAACATGAAAGACGTGTCACCAGTAATTAAGTGCTAGATTGCACATACTGTATTAATAGGTCAGACATATAAACATATAGCAAGGTTTACATAGCTTTCTGCTGCTCAACGATAAATACAACCACAGATACTTAGGCCTGGACACTATACAGAGGAGTGCCCTGTCTGCAAAACAACTTGTCCAGCACTAGTCACGGTTCCTTCACCACACACACAGGGGGTTATTCTGTTCGGTACGGTGAAACGTACGTACGGTCCGTTCACACCGTGCGTTTTCCGTACGCTCACGGTGAGCGTAAGTCCGCCCACAGAACAGCCGCACACGGACGGTCACAAACACCGACAATGGGAAGTGGCGTTCACTTGAACGTATGCCACCGTGCATGGACAGATCTCCCTCTAAGCCACCGATACCTGGCGTACATCAGAGCGTACGCCACAGTGCACGGACGGATCTCGTCCGTTTTCACACCGACACCTTCCGTATATCTGAGCGTACGCCACATGCAAACATGTTCTAATATTGTTCAAAATAAGACTTTAGAGTGTGATAGGCAGATGTTGGGATCCTTTGTTAGAGATATGTGATTGCAATAATGTACTTGGTAGCATCTTACATAGAGAGGCATATATTCAATGCCGTGGGCGAGCGGTGACTGCGAGCAGGACTTTTTGCTCGCAGTCACCGCTCACCCTGTCAGTATTCAACTGACCCCCCTCATACGCAAATTCCCCCTCGCTCCGTTTTTTGAGCGAGGGAGAATTGGCGTATGTGCCTCCAAAAGCTGCGAGAATCGAGGCTAATTACAGCGAGTTTGCTGCACTAGCCGCGGCTCTCGCAGTTTAGGGGAATCCTCGCAGTTCTGTGACGGCGAGGATTCCCCCGGAACGTTGCATAGTGCAAGCGGCCGGTGCGGGGGTTAAACTGCGAGGATCACTGGTTTTCTGCAATCCTCGCAGTTTAACCCCCTCGCCGGTCGCTGGCACCGGCATTGAATACATGCCAGAGTGTGCTACATAAAGTTCATAGCAGATATGAAAGTGCATAATTTATGTTCTTGGGAAAAAATATACAGATTGTGTGCAAAATAGTGGCCATGGCCTTAGGACATTGCTCCACCATTGCAAGTAGAAATTGAGTCCAAAAACATCATTGTTGCTCTTAGACGTGGTTTATGTGTCTTTTTCATAATAAAAAACTGGTATGTTTGTGTTACAGTGAAAAAGTTGACACATGTCGACTCCTGTGAATTGAGTGTCCTGCTTTTTAAAGTAGAAAAAAATACTTACTGAATGGGTGTAGATGGTTATAAAATAACTAGCTGGACATATATAACCAGGTATTAGAATGAATATTACCTAAAATTAAACCAACCTTTACATGTTGAGAAGTGTAGAAAGATATGCTTCCAATGTGTTTGAGTGCTGTGTGTGGCTTGCAGGTAGTGAAATAATGGTTTTCACTTAATAGCCTGCAGCATTGCTTATTACATTCAGGTGTATGTGTTTGACTAGTAATCTGCGTTAATTAGCAGACCCAGGCGTCCGCTCTCATACGGTATCTCTAGGGGTGGTCTGGAGCAATCTTTGGCATCCGCCTGTTTTTGGGCCAAAATGCACAGTGCGTTCGCCGATTGAGGCGGTTGTGGCACTGTGCATTTTGTGTGCACACCCCTGTGTACGCCCATGTTTACGCCCAGTTTTCCTCATATTCCGGCCGCTCCCATAAAAACGCCCACATGCCGCCCACAATGACCGTGCTATTGTGGACAGGTTTTTTCGCACGGAGAGACCCGTCCGTGAGCGGTGTGAGGTCGCCGCACATGCGCATTGCATAAGATACGCATGCGCAGATGAAAAAAAAGCCCGATCCGCCCGTATACGGTCCCACCGTACCAAACAAAATAACCCCCACAGTGAGGAGCAGCACAACGTGTCTTGGACAGTTACAAACAGGTTTATTTCAATACCATACTTCAAATCCTTCTGACCCCCGGCACACAGACGTCACATCCATCATCAGTTCCAACTAATTGGACCCCTGCTGTGGGTGTCGAGTCCCGGCACCTCAGCGGAGATCAGCAGACAAACCGTTCTCTATTCTACATTTCCAGCTTATTGGCCAGTAATATAATACACAATTGATTAAATCTTCAGTTGTATGCACAGGAATATAACTCTAAACAAAGTGATACTTGAATCTAGAAATAGATTGTTTATTTTAATGTTGCATTTTATATTTATTACAGTATAATCTTTAATACTGATGTTAACTGTTCATGTTATTAATTGACTGGAGGCCACCCAGTATTTTATTATACAAATACAATTCCATTGAATTATATATAATAACCTTATTAAATTAAATTGGTGCATATGCATTCATTTATGGTGCAAATAGTTTAAAGCAACAGCGCTGTGCTTCCATTGCTTTTTTCATGCTGCTCAACGTTGGCATGTGTCCATGCACTGATGCTGCTAGGGCATTGCAGGCCCCTCAACCTTACCCTAACCCTCCCTCTTGGTAGCCTTACCCTCCCCACCCTGCAGCATTACCCTACCTGGTAGTGCCTAACCCAGTGGTAGCCAACTCCAGTCCTCAAGAACTAACAACAGTTCACATTTTCCAGCTCACCTCACAGGTACACAGGTGCACTCATTACTCACTAAAACATTTTCAAAGGTCCACAGGTGGTTACTTCACTTGTGATTCTGTGAGGAGATCTGGAAAACATTAACTGTTGGTAGCTCTCGAGGATTGGAGTTGGCTACCGCAGGCCTAACCATGACCCCTTTGCCCGTCTGCCCAAACCTAACCCCCCCCCTGTCCTGCAGCCTATCCCTAACCCTCCCTCCCCGCAGCATTAAGTGCCATGACAATAGTGTATTAGCAATGTATCCCTAACCCTCCCTCCCCGCAGCATTAAGTGCCATGACAATAGTGTATTAGCAATGTAGACACTGCAGTGACATTCCCTGAAACAAGTTTACATGTGGATAATTGAATGTTACGAAGCTAGAAAACTCAATACAGAATTAATAGCGATAAATGTTAAACTGCCAGACAGTACTAACATTTACATTATGGTAAGTTCATGTGAAGGGAGGTAATGAGAAGTTATAATTGTAGTCACTACATTTCCCACATACTTGTGGGATGTATTGCAGCACATAGGGGGGAGATAGAATAGTGTATATGTAATGTAGCATATAGGGGATGTGGTGCAGCATATTGGTGGGAATAGAGTGTAATGTAGATGTAGCGTAGTGCTGTGGTGAAGCATATAGGGGGATGGGATGCAGCATATAGGGGGGATGTAGTGTCGTGTAGATGTAGTGTAGTGCAGCATATAGGGGATATGGTGTAGGGCAGTGGTAGCCAACCCGAGCCCTAGAGAGCTACCAACAGTTCACATTTTCCAGACAACCTAGCTGCTGCACAGCTGCACTCATTACTCACTGACACATTTTAAAAGATCCACAGGTGGAGCTAATTAGCTCACTTGTGATTCTGTGAGGAGACCTGCAAAACATGCACTGTTGGTAGCTCTCGAGGACTAGGGTTGGCTACCCCAGGTGTAGGGTATAGGTGGGAATGTAGTGTAGATGTAGTGCAACATATTTGGGGATGTAGTGCAACATATAGGGGGAATACAGAGTAGTGTAGATGTAATATTGTGCAGCATAAAAAGGGGATGTACAGTAGTGCAGCCTAAAGGGGGGCATATAGAGTAGTGTAGATGTACTGTAGTGTTTTAGTGCAGCATATAGAGGGATGTAGTGCAGCATATAGGGGGAATATAGAGTGGATGTAGTGTAGCGCTGTTGTGCAGCATATAGGTTGGTAGTGTTGTAGTGCAGCATATAGATGGCACAGCAACCATATCCCTGGCGATTGT
Organism: Crinia signifera; assembly: GCF_055691185.1. NCBI lineage: Eukaryota > Metazoa > Chordata > Amphibia > Anura > Myobatrachidae > Crinia > Crinia signifera. The sequence goes on from NC_139221.1 coordinate 225,284,682, forward strand.
GGCTGTAATCACCCATCCCCTGTGTGTATGTACGGGGCTTTAGAGATCCACTGAAAAAACTTTTCAGAATCAGGCTAATTATTGTTATCAAAGGCGGCTTCAGTTCTGACTATATACTGCAGTGGGAACCGCTTAGTATATGTAAACATACATGTTACCATGTATGTACTGTAATATATGTGGTAGCTCACTCCCATATACATTTTGGGAAACTCCTATTAATCTTTTCCTTTGTTCCTGATTATGCTTTACTTACATATGCAAATAGAATGCCCCTACAGTGCTAAATAATAACCATTCAAGTGTATAATACAGTAGTTCAGGGTTGTGTCTGTCCTTGCAACTCTATGGGCAGTATTGTTTGGTACAGTTAAACACAGATTTTTCTAACAGTTCTAAAAGCAGCTGTAATCTTAGGAAGATTAAGGAATGACTTCAATAGGCACAATTTTGTTCTTTGAACAATAATTCACTCTAGAAATTATCTAATCAAAAATAAATATGCTTTTATGGGCCTTAGCAGAGTTGAATGAAAGTGGGCCTTAATTACTATAAAATTACACTACATAACTAATTGCATATATTGGTCCATATGCAGAGTAGAAGGCCTTTTTGCTTAAAAAAGTATCCTCTTACTGTACTAACTAAAAAATATACAGATATGTTCTCAATATACCAAGCCTCAATAAGCTACACATGGTTGATGGGAACAGGTAAGTGCACATCCTAAGGTTCATACCTTATTCAGTTCCTCGTGGACATACTGGGAGTTGTCCTCTGATGACATTTCACAGTTCCCAGTTTCCATTCTAGGCTCTGAATCCTGTTCCTCTCCAGAAGAGGTTTCTTTGTCGCTAAGCTTTGCTGTTAATTCACTTAATCTTGCTTTTAGCTTTTTCTCAAGATTATTGGATTTAGTTTGATGTTGATCTCCACTGCTCATCTCAGTTTCTGATACATCACTACAACCCTACAAATTAGAAAAATGAAACACATTGACCACATTGCATACTTATTCATCATGTCTTTATATCACAGCCTATTAACAAAAGGAAAAACATTTTATTATTGGGTGGTGTAGAATATACTGTAACAGTATAGCTTTGTATGCAGCATTAGTAACCTCTGGATTCTGCAGTGAAGGCCCATGAACGTTGGATTTGAGGAACAACATACCAGCATGCAGCAGGAGGTGACTTCATTACTTGGTGTATCTGGTGTCAGTACCTGTGTACACTCAGGAAGGTGACTATAAAACCTCTTAGAACACGTGGGTGTCTTCTGAAAATGATGGATTAAAAGTACTAGCAGAGTGAGCAGTGCTGAAATACTGTACGGGTAGTATTATTTGGAAAGAAGGATGGTCTATAACAATATTTAATATAATACATCAAACAAGAATGACATATAAAACACCATGGTAAATAAAACGAGTGAATAAAAATGGTTAGCACCCACAATATAACAAGTATAATGGATTCCTAAGTGGACCTAACCCACGTACTCACCTGTACAGGGACGGTAATCATTCCTCCATATCCCTCTGCAAATGTAATTGGGGTATAAATAGGAACGAACTCTGAAGGTTACTGCGAATACTTGTTATATTGTGGGTGCTAACCATTTTATTCACTTGTTTTATTGACCATGGTGTTTTATATGTCATTCTTGTTTGGTGTATTATATTCAGGGCTATTTTTCTGCAGGCTCCAGCAGGAACTGAGGCCCTTATTCTTGTTCACTCTTTCTGACAAAATATTTCTTATACCCCTTTCACATTGCAGCTGTAACACGGTATATTGCCATTTTTTAGTGCTTTAAAACGGTTCCAGCTGCAATGTGAAAGCTACATTGTCAATTTACCGGTTACAGAAAACCGGTATTTTGACACGTGTTAAAAGCAGGATCCTACACGTTTCTGAGCCGTTTTCCCTGCAGTCTGAACAGCTCAGAAACGGTATTTGCTACAAATGATAACCACACTTGATCCCCGCCCACAAGCAGGAAAAAAACATTTAAAATGACATTGTATGGCTTTCTATGGGTGAAACGGGTTGAATCTGAAAGGTACAAAACGGTATTTAAACTGCAATATACCTTTACATCGTGCAATATGAAAGGGGTTTAACTGGCTTTTGACCAGTTTTAAGACACGTTTAGAAAATCGGGTTGAAAGCAGGTTTTTGCAATGTGAAAGCAGTATTAGATGTACAAAACCATGTGCACTGCAGGTGTAAAACCCCACCCAAATCTAATTATCTCTGCACAAGTAACACCTGCCTCACCTGCAGTGCACATGGTTTTGTCCATCTAAGAAATATTTTGTCAGAAAGAGTGAACTAGAATAAGGGCCTCAGTTCCTGCTGGAGCCTAGTGAAAAATAGCCCTGATTATATTTAAATATTGTTATAGACCATCCAATCTCTCCTTTTTACAAATAATACTAGCTGCATTTCAGCGCTGATTACTACTTTTTCTTTGTTATTTATTAAATACACAAGTCTAACAACCCTGTTCTTTCACAGCAGCTGTTAAGAGAGACCACCCATACAAAGTGCCCCCTGGTCTTAACCCCCTTAAAAGGATATAACCGTATTTATTTCTTTTTTTTTGGATTAAAAATTAACCTGGCTTGCTCAGTTGCACTACACACTTGTAGAGATTGCTATGCTATTGAGATGGGTGTGACTGTGGGTTGTCATACCACACCCTATTGAGATGCTTATGCTACCACACTCCAGCATAATGGAGCAGTTTGAAAACAGTCACTGTGAATGCCATACTGTTGCATACTAGAGGCATTTATCAAACAATATTTGCGGCTAAATCCCCGAAAACACATGTTTTCAGGGGTTAGCTGCAAATATTAACTATCACCCTAATGTACCAAAGGGGGACCGCAGCAGGAACCTCCGATCCCTGCTGTGATCCCCCCCTGCACCGTCACTAGCCGCATCCCCCATAGATTTCTATGGGGAATGCGAAGCTGGCCGATGTATCCCTGGGCAATAACCCATTGTAGTCTATGGGCTACTGATCGCACTGCCGCCAAGGCAGTGCGGTCAGCGGGGGGTCAGCGCTAACCGCGCATGCATAGACCCCCTGCCCAGCTCAGCACATCGCAGGGACGGGCTCCTTTCGGAGCCCTGTCCCTGCGCTTGAGGGATGATATCGCATTGTAAATGCCATACATGATAAATGGGCCCCTTACTCTTGACAACTTCCTCCCATGATTTGAGATTTGTCTAACAAATACACAAACGATGTATCAAGCTTCAAAAAGTAACTTTCTGAATTTTGATAACTAGGGGTATGCGCAAGGTGCAGGGCCCTGGGTTGTTAGCTGCCACACAGAACCTGCAAGGACTGTAGCTTGCAAGGTGCATGGAAGTAGTGCTGACTGCTTCCTGCAGCCTTTGTAGCTGCCCAAAGTGTCCTTAAAGCCAGCGGCCCCAACCCCTAGGTGAAGCATCATTATATTGCAGGTTTAGGGGGAGGAGCCAGCAGAGCGCACTGTCATCCTCTTATGGTGCTGCTCTCAGTTCACCCTCTGTTTACCCTGTTCCTGTAGAACAGGCAGGGCCAAACTGTGACCCTCCAGCTCTTAAGAAACTACATATGCCAGCATGCCTTGCCACAGTTTAGCATTTCCTAATAGCAAAACTGTGGAAAGGCATGATGGGACTTGTAGTTTCAAAACAGCAGGAGGGCCATAGTTTGGCCATGCCTGCTGTAAAAATGTAGGATGTTGGCAGAGCCTTCTTTTCTCTTGTTCTTCCCCTTGCGCAATCCTTACCATCAGTGTTCTGTTTCCTTTTCCCCTTCCGCTAATCTGAAAATGTTTGCTCAGCCTTATGATGAGTACATGATTGCCGAAAGCTCTGGTGCCTTCCCACTTTCTGCTGATTCTAGCTACAACGAGGTGTCCTAACTCTTCCCATGACCGATTAAACCAGAATCACCCCCTTGAGCAGTGCTGCACAAACTCTGTGGTACCTTATAAACAAAAGATGATAATCAGAGTGAACAGAAGCAGGAAGCACAGCTTAAGAAGCACTGGAATCCAACCGTGATAACTAAGCTGCCCATAAAAAGGAGAAATAGGGAAACTGGAATGTACGGGACTGTCCTTTTAGGAGACAATTCTCTTGTGTATGTGGAACAGGAAAATATGAAGGTATAGTTTACACTGTTTGATTTTGCAGTGTAAATGATTGACACTTTAAAAAACTGGAAATTTCTTACCAAATCTCTCACTTTTTGATTATCTCACCCTATTACATTTCAGTAGTTGTAGGAGTTTCTCCTTGCCACCACAGCAACAGATACGAGGTGCTCAGGGCCATATGGCATTTGGACTGAAAATGTTTTATACAGTAAGCCTATACTGAGAAGTGGAGTCAGTGCTTGATCAGTGCTCTGTGGGTGGGGTCAATGCCAAGTCAGTTTGTACACCCCCTACACAATCAGACCCACTCTCTCAAAACACACCTAAAAACAGAATAATTAGAAAATTTCGTGAGAAACCTAGAAACACAATTATAATATTTAACGATTTATGGCCGACCATGAGCCAGCTAGGCAGCTTGTTATCATCACACTGTCATGATGGGACTATTTTTATGTGGATGCCTCGATCTGTTATATAGGGAAAGTGCGCACCTAATACTTGTGTCCTAAAAAATAGTTTGTTCTTTCTGGGAAGGGGCTTGGCCACACAATAGTACCCCCAATTCAAATTATGACACATAGCAGTGCAACATTATGCATATTATTTCACATAATAGTGCCCCTTATTCTTTTTTTTACGCCACTTGGTAGTGTCTGTTGTTTACATTAGACTGCACTGAATATCCCCCTATTCACATTACATCACTGCATACTTATTTTCTTATCCTTATTCACATTACACCAGACCGTATTGCTATTTATGCACATTAGACCGCACCATATTGCTCCTTATCCATATTTAACAGCACTGTATAGCTTCTTATCCACATTACAGCATTCTGTATCACTCCTTATTCACATCATACCATGATGTATTGCACCTTATTTACATTAGACCACACCATGGGTGAAATGTAATAGGATGAGAGATTCAGAAAGTGAGAGATTTGGTAAGAAATCTCCAGTTTTTTTAAAGCGGCAATCATTTACACGGCAAAACCAGTGTAATTTTGCAGTGTAAATGATTGCCGCTTTAAAAAAACTGGAGATTTCTTACCAAATCTCTCACTTTCTGAATCTCTCATCCTATTACATCTCACCCCATATCTCCTTATTCACATTACACCTTTCCATATCTTTCCTTAATTCACATTACACCACTCTGTAGTGCTCCTTATTCCCAACACTTTATTGCTTCTTATTCACATAACAGTGCACCATATTGCTTTGTATTCACTTTACACCACACTGTACTGCTCCTTATTAACATTACACAACACCATAGTTCCTCTTTATAAAAGTTGGGCCACACAAAAGTAGCACTCCTTATACACTTTATTTTTTTCTGAACATAATTTGCATAGCAGTTTGGCCTGGGCTGCTTTCGCTGGCTCAGGGGCAGAAAGCTCTTCATGTCAGCTACTGATGCCAGCCCTCCATTGAATCTATACCCTACAGTGTTGACCCTCCACCAAGCATGCTGTGCGTGGTCAGCAGAGACTAGCTAGAGAAAAAGCTGTAGCAATGCAGTGCTGACTTGAAGGGTTATTATTTATCTCATCATCCTTCATTTGGAGATGCAATCATCATCCCGGCTGTCAGGATGCTGGCTTTCAGTATACTAATGCTGGCATCCCGACTGCCTTCAAAAGACTGGTGCCAGAACATTGAAAACATTAGGATGCCAATGCTGGAATACCAACAGCTAGCATCCTGATTGGTGAGTATACAGGGTGGGTTTAGATCATACTGGCGAATTAGGAGTTAGGTTTAGGCACTAGTGGGAGAACTTAGGGTTAGGCTGCAGGGAGGGATAGGTTAGAATTATGTTGTGGGGAAGGGGGTTTAGGTTTGGCACCTACAAGCGGGGAGAGTTAGGGTCAGGCTTCAGGGGGAAGGTATAGGGTGAGGCTGCTGCAACGGAGGGTTAGGGGGGGGGGGGGCAGGGGGAGGGAAAGTACACTAACCTGACCCCTGCTAGGATTCTCTCCTTCAGGGTGCCGTCGTCGGTATTCTGGCTACCGGAATCCAGACTGCTGGTCATCGGTATGTATCCCGTTCATCTGAACTTATGATGCCACTGCACACCACGGAATAGCCAACAGCAACACCCATCACTCCTCACCCACAGCATTTATTTTTCAGAACCCCTCACTTAGTGCACATCACCCCTCAAACAGAACTTGTCTGCCCTCTCTCACCACAGCATTCCTCACCCAGCAGTATAAATCAGAGCAACACCCAACAGCCATCAAACCAATTGTCCCTCACACAGGCAGAACACTGCACACATCAACAATAGCACCCACACAGCAGCCAGATTAGCATACCACACTACATGCTGAGCTGACTTTAAGTTTAATAAAAAAATATTTAAAATAGTAAAACTTACTTTTTAAATCTGGAATGGCTGGCCGCCTTCTACTCCTGCATCTGTGCTTCCTGGGGGAGGAACGGCACCATCATTGGCAGTTTGCAGGGAGTCAGTGTCTGGGAGGAGGAGCTGCTGTAGCTGGGCATGCACAGCAGCCCTCTTCCAGTGGCCAATTATATTGCTAAATTGCTTTCCATTGCCCTCACTGCGCTGATCCCCTGCTGCTCCAGGCTCCCATCTGTATGAGCTCCCCAATCGGAGCTGAGCTCAGATCGCAGTAGCCAGAGATATTGGTAGTAGTCAGCAGCAGAGCTCAAGTCGGGTGCCCCAGCCGCAAAACTCTACCAGCTCTAGTCTAGGCATTCCCTGGGCATTTGTTTAGTTTGCCTATGCCTAGGGCCGGCTCTGGGTACATGAAGAGTAAACTGTCTTACAGAACAGAAGTTTCTAAAATGACTGCTGTTTCAGAAACCACTGCAGAATAGAAATCATTGTGTAGCAAAAAACTCTGCAGACCAACATCGGAGACCATGGCTACTAAGTGAAGGTGCAGTGTTATCGTTGACCCTCAGACTCACTGCTCTCCTGTTGGTGCTCTGCTGACTGAGTACAGTATATTATATATGAGCGTGTGACAGCATAAGTACATTATACAGTATATGAGAGTGTGACAATGTGCGTATATTATATATATATGAGTGTGACAGCATAAGTATATTATATATGAGAGTGTGGCAGTGTGTATATACGTATCATATATGAGTGTGACAGTGTGAATATATTATGTCAGAGTGTAACAGTGTTTGTATTTTATAGGCTTACTAGGACAGCCTTAACCAGGACAGCCATGACTTACATTGGTTCTATAGAGTACATTTAATAAAGCTTCTAAAAATGAAAATATGTGATTTTGCCCATAGCAACCAATCAGATTCTGTCAATCATTTTATAGGATGCAATATAGAAATTATAGACAGAACCTGATTGGTTGCTATGGGCAACATCACCACTTTTCATTTTAAGAATCTTTAGTAAATTTACACCTATGGCCAGGTGAAACGCAGGCTTCAATTAAACCAACCACAAAACCTGTGTAATTCATGAGTATGGTAAGCTTAGCACATACTGTATTTGGGGAAATTTTCTAAGATGAGAGTTGTATTTCATATGGGATGTTGATATGGGCAACCAATCAGATACTATCTATTATCTTATAGAAGGTGCTGAATCAATAAGAAGTAGATTCTGGTTGGTTGCCCATAGCAACATCCCATGTGAAATACAGCTCCCATCTGAGTAAATTTCCACATTGGGTCAGATGTATTAGGTCTGATAAAGTGGTGAAATGGTAATAAAGCAGTGTGAAAGTGGAAAGATAATGCACCAGCCAATCAACTCCTGTCATTTTTCAAACACAGCTGATTGGCTGGTGCGTTACCACCTTCCTCTTTATCACCGATTTTTCACTTAACCAGGCTTAATACATCTGCCCCTATGTATGAGTGTGGCCTGCTTATTATTTACATTACTTAAATGTATCAAAAGGCTTTTTGGGGAGTTTTCATTAAAAAAAACTAAAAAAAGTTCAATGTGCATTCTTTTAGTAAGCAGATTGCATTTCTCATACGTAAGTCAGCCTCTATAGGGCAAAGAATATATCTGCACACCAATTTCACCTTTGTTGATAAAGTTAGTGGAAACCCAGAATATTATATCTCTTCCTTGAGGGTTTGGCCCCTAACAGTAGGTTCAATGGTACAACACAAGAGGGAATAGGACTGTATTTTCGAGGGCCCACTCTATTGTAAGTTAATTAAAAGTTAATTTCCTTTCCCTCTTGTGTTGTACCATTTCTCCTACGTATAATGAAAAATGTGATCTGTTTCAGATTTACTAAAATAAATGATTAAGTAATACCAGCGGATATCCCCATGATGAAGTCTATGTACTAGATGAAATGAGTTGGAAATGAACTGCTGTATCTGTGAATACCACGGACAGATAATCGCTCTTTTTATGTTTTCTTGTATGTGTGCAACCTAATATTTTATGGATAAATAACTGTGTAATGAATATTGCATTTTAAACCTTTTTAACCTGTGGTAGTTTTACCTTATGGAAAGTTATCTTATTATGGTTATGAGTTTTTATTGTTTTTTTTTATTTATACGTTATAGTGGACACTGTTTATTTCTTTTCACCCTCTTTGTGCTGATTCTGATGGTTGTTCATTTGAATGAAGAAGCACTCATACAGATAAGCTATTCATATTTTAGCCCTTTTTTCCTTCTCACAATTAAATGTGTGGTATATTATATATTTTGATATACACTGTTATGCTGTGTACACACGGGGGCGATAGTGGCTGAAATCGCTGGGAATATGGTCACAGGCGACCATATTGCCAGTGATGGGAGTGTGCACGCTCCCGTTTTCAGCCCCATTCTAATCGCTGGTCGCAGGAGCTTGCTCCTGCGACCAGCTGATTACCTCTGCGGCACCGCCGGCTGAGGTTCCTTTTCATCAGCGACCATCTCTGGTCGCTGATGAAAAGGGGACACTGAGCAATATATTGCTCAGCCATATATTGTTAGCAATATATGGCTGAGCAATATATCTCCCCCGTGTGTACGGGGCTTTAGGCGCTCTATCCTTCCTCTGCTGTTTGCTTTATCCTATGTGTGAATAACCATGACATAATACTGGTTGAGAGCAGCCACTGACATATTACGTGAGGAGTGTAATACTGCATTTGTATGATAACAATATTGTCCCAATTTGAGAGGTGATTGTATACACCTGTGCTCTAATTGCTCCTTCTCTGCACAATAATACCAGGGGAAAGCCTTGAAATAATAACGCCGTCTTCAGTTGGCTTCCCCCCTATCCTTTACCTCTGCTGTGCTTTTCCAGCAGATTGACAGACAGAGCATAAGACCCCTTCGGTTATCAGCCATATGTGTATAATATACCACAAGCTGATCCAAGTGAACAAAAAAAAATAGAAAATAAAAAATATTACCCGGATTCAGCGGATCGGTGATCTGGTGATCGCCTCTTTAATCTGGTCAGATAATCGCTGTGCTCACTCTTTGTTTCCCTGGTCATTTGATATATGCTGTCAACTGACATGCAATGAAACTCCCAGCCGGCATCTCAGATTATGGGCCTTATTCTGGTTCACTCTTAGAGGCAAATTCCTTCTCAAATGGACAAAACCATGTGCACTGCAGGTGGGTTAGATATAACATGTGCAGATAGAATTAGATTTGGGTGAGTTATTTTGTTTCTGTGCAGGGAAAATACTGACTGCTTTATTTCTACACTGCAATATAGATCTTGCTTTGAAGAAAAACCCAACCCAAATCTAATTCTCTCTGCACATGTTATATCTGCCCCACCTGCAGTGCACATGGTTTTGTCCATTTGAGAAGGATTTTGACTCTAAGAGTGAACCAGAATAAGGCCCTATATCACAGATCAGGGGTGAGATTTAATAGGATGAGAGATATAGAAAGTGAGATTTGGTGAGAAATCTCCAGTTTTTTTCACATTTTTGTGATTTGGTTTTCAAATGTTGCATTGTGAATTATAGACACATTTATCACATCACATCCACATCTGAGATGCATAGGCCCAGTATTCATGGGATATGATCTCTAGGTCAACACTATGAAGGTCGTCATACTTTAAGTTGACCACTAAATGTCGGATGACAAATGAATTGGCTAAGGCCAAACTGGGTCAAAAGGTTGACATGAGTTTTTCACATTTTTACCCAAAACAGGCGGCATTTCATACTCTACCGTCTACTAGGCCTGGAGGGAGAATATAATAGTGTGCCCAAAGCATGGCGAGCGCAGCGAGGGGAAGCGGGACACTGATACGTAGTCCATGCTGACTTGCATAAAAAAAAATGAGAAAAACCCATGTCGAACTTCCGACCCTTTCGACCAAATTTTATGTGTCGACCGAAACCCTATAGACCTTTAGTGGTCAACCTAATGTATGTGGACCTTCATAGTGAGGGCCCTATGACCCATACCCATATTCACCTATTGTGGTGAGATTACCCATATCCCACAGTACATTACATGGAGTAAACTGTTACAAATGTCATAGTGAAAACATCATTTATTTCAAGCACAAATGAAGTGAAGATATAGCAGATACAATAATCCAACATATGTCTCACAGAAATCCAGATTTGGTGATTGGAAATGATTTCAGAAATGCTGACATGCAGGAACTACTTCACACGTGATTTTTAATGGTTTAAAAATATGAATGTATGTCATTAGCTTAGTGAATTGGATTTTCATCGGATGGTTATTCATTATTTGTCTCATCCCCTAACACACAAAACGCATTAAAATCAAATAATTTTATATTTAATACATTGTATTTCCTATGTTATTATTTACCCACCCCTGTCTTTCAAATTCACCCCCTACAAAAATATGCAAAAAAGATCAATTATATATTATGATCTATTATATGTTCTAATTTAAATTACTATGTGGCATTGTTTCTCCTTTGTTTGGCTTTCTGTATGTATTTATTAATTTTTAGTCTTCTAGTCTTAGTAACTGGTATAGATTTCAATGCAATTATCCAAGTTTACAGAGTCTTAGAACTATGGTCATTGAATATTATAAGGAGTTAATGAAATATGTACTGTGGAGGTCATTCCCCCGCGCATTCATATGGGGAGCGACGTTTTGCTTTTGCGCATAACCATTTAGAGCAGTGCGGTCAGGGGGCGGCGGACATGGGTTGTGCCCACGGGAACACCCAGCATTTCATGGGCGTTCCCATGCAAATGCTGGATATTCCCATGCAAATGGCTGCACGACACAGGTACCGGGGATGTGCAGCTGACACCGCAAATCTGAGTAACCAAAGAGCCAATTAGATTTGTGAGCGCTTAAGAAATCATTTGCAAGGCTGCGAATGGATGTTTATGCAAAACATACATTTGCATGTCTGTGGGGACATTCGCCGTGCGAGAGGGGGGCAGGTGTTCGTGCGTGCGATGTTTAGTTTGCTCACAAAGCTATTAAATTTGTGGGGTACTCTTTACCTAGAACGGCGCCCATCGCGACCATCGAATGCACTAAAAATCGGGTGCGATGCGATGGCCACGATTTCCCATAGGGACCAATGTTAAAAATGAGATTGGACCCGATTTTAGTGTTCAATGCCTCAATGACCGCGATTTTTACATAGGAAACAATGTTAAATGGGCCACAGAGCCCAAATAGTCACCGTGAAGTCTGAAATGGCCCCCACAATTGTTAACGCCACCCCACGATCAACGTCAACCCGAAGCGTGGCGAGCGCAGCGAGCCCGCGAGGGGCGGCGGTACGCGTCCTCCGACCTTTTCATGCCCCACTATCCACGTCGGCGTGGAGTTGAGAATAGAATAGTGTGGCGAGCGCAGCGAGCCACCGAGCCCGAAGCGTGGCGAGCGCAGCGCGCCCCGCGAGGGGACGCGGATACCTTCACAGTTATACGCGTCCCCTCGCGGGCTTCACAGGTGTCCGTGGCGACGCGGACACCTGTGAAGCCCGCGAAGGGACGCGTTTACCTGTGAAGGTATCCGCGTCCCCTCGCGGGGCTCGCTGCGCTCGCCACGCTTCGGGCTCGGTGGCTCGCTGCGCTCGCCACACTATTCTATTCTCAACTCAACGCCGACGTGGATAGTGGGGCATGAAAAGGTCGGAGGACGCATACCGCCGCCCCTCGCGGGCTCGCTGCGCTCGCCACGCTTCGGGTTGACGTTGATTGTGGGGTGGCGTTAACAATTGTGGGGGCCATTTCAGAGTTCAAGGGCACTATTAGGGCTCTGTGGCCCATTTAACATTGTTTCCTATGGCCAAATCGCGGGCATTGAGGCATTTAACAGTAAAATCGCGGTCAATCACCGTTTTTACATTGATCCCTATGGGAAAATAGTTTTTTATGTACCCGCGATTTACCCGCGATGGTCGCGATTTTTTACCCCCGACGCCCGCGATTCCAATCACGGGCGCCGTTCTAGGTAAAGAGTACCATTTGCGGTACTTGTTTCCTACTCCATTAACGGTAAGGAAATCGCATTGCATGCCATTAATGGCATGCGATGCAATGCGATTTTTTATAGCATCCTATCTTTTTAATGGGCTAAGTCAGTAAATACATGTAAAAGATAGGATGTGATAAAAAATTAGGTTTAACACACCCCCCCACTATCCACGCCACCCCTCAGCGTGGCGAGCGCAGCGGAACACATCCTCTGACTTTTTCATTACTCCACTATCCACGTCGGCGTGGAGTTGATTTTATACACCGAGCCCGAAGCATGGTGAGCGCAGCGAGCCCCACGAGGGGACGCGGAATCCATGTAAAGTAATCCGCGTCCCCTTGCGGGGCTCGCTGCGCTCGCCACGCTTCGGGATCGGTGGCTCGCTGCGCTCACTACGCTATATAAAGTCAACTCCACGCCGACGTGGATAGTGGGGTAATGAAAAAGTCGGCGGACGCGTTCCGCCACCACTCGCCACGCTTCGGGGTGGCGGGAGGGTTGGGGTGCGTTATACCTATTTTTGGGACATACAATCATATTATTGTATACCTCATGTCATGTCATGGCATCGCACACCCTATAAAATCGCGATGCCATGCGATATACTGGGGTACAATGCCAAAAGGAAAAAAAAACATTAAAAAAAAAAATGGCATCGCATTGAATGGCATTGCATCGAATGGCATTGCATGCAATCAAATCGCATGCGATGTGATTTCCTTGCGGTGCCGTACGTAGGAAATCTGGGCACCGTGCTAGGAAACAAGTACCTGTACCAAATTCGCAGCTTTGCTAGTCAACCAGAATGACCTCCTGTATGTAAAAATCTAAAATACTGTAGGTCATACAACACTGATTTATTATGTTCGGTTATGGGTATTAAGTAAGAGTACTATATGTTTTCCAAAGTAAGTTAAATTTGGGTGCAACTCTGAATGAATGTAGTGTGAATGATGCCTGTAGTGTGAATGATGCCTGTAGTGTGGATGGTGACTGTAGTGGAGATGATGCCTGTAGTGTGAATGTTGCCTGTAGTGTGAATGATGCCTGTAGTGTGAATGTTGCCTGTAGTGTGAATGATGCCTGTAGTGGGGATGATGCATGTAGTGTGAATGATACCTGTAGTGTGAATGATGCCTGTAGTGTGAATGATGCCTGTAGTGTGAATGATGCCTGTAGTGGAGATGATGCCTGTAGTGGAGATGATGCCTGTAGTGTGAATGATGCCTGTAGTGTGAATGATGCCTGTAGTGGAGATGATGCCTGTAGTGGAGATGATGCCTGCAGTGGGAATGATGCCTGTAGTGTGAATGATACCTGTAGTGTGAATGATGCCTGTAGTGTGAATGATGCCTGTAGTGTGAATGATGCCTGTAGTGGAGATGATGCCTGTAGTGGGAATGATGCCTGTAGTGTGAATGATGCCTGCAGTGGGAATGATGCCTGTAGTGTGGATGGTGACTGTAGTGGAGATGATGACTGCAGTGGAGATGATGACTGTAGTGGGGATGGTGACTGTAGTGTGAATGATGCCTGTAGTGTGAATGATGCCTGTAGTGGAGATGATGCCTGTAGTAGGGATGATGCCTGTAGTGGGGATGCAGTCAGCATCCTGGCAATCAGGATGCTGTCGCTCTTTACACCGATGCCGTTATCCCTAATGCCTTCAGATGACTTGCACTGGAACCTTGAATAGTTTAGGATCCAGACGCCAGAATACCGATCAATTAGTATGCGGAGTACAGAAGCAGGCATCTTGGGAAGGGGGGTTAGGTTAAGGCACTGAGGAGGACTTGAGGTTAGGCTGTGGGGAGAGGGTCAGGCACCAAGAAGGGAGAGTTGGGGTCAGGCTGCGAGGTGGGGTGTGGGGGTTAAACAGCGTGTGCGTGTGTGTGTGTGTGGGGGGGGGGGGGCGGTTAGGCTGCTAGAAATAGAAAGGGGGTTATGGGCATAGGGAGAGGGTTAGACTGGGTTTACCCAGTGCCAGATTAAGCCTTCGGGGGGCCCGGGGTACTTTAGACCGGGGGGCCCCCTTGCACTTGTCATTACTGGCCGCACACTGCATGGGAGAATATTATACTGTCAAAACACAGAGTAAAGGCAGAATAAACTTGGTCAATGGTTAACTGCAGGGGATATATATATATATATATATATATATATATACACACACACACACACACACACACACCACATGAAAAGCCTGTGTTTGTCCCTCTGCCCCTTACTCTGGAGGAGACCTCACAGTCCTAGTGCTGCCTCTGATTAAAAACCCTCACATGACTAAGCTGCTGCTGCTGTTCTCCATGGACCTGAGAAGCATGTAATGAGCTCCACCAATCAGAGCTCAGCACAAACTTCTCAGCCTCTGTCCTCTGGTGCAAAGTGTCATGGGACTTAGTCAACTCCCAGAAATGCACTGCACACTTGTGCAATCAGTGTGCCTTGGCTCCCGATGCTCAGCACCATAAATCATTGTCACATTGGCAGATAGGTAAAGCTGCAGCACTACCCCACCCATGCACAAAACCTTTAGCTAAAAAAAACAAATAAAAACTTAAATTTTTATTTTTTAAATACATGACAACCACAGGGGGCCCCTAGCTAGAGGGGGGCCCATGGGCACTGACCCCTTGTGCCTCCATTATAATCCGGCCCTGGGTTTACCCCCGTAGTGTATAAAATATATACAATCTATATTACTCCCATAATCAAGTATAAGGGTGTCCTAGATAGGACATTGCTGCTGAGACTGGCACTTCAGTAACTCACAAAATATTAGGTCTAGAACTTGGGCTTCCATGCTGTGCAGAGCAAACCAGCTAGTTGCTTTTAACTCCTCTAGAAAACACTTTTTCAGTTCCAAGCACACCTGCCCCAGGTACATGTGTCTTCTGCGTGTTTAGAGGAAAATACCTACAAACTAATCAGGAATTCCAACATCTCAAAAAATGGTACTTATATGTTAGTTGGGCGCCCACTATAGTTAGTACGCTCATACCCCCACTATCCATGTCGGCATGGAGTTGATTTTATATAGTGTGGCGAGCGCAGTGAGCCACCGAGCCCGAAGCGTGGCGAGCGTAGCATGCCCTGCAAGGGGACGCGGAAAACTAACCAAAAAGCTTAGTGAGCGCCCAACTAACATATAAGTACCCCAAAAATAGTATATTTGTACTGTATACTATATAGGTATTATATACTTCAGTTGTGTCTGTACTAATATTTATTTGGGCTAAATCTAACAGACTCCAAGCTAGTACCTAAGCTAAATGTCAAAACAATGACAGAAAGAAAATATACTAGAAGATGGTAAGTGAAAAAAAAAAATATGTAGACCATTCTACAGTATACTGTATGTCCAGCAAAACTGCACAAAATTGCAGAATAATCCTATGAAAATCTGAGTCATTATACCTAGATATAAAAGACACTAATGCCATCTGGTGGGAAAACAAGGATCACACATCTCTCTACCAGAAGATAGTCGTTTGTAATTTGTACTCAAACTCAGTCATCAGTACTGCCCAAACATCGACACCTCCGATGTTGGGAGTAACATACTGCATGAGGTGGTAAGGGAATTGCGACACCCTTTGATACTCAAAAAACATAAAAGGTTGACATTAATATCTCATGCATTATGCAATAATTTTCACAGTTAATGTCTTTACGGAAAGATCAAGATGAAGCCTAAAATGTTTTATCATGTCTACTAGAATGGTCGGTACTTATATGTTAGTTGGGCGCCCACTAAGCTATTTCCTTAGTGGGCTATTCTGCGTAGGGAAATCGCATCGCATGGGCCATGTGATGTGCGATGCGATTTTCCTATGTAATTTATTCACTGCTCTCTCAGCCCCAGGCCATCGCATCTGCTGCAAAATCACATGCGATCGCATGCAATTTTATAGGGTGTGCGATGCCATGACATTAGGCATACAATAATATGATTGTATGTCCCAAAAATAGCTTTTACGCACCCCCCACTATCCACGCCACCCCGAAGCGTGGCGAGGGGAGGCGGAACGCCTCCTCCGACTTTTTCATTACCCCACTATCCACGTCGACGTGGAGTTGATTTTATATAGTGTGGTGAGTGCAGCGAACCACCGAGCTAGAAGCGTGGCGAGCGCAGGCTCGGTGGCTTTATTTCCTGCATGTGCATGTGCATTTTCTTCTGTGTTCAGAAGCATTACAGGGGGCAATACCTAAGCCTAGGGCATCCAGAACCTTTAATCAGGCCCTGATTGATTGCCTGTGATTTATCATATTTTTTATATAAAAAATGATACTTTCATATGCTATAAACAGAACATACCCTCACAATATATCTCTCAACTCGACCCCTCTGATATGTACCAATTCTGTGTCTTTCATGCTCAATGCTCATTAAGTTTTCCCATTAAAGACTCCCCCACACCAGATCTTCTAACTTTCAAACCTACAAGCATTCCCAGAAAACCTACCTCTTTCACAAAACTTAAGCTCCTCAATCACTCTCTTTAAAGTCCATAAGCTATTCTACCCATATTCCACTCTTCTACACAGTTCTAACAAAACTTACATTTGTTCTTTTTATACACCCACACAATCATCTGCAAGTGGGTGATTAAAGCCTCTCTTACCTCTTGTCCAGTATGTTATTACCCTGCCTTGCCTTATTACTGTTGTGTACCCAATAGTAAAATGCAACTAATTATATTGGGGCTTTATAGATAAATATTAAAATAAATATATCCCATCACTTCATTAGAAATGAATAATTCATGTGTAAAAATCATCATGCATTATAGTCAAGCATTTTCTCAGTGACATTATCACTGGTTTCTAGCAAATTTATAGGCAGGTTACACGTTAACCTCTCTGAAATGTATGTGACCAGACAACTTTAATAAACTATGTATTTATTTAATAAGCTGTTCCTTAACTTGGCCCTGTAGCCCCTTGCACAGTATGTGTATAGGCACATTTCCACTATTGTAACCTTGATTCTTAAGTAATTAACATTAAATCATAAAAAAGACATTCCTGATTTTAGCTATAATAAGATCCTGATTATACATAGATATGTGCAATACAATAATTCAAGAAGCATCACCATTTATTTACTCACTAGTGAATTTTTCCCAATATGTCAGAAAAACATATTTTTTTAAATACCTTATTTGTGCCTACAGTCCTTTTCTGCACTTTCATTATATTACTACTCCCCTCTCCCATCTCTTCCAGGGCAACTTTGTTCTTTCTCCATCTCCTTGACCTTTTCTCAACATCAACTTGGCTTTTTTCTGCCTCACTGCTGTCTGAGTATTCCATACTAATGGACTGTGGATTAAAGTTAATATCCATCTTTCCATAAACGTGTTCTTTCCGCATCTGTTCACTTGAAGCCTTTCTGTTTGGCCAAATGGATTTCACGGATAACCTATTCTCCTTTAAGGAGTTCACTGACGAGTTTTCAGAATCAGAATATACAGTTTCTGTGTTTGTACACAGCCCAGATGATGGAGACGTTACAGGCTGATAATAATCATTGCCACATGTCCATTCAGTGTTATACTGGGAGTCTGTATAGCAGGAATCCTCTGACAGCTGTCTTGTTCTTCTTCGATAGGCGTTAAGTGCTAAATTCCAGTCAACTTCCTCATCACTGTCAGAGCCCATTTCATCATAAGCAGAGACAACAGCGGATTCAGTCTCTAAAGATTTGAATACTTGACTCTTTGGTTGAGCAAGCAGTCTTGGTGGAGGCAAAGTTATACTCTGTAGCGCTACCCAGTTTCCATCAGAACTCTGCAGAACAGGAGATGGGCCTAAGTAGCAAAGTAAACAAACAATAAGTACATTTTAACAATTACAGAGGAATAAATATTCATGCTGTAAAAAACTTAAATATTTCAAATGTTCCTTTCCTCAATTCTTGGTTATGTCAAGGCAATGGTAGCTTCTAACTGAGAAGGTCACAGCTATTGTTAGCATGGCAGATTCTTACCCAAGAAAAGCATCATTATCTGTAAGATGCCAGCAAACCACAGGCCTAAACAATCTGTGTCACAAATCATACAGAACAAGGACATGCAAGAGTGACAAGAAGTTTAAGTAACAGAGGGTAGATAAGGCCCTGATTGTGAGGGGATAGATTTGTGTTTTTGATTTAATTCTGCAACGCAGTTCTGTATATTAATAAAATCTAATGTTCAGCAAATTGTATTCATCTTACCCAGGATCAAATTAGAAGGTCAATTATACCTCTAACGCACAGGTGCAGATATAACCCCTGTAATAAAATCTTTTAAATTCATAAGCACAATGAGTGAGGTAAGCTCCTTATGTTTGCATGAGATAAGCTTCCCATTTTTGGTATGAGAATAAATTTCCATGTTGGTGTGAGGTTAGCTTCCCATGTTGGTGTAAGGTTAGCTTCCCATGTTGGTGTGAGGTTAGCTTCTCATGTTGGTGTGAGGTTAGCTTCTCATGTTGGTGTGAGGTGAGCTTGGTGTGAGGATAGCTTCCCATGTTGGTGTGAGGTTAGCTTCCCATGTTGGTGTGAGGTTAGCTTCCCATGTTGGCGTGAGGTTAGCTTCCCATATTGGTGTGAGGTAAGCTCCCCATGTTAGTGTGAGGTTAGCTTCCCATATTGGCAAGTGGTTATCTTCCCATGTTGGTGTGAGGTTAGCTTCCCATGTTGGAATGAGGATAGCTTCTCATGTTGGTGTGAGGTTAGCTTTCCATGTTGGTATGAGGTTAGCTTCTCATCTTGGTGTGAGGTTAGCTTTTCATGTTGGTGTAAGGTTAGCTTCCCATGTTGGTGTGAGGTTAGCTTACCATGTTGGTGTGAGGTTAGCTTCCCAAGCTGGCGAGAGTTTGGCTTCCCATATCGGTGTGAGAAAAGCTTCCAATGTTGGTGTGAGGTAAGCTCTCCAAATGTTGGTGTGAGGTAATCTCTCCGAATGTTGGTGTGAGGTAATCTCTCCGAATGTTGGTGTGAGGTAAGCTCCTCATATTGGTGTGAGGTTAGTTTCCCATGTTGGAGTGAGGTTAGCTTCCCATGTTGGTGTGAGGTTAGCTTCCCATGTTGGTATGAGGATAGCTTCCCATGTTGGTATGAGGATAGCTTCCCATGTTGGTGTAAGGTTAGCTTCTCATGTTGTGTGGTTAGCTTCTCATGTTGGTGTGTGGTTAGCTTCCCATGTTGGTGTGAGGTTAGCTTCCCATGTTGGCGTGAGGTTAGCTTCCCATATTAGTGTGAGTTTAGCTTCACATGTTTGTGTGAGGTTAGCTTCCCAAGCTGGCGAGAGGTTGGCTTCCCATATCGGTGTGAGAAAAGCTTCCAATGTTGGTGTTAGGTAAGCTCTCCACATGTTGGTGTGAGGTAAGCTCCTCATATCGGTGTGAGGTTAGTTTCCCATGTTGGAGTGAGGTTAGCTTCCCATGTTGTTATGAGCATAGCTTCCCATGTTGGTGTGAGGTAAGCTCCCCATGTTAGTGTGAGGTTAGCTTCCCATATTGGCAAGTGGTTATCTTCCCATATTGGTGTGAGGAAAGCTTCTAATGTTGGTGTGAGGTTAGCTTCCCATATTGGAATGAGGATAGCTTCTCATGTTGGTGTGAGGTTAGCTTCCCATGTTGGTATGAGGTTAGCTTCCCATGTTAGTGTGAGGTTAGCTTCTCATGTTGGTGTAAGGTTAGCTTCCCATGTTGGTGTGAGGTTAGCTTCCGATGTTGGTGTGAGGTTAGCTTCCCAAGCTGGCGAGAGGTTGGCTTCCCATATCGGTGTGAGAATAGCTTCCAATGTTGGTGAGAGGTAAGCTCTCCAAATGTTGGTGTGAGGTAATCTCTCCACATGTTGGTGTGAGGTAAGCTCCTCATATTGGTGTGAGGTTAGTTTCTCATGTTGGAGTGAGGTTAGCTTCCCATGTTGGTGTGAGGTTAGCTTCCCATGTTGGTGTGAGGTTAGCTTCCCATGTTGGAGTGAGGTTAGCTTCTCATTTTGGTGTGAGGTTAGCTTCCCAGAGAAAAGCTTCCAATGTTGGTGTGAGGTAAGCGCCCCAAATGTTGGTGTGAGGTAATCTCTCCAAATGTTGGTGTGAGGTAAGCTCTCCATATGTTGGTCTGAACTAAGCTCCCCATGTTGCTGTGAGGTTAGCTCCTCATATTGGTGTGACATTAGTTCCCCATGTTGGAGTGATGTTAGCTTCCCATGTTGGTATAAGCATAGCTTCCCATGTTGGTATGAGGATAGCTTCCCATGTTGGTGTGAGGTTAGCTCCTCATATTTGTGTGAGGTTAGTTTCCCATGTTGGAGTGAGGTTAGATTCCCATGTTGGTGTAAGGTTAGCTTCCCATGTTGGTATAAGGATAGCGTCCCATGTTGGTATGAGGATAGCTTCCCATGTTGGTATGAGGATAGCTTCCCATGTTGCTGTGAGGTTCGCTCCCCATGTTGCTGTGAGGTTGGCTTCACAGGTTGGTGTGAGGTGAGGAGAAAAGCTTCCAATGTTGGTTTGAGGTAAGCTCTCCAAATGTTGGTGTAAGGTAATCTCTCCATATGTTGGTGTGAGGTAAGCTCCTCATATGTTGGTCTGAACTAAGCTCCCCATGTTGCTGGGAGGTTAGCTCCTCATATTGGTGTGACATTAGCTTTCCATGTGGGTGTGAGGTTAGCTTCCCATGTTGGTGTGAGGTTAGCTTCCCATGTTGGTGTGAGGTTAGCTTCTCATATTGGTGTGTGGTTAGCTTCCCAGAGAAAAGCTTCCAATGTTGTTGTGAGGTAAGCTCTCCAAATGTTGGTGTGAGGTTAGCTTTCCATGTTGGTATGCGGATAGCTCACCATGTTGGTGTGAGGTATGCCCCTTATGTTGGTTTGAGGTTAGCTTCTCATATTGGTGTGTGGTTAGCTTCCCAGAGAAAAGCTTCCAATGTTGGTGTGAAGTAATCTCTCCATATGTTGGTCTGAACTAAGCTCCCCATGTTGCTGTGAGGTTAGCTCCTCATATTGGTGTGAGGTTAGTTTCCCATGTTGGAGTGAGGTTAGATTCCCATGTTGGTGTAAGGTTAGCTTCCCATGTTAGTATAAGGATAGCGTCCCATGTTGGTATGAGGATAGCTTCCCATGTTGGTATGAGGATAGCTTCCCATGTTGGTGTGAGGTTAGCTCCTCATATTTGTGTGAGGTTAGTTTCCCATGTTGGAGTGAGGTTAGATTCCCATGTTGGTGTAAGGTTAGCTTCCCATGTTGGTATAAGGATAGCGTCCCATGTTGGTATGAGGATAGCTTCCCATGTTGGTATGAGGATAGCTTCCCATGTTGCTGTGAGGTTCGCTCCCCATGTTGCTGTGAGGTTGGCTTCACAGGTTGGTATGAGGTTAGCTTCCAATGTTGGTGTGAGGTTAGCTTCCCATGTTGATGTGAGGTTAGCTTCCCATGTTGGTGTGAGGTTAGTTTCTCATGTTGGTGTGAGGTTAGCTTCCCAGAGAAAAGCTTCCAATGTTGGTTTGAGGTAAGCTCTCCAAATGTTGGTGTAAGGTAATCTCTCCATATGTTGGTGTGAGGTAAGCTCCTCATATGTTGGTCTGAACTAAGCTCCCCATGTTGCTGGGAGGTTAGCTCCTCATATTGGTGTGACATTAGCTTTCCCTGTGGGTGTGAGGTTAGCATCCCATGTTGATGTGAGGTTAGCTTCCCATGTTGGTATGCGGATAGCTCACCATGTTGGTGTGAGGTATGCCCCTCATGTTGGTTTAAGGTTAGCTTCCCATGTTGGTGTAAGATAAGCTTCCCATGTTGGTGTGCAGGGGCGTAACTATAGCACCGCAGACCCTTCGGCCGCGGGGGGGGGGGGGGGGGGGAGCATGTGGGGGCGCCGGGGGGCTGTGGTGCTATAGTAATGCCCCCGCCCCCCATCCCCCGCAGGCTTACCTGTCTGCGCGTCCTGGCTCCCCTCCTGGTTTCAATCAATTCTCTAAAACTGTATGCGTTATGGGGGCGGCCATTTTATCGTGGTCCGTCTGCATAGAATTATTAACTGAAGCCAGGAGGGGAGCCGGGACGCGCAGACAGGTAAGCCTGCGGCGATGGGGGGGGCCACCGGCGGCCGAGGCCGGCGGGGAGGGAGGCGCCCCCCCATTAACGGCGGGGGGGGGGGGGTCGCCCCAAACCAAGCTATGCCACTGCTGGTGTTATATTTAGGATAGCACAATTTTAGTAAAAAAAAGCATAACCTCAGAATGATATTACATTTTTGAGAAAATAATAAAACTTAATATATACATTTATACTTATATATCACTATTAAAATATTAAATTTCCCACTTCATGGGCTTATTGAATGCCCCTCTCCATTAGTCAGATGTGTTTTGTGGATATAGGCTGATTTTAATTGTGCACCAATATGTTTTTTTAGTTAGATTGCTCTTTTTATTATCTTTGCAATTATTTAGACGTGCAATGCACATAAGGATTTGTTTCTAATAGAACTAGTTGGGTTTTGTGAGTGGTGCTGTGTGAAATCAATAACCTTTTCTAATATGTTTGGTTATTCATAAAAACTGGATAGTCCCACACTTAACTGCTCATGCTTTTAAAAACAGAGGGGTGAGTGAGCATGTTCTCTAGCTTATAGAAATATCAGCTTTGGTGCATGTTACATGCTACAAAATATGTGAATATTTTCTTGTCACATATAATACTTTCACCCTAGAATCAGGGCCAGCACCACCACTAGGCAGCATTAGTAGGAATTTGCCTGGGGAGCCGGCCACTGGAGGGTGGCCACTTGGAGAAACCCCTCCTGGATCGAGGTGAGCGCCCCCCCCCGGTGAAGCGCAGCTGGGGCCATCGCCGCATCGCAACACCCCCCCCCCCAAGTGGAGCGAGACGCTGCCCCCACTCTCTCTCTCCCGGCGGCTGCTTCACCCCCCCCCCCCCCTTCCCATGCCTGGGGCGCTCCGGTGCCTTGAACCAGCCTTGTCCACAATACAGCACAGTGTGGTACCATCAGTACTGAGCTAGATTACATTTGGTTACTCCCAGGGGGTGATTCAGACCTGACAGCACGGCTGCGAGTTTGCACAGCCACCGATTATCGACACACACTGCGCATGCATGCATTTTACAGTATGCATGCGCGAGGCTGTCCTGTGATAAACTCCTGCAACTAGTTCTGTTCGCTAGCTGTTTGCAAGGTGATTGACAGGGAGTAGTTGTGTGGAGGTGGAAACCGCCTATTTTTGTGGAGTGTTGAGAAAAACGTTAGGGGTGCCTAGAAAAACGCTGGGAGTGTCAGTAAAAGTGCAGGCGCACCAAACCGGCTTAGGGGAGGGTTAGTTGCCTCAACTTCAGCCCGGATGTGCATGTTTTTCATTGCATCGCCGAATAAGTCTCAGGCTACGTAGCACCTGCGATGAATTGTGCCCTTCTGTATGTAAAAATAATTTGAGGTTTTTGGAGAAATACACACAGGTGCGAACGGATGTGCACCCATACACATCCATTTGCACAGTGAGAACAATAATTCGCAAGGCGAGGTTTCACTGGAGTATTGCGGTGGCTTAATCGATTGCTTTCTGCTGCGAAAACTTTTCAAATAACTCATTAAAAAAAAGAACGTCTACACTTAAAAAAAAAAAAAAGAACGAATGTAAATTACTTGAATCATATAGACTGTCCACACTTTTCCAGTTTGGCAATGTAGAAGGTCTGCGTTCTTTCTGTCTTCTCTTGTGGCTTCTTTGTAGCTGGCTGCGTGGCTCTGGGGTACTCGTTTTCACGTCCGCGTGGTTAGTTGCCGCATCGTCACTCATCAGAGAAAATGCAGAGTGGGACCTCTGGTAAATAAACATGAGTTAGTATATAAGTGAGCTTTTCTTTCTTTACATACAAGAAAATACTTAATCATTTCTATTAGAATCATTATATTGTAATATCTGGAAAACTTGTACTGTTAATGGTCCTTGAGGACAGAGGGGCAGATTTATTAAGCTTGGAGAAGAGATAAACTGGAGATAAAGCGGAGAAAAGGTGAAAGGAGATAAAGCACAGCCAATCAGCTGTGTTTGAAAAAGACAGTTGGGAGCTGATTGGTTGGTGCTTTATCTCCTTTTACCTTTTCTCCACTTTATCTCCAGTTTATCTCTTCTCCAAGCTTAATAAATCTGCCCCAGAGTTTGGGAACCACTTGGTTAGAAAAAACTATTTTTACAGTATTTAATGAGAACTGAAGGTATATGTAGAGATGGAATTGTTCGGATTCTATTTAGCAGTTTAAATCAGATTTCCTGTAAACTGCAGAACCTAGCCAATAGCATTTATGTGATACATTTGTCAAACTATCATGGCAAGATGTGTTTAATTTTTATTTAAATTATATTTTAGTTTATTTGACCATTTAACATGTTACTGTCAAACATCCATAAAACTCTCCCAATTGTAGACAGGGAAACAGTAATCATTGCAGACTGTCATCTAAGAGAAACCAGTAGGTGGTGCTATTTGACAAAATATTGAAGAAATAAGTACAGGTTGAGTATCCCGTATCCGAGTATCCGTTATCCGAATTATTCCGAAAACCATACATTCCAGAAAGTGAAAAAAAAAATATTTTTTTGCTAAAAACTCACTGGGGACATATGTAACAGCATCACTGGGGACATGATATGTAACTGGCACTATATATGTACAAGAAAATGATTGCTTGGCATTCAAATTCAATATCTGAGATAGTACACAAATTTTGTTTCATGTTTTGAAACCTTGTTTTTTGAACAAATAAAATATATTTGTGTGTATTTTATGTGGTAATAAAATATATTTGTGTGTATTTTATGTGTTTATACAGCATACATACAAGATACTTCAAAATACATAATTGAAATATTAAAATATTCCGAAATACGGAATAAACCGTTATCCAAAATTCTCCTGGTCCCGAGCATTTTGGATACGGGATACTCAACCTGCAGCAGCATTATGTGCTACAATTTGATCATATACTTTTGTAGGCAGGTAAGAACCACATGGTGTATATATAGTCAGCTTTAGGGATGCCAATCCCGGGGCATTTTTTCAATCCCGGGATTCGGGATTGAAAAATGCTCAATCCCGGGATTCCCGGGATCCCGGGATTGGCTTCCCTAATAATAAAAAACACCCTGGCCGCCCGCATATTTGCTTACATTTGTGGAGCCAGGTTGTTGAGCGGGCAGCCGGTAGCCTGGTCCCTGGTGCAGCCGGGAGCTGGGTTGCTGAATGGGCGGGTAGGAAGTCTCTTAAAGCGGGGTGGCAGGGAGTGCTGGGTGGGAGGGCTTGGTGGCAGGGAGCGCTGGGCGGGTGGCCGAGAGCGCTGGGTGGGCGGGTGGCCGGGAGCGCTGGGTGGGCGGGCGATTCGGTGGCCGAGGCGGATGTGCGGCTGTGCCCTGAGCAAGCGTGACCTGCGCACTGCGGGGTATGGGAGAAGCCGGGCAGCGTCTGAGTGCTCAGACGCTGCCCGGCATTAAACTGCGCATGCGCAGTTTAATCCCGAAATCCCGGGATTGGAAATTCCAATCCCGGGATTGAAATCCCGGCGTTTTGGGGGCCAAATCCCGGGATCCCGCCGATCCCGATCCCGGGATTGGCCACCCTAGTCAGCTTTGTCCTAATTACCTAAGGCAGACCTTTAGGTAATTTTTTGGTACTTATGTAGTATCTGGGCGTCCGATTTTTTGATTGTATGCCTTAAGTTAAGGCATACAATCAGATGCGATGCAATGCGATATCGCATCGCATCGCATGCGACCATCGGATGTGATGCGATGCAATGACCCGATTTTTCCATAGGAATCAATGTTAAAATGGACTGAGTCCATTTTAACATGGAATTCAATTGGAAAAAGCGGTCCTTTTCATACCCCTACGATCCAAGTGGGCATGGAGTTGGATATAAACCTGTGGCGAGCGTAGCGAGCCACCGAGCCCGAAGCGTGGCGAGGGGACGGTATTCTGTGGCCCCTCGCGGGGCTCGCTACGCTCGCCACGCTTCCGGCTCGGTGGCTCGCTACGCTCGCCACAGGTTTATATCCAACTCCATGCCCACTTGGATAGTAGGGGTATGAAAAGGACCCCTTTTTCCCATTGAATTCCATGTTAAAATGGACTCAGTCCATTTTAACATTGATTCCTATGGAAAAATCGGGTCATCGCATCGCATCGCATCCGATGGTCGCATGCGATGCGATGTGCCCGATTCTAAATCGGACGCCCAGATAGTACATAAGTACCCATTTTTTTTGTTAGGAGTCAATTAATCTTCTAGGGTATTTTTGGATTGAGGGAGGAAATCATTGTACCCAGAGGAAACCCACACAGTTAGGGTCATTGTTGGAATCAAACCCATGGCCTCAGTGATGTGCGGATAGTGTAATGGTTAGCATCACTGGCTTACAAGTATGAACATGTTTTACACTCTTCATTTTGCATATTTTCTGCAAACCGCACATGTAATAGGGTGCAATTTGCTGTACAATTTGCACATTATGGCTTGTCGTGAAAATCGCAATTCTCAAATCGCATCCAGATGTTTTGACATTGAAAACTACAAAAACGAATACAAAAATCGCATCCGAAAAATTACAAGAATCGCAAATCATATAGACCAGGCTGGCGAGTTTGACAAACCATGCACGGACCCCACACCGTAATTTTACACTAATCTGCACACTCCCGTTCTTAAAAAAAAAAAATCACACATTCACGTTACTAAAAACCGCACTTGTCTAAAAAATCCCCGCACATTTCACTTACTAAAATAAAATCACCAGAAATAACAAGCAAATTCTGACTTTGTGTAAAAAATTGCACCCTATTGCATATGCGAATTTTGTGGAAAAAAAATTTGCACATTTAAAAAGCGATATGATGCAATTTTTTAGCTACCTAAAAATCGCACCCTATTACATCATGCCCTACCTTTTTTTTATTTATTTAGCACCTTGGTCATTCCATCAAAAAGTTCCTTTTCATGTAACATTTGTTACATTTTCATGACAAGCTTTGCATCAAAATTAAAGCATATGATGTACCACACAAAAAACATTTACATTGTACAAAATAATCAAAACACATGCTCAAAAAATTTACATGATCTGTTTAGTCAAAAATATAAGGTTTGTTACCATGGAGCGATCCACCTTCTAGAAGAAAATAGATACAATATGACTGTAGCTTTGGGTAACATTCCATCTTTAATAGAACTCCCCTCTTATACTGCTTTCACATTGCAGAAATGGGTAATGACACGGTATTCTTAAATGGGACTTTAAAACGGGTCTGAGCCTTGAGACCTTTCACATTGCAGGTGAAAACCGTTTTAAAAATCATTTAATACCATTCAAACATTCAACCCGTTTAACCCCCAAGGGACACGTTTCAAGCCATTGAAATAGAGCTGTTCAAACTGCCAAAAAAACGGCTTTGAACCGTGTAGGACTCTGCTTTTTAACCGTGTTGAAATACCGGTTAACTTTAACCGGTAAATCAACTCTGGCACTTTCACATTGCAGCCTTAAACGTTTTAAAATGGAAAATAAACGGCAATATACCGTTTTAAAAGTGCGATGTGAAAGGGGTATCAGTTAATCTACCTCTTAATTTTTTGTTTACAAGTTTGCTAGGGTGCCTCAGGACACCTGCAGGGGTACATTGGATTGATGCTCCAGGACCTATTCCAATTTTTTATATTTAATATAATAGGCAAAACCCAGTTCTAGTGGCTACCAATTATAAAATATGTAAAAAAAAAAAAAAAAAGATAACATACAGTAATATACAACAACATAATTGATCCTAAGGATGACATAAATACTATTTGCTTATTTTAATATTTAAAATTCTAAATAACAATGTTTTGGCCTGGAGTGCCGTGAAAAGAATTCTGATACTTAAGCATGTCGTGAATGAAAAAGTTTGGGAACCACTGATCTATTGTATTACATGAAGAATATAGGAACAGGCAATAAATTATTGCTATTAAATATTCAGCCTTAATGATTTAAATGTGTACAATAATATATCTGTTTATCTCTGTATTTGGATCAATTGTGTAATCACCTGCTTAAGATAAATAATCTGCATCATTTCTACCAACTAATTAATGTACAGTAATTCAAACATTTTTTTAAATGTTCAAGCAATTTGTGTATGCAAGAGTAAACAGTAGTTTGTTAAAATACATTTATTTCTGTGATTACAAAGAGACTGTTGGTTTCCCATAGCAAATAATCCATATTTTACTTATTATTTATCTATCACTTTCTAAAAAATAAAAGCTAGAATCTGATTGGTTGCTATGGGCAACATCTACACCTTTGTACACTTACACTGTAGTAAATATGGTACTTGTTTATTATCAGGGCGCCCGGCTACGCTACATTTTAAATGTAGGCTAAGCTACGTTGTCAGCGTAGCCAGCGCTGTGATAATACAGGAAGCAGCAGGGTGGTGTGGTTTATACTTACCCTCCTCCGGCCTGTGCACCGCGTCGATCCCTGCTGACTCCCCGCAATCCACGGTGACTCCCCGGCAGTCGCATTCAGTCCCCCTGCTCCGGCACTCACAGTGGCGCATCACATGGTTTCCCTGCTCCATTAGCGGCACTATGCTAATTGCGTACAGCGTAGTGCCGGAGCAGGGGGACTGAATGCGACTGCCGGGGAGTCTCTGTGGATCGTAGAGAGTCAGGAGGGACCAACGCGGTGCCCGGCCCGGAGGAGGGTAAGTATAGACCAGCCATTTTACCCCCACTATCCACGTCATACGCCCACTATCCATGTCATACCCCAGTATCCACATCGGCATGGAGTTGACTTTATAAAGTGTGGCGAGCGCAGAAAGTCACCGAGCCCGAAGCGTGGCAAGCGCAGCGCACCCTGCGAGGGTGCGGTGGCTGCACTCGCCACACTTTATAAAATCAACGTGGATACTGGGGGTATGACGTGGATAGTGGGGATATTAAGCATTGTGTATTTTTAGGGCTCCAGAGTCACTTACGTAGTTTCCGTAGCCAGCATAGTGCTGTATTGGTATTCTCAATACACCACTACGTAAACTACGTAATAGGTGCCCTGATAATACACAAGTACCGTAAATATACCCCTACTCTTTGGAATTGTCTTCTCCAAGGTTGGCAAATATAATAATACTACTAATAAAAATTATAATAATTATAATAATTACTATTATCCAATCAGATATAGATGATATGTATATATATATATATATATAATCAGATATATAATATCAGAATAGATGTTCATGATGCATAAAATAAGTGCAATGGTGATGTGTGATTCCCTATTGTTCTACATTGTCACAAACCCATAGGCTGAACATGCAGAAGCGACTTTTGCTGTTGCTTTACAACGACCGAACTGGAGTCCTGGGAAAGCATGCAAATCTTTGGGGCTCCACTAAGAGAAAGGAGCAATGCAGATACATTTTAATGTTTACGTGTTAGTGCACATTTGAGGTAAAACTTGCAATTTGGGAGATCCACTACAGTTTATACAAAAAAATCATAAAATTAAAAATTATTAAAAAAATATTGTTAGGAGAAACCATAGTAAAGAAAAATGACAGTAAAAAAAAAAAAATATATAATAATAATAATTATTATTATTATTATTATTATTATTATTATTATTATGTGTGTGTTTATAGTTTCCAGCATTTTTGACCAATTTGTGAATTCACTAGATAGTGAAGCCCCATATAGAATAATCCCCTATGTGTCTTGCCACCCCCATCCCTCAATGTTTTCTACAGCCTTAATTCCCCCGTATCTCAACAGTCTCGTGCCCTCCTCTTTGTCTCTTCAGCCTCTTACTTTTCCTGTTTCTGTTCAGTCTCATGTCCCTTCCCCGTGTCTCTCCAGCATCTTAACAGCCCTGTATCTCTCCTACCACATTTCAAGCCCTGTATCTCTCCAGCTTCACCCCCTTCCGTGTCTCTACAATCTCATGCCCTGCCCCCAATGATTTTATAATCTCATGCCCTGATATCTCTTCTGCTTTGTGCTCCCCATGTCTCTTTCATCTATGTCCCTCCTTTGTCTTTCTTACTCTGTGTCACCTCATTCTGTCTGTCATCTCTGTCCCACCTTCTTGTTCTGTAGAAACTCAGTAATCCCTCTCACCATTGAGAATTGAGAGTTTGTGTGTGGGGTTAGGGGGGTCTTGCTGTTGAGAGAGTAGTGAGTGGAGATTACGTGGGGGGCGAGGGTGGTGGCATATGTGGGGTGTCAGCACAATGCAGTGACAAGTACATTCCTCTACCTCTGCAATCCCATAGCCCCTGTGTCTCTCGTATATCAGTCCCTTCTTACCCTATTCTCCTTTCTGTTTCTCTTTCATCCCTTTCCTCCTTCCCTCAACTCTTTTACATGTGCTACTCCTATATCTCTCTCTTTTCTGTTACACTCCCCATTCATTCAGGTTGGGATGAAGGGGGGCAGGTGTCACTGGCAGAAGGGGCGCAATCATGAGTGGTTATGAAGGGTCACAGTTGTCAGCTTCAGGCACTGATATGCCTAAAGGTGAAGTAAGGCCGTGAAAACGGCTGGCTGCTCACTTGCGACCCCTCCCCCCTTAACCACCACCATTGTCAGTCATTCAGCCAAGTGACAAGAGAAAGAGGAGTTAGTGGGAAGAGCCACACTGCAGCTCTGTATTACACATGAGGTTGGGCTGCTTATATAAGATAGATGTCCTCTCAAATAGCGCTATATGGAACCAATCTATCCCTTTAGTAGGGACTGTGACTGCTTTTCTGCATGATAATGCCACTATCAATGCCACTATCAAATATAAAGTACTTTTGGTCCTGACTTCCAATATGCTGTGTGATTTGTGTGTCTGTAGTTGCAGTTTCACATTAAATTACATTGGGGGTAATGTTTACTGTACATGTTCTAAAAGTATAAAAAGTAAGTTTGTTTGAAACAAACAATATCTAGCTTGACTTTAATCTTTAAGACAAGGTTATTGATTCTCACTGGTGCCCAATGCCAGATTAAGCCTTTGATGGGTCCGGGGCACTTTAGACGGGGGGGCCTTGCACTTGTCATTAATGGCGCAAACTGCATGGGAGAATATTACACTGTCAAAACACAGAGAAAAGGCAGTATAAACTTGGTCAATGGGTAACTGCAGGGGATAAATATATTGATTGCATGATTGCATTTTTACCACTATGCCTTGACAAAGGGGCGCTGTTGCCCCGAAACGTTGACTATTCATTCTGCTGTGAAATACACGGTTTTACCTTCACTGAAAAGACTCTGGAGTGCCATCTTATTCCTTCTAGAAATATATATATATATACATATATATATATATATATATATATATATACATACCACATGAAAAGTCTGTGTTTGTCCCTCTGTACCTTACTCTGTAGGGCTGTAGGAGACCTCACAGGCTCAGTGCTGCCTCTGATTAAAAACCCTCCCATGACTAGGCTGCTGCTGCTGTCCTCCATGGGCCTAAGAAGCATGTAATGAGATCCACCAATCAGAGCTCAGCACAAACCTCTCAGCCTCTGCCCTCTTGTGCAAATTGTCACGGAACTTAGTCAACTCCCAGTAATGCACTGCACACTTGTGCAGTCAGTGTGCGTTGGCATCAGATGCTCAGCACCATTAATCATTGTTACATTGGCATATAGGGATGCTGCAGCACTATCCCACTTCCATGCACAAAACCTTTAGCTAAAAAAATATATATATATATATATAAATACATGCCAACCACAGGGCCTAGCTAGAGGGAGGCCCAAGGGTACTGACCCCCTTTTGCCCCCCATTAAATCCGGCCCTGATGGTGCCTAGTGTGTTATCTATACCCAGTGACGTAGCAGTAGCCCCTGTTGACCAGCGGTGGCTTGAGGATGCATGTCGATACACCACAGGGTTAGCTCCAGACACATTGAACATTTCAAATGTGGCGCCAGCTGCCAGCCAATTGGAGCCTGCAGATTCCAAGTTGTAATTAGTGAATTGCGAGCTCCAACTGACTCATGAGCCTGCATCATATTTGAAATGGCTGCCGGACTCATTGAGGTCTAGCAGAGGAGCGCTATTTGCTTTCCTCCCCTCAGAAAGATGGCGGTATTGGCAGCAGCAGCCTAGCAGTGAAAGAGGCCAAGGATGGGGCCAGGGCATTTAGTACTACTGGGAGCATTAAGTGTAAGCAGCTACTGGTGGGCATTATGTGTAAGTAGCACTACCACAATAATGTAAGAGACATGAATCATGAATTAGTTCTTTTTTTTTTGTGGTGGCCAATATCTAGGTGTGCAGATTACAGCATGGCCCTACTACACGTAAGCCTACAGTAGGGGCACATTCTTTATTTTTAGAATGTCTTTGGGGGGCTCGTGAGCAAATTGTAAAATGTTTCCCACTTGGAGCCAAATTGACTAGAAACATCCTTATTTGTTTTACCAAAATGCCATGGGGCCAGGAGGAACAAAATGTATAGCTCGGCTACTGGCTATACAATACCTCTAATGAGTTGAAACTAGAAGGAAGTATATAAATGTCCAACTCTTACTATAAAATAAATGAAATTCACCTTTAAAATAAATGACTGATGTTAAGTGAATGATTTGATTTTAGAAAAAGAAGAAGCCGACTACTAAAGCTGACCTTAAGAACATGTGCAAGGTTATAAATTAATTTCACTGCTGAAAAATGCAGCAACCCAACAATAAACCCAACAATAAATGAATGTAACAAAACAGCATACAAATGCATGAGAAATAATGACTGTTTTGAAAAAAGTCAGGCATTTACTATTATACACCTAGTTTTTCCAAAAAATGTGCCAACTTTAAAGTATGGTTTTTATATAATGAAATAATATATGTTACTATGACCAAAAAGATCAATTTTACAGACACTCCGAATTGGAAAATCCGACTACCCATTAACCGTGCTCTTATTGAAACCAGTGCAATAATACTGGCAATGTGCTGCCCACTTACCCACAATGCATCTGATCCTCGCTCCTGAGGCATGCTTCTCTCAGACATAGATGGCGAAACTAGGACACTGCCCCTAGACTGCTGCCACTCATACACAGCTTCAGCCTGCTCGCCTTTGCTTTTCTTCCTCTTGATAATCTGCATGGGTTAAAGTGGCACCACATTTCATTTCAAGATAATGTTTATTTTTAAGTAGTACTGTCAAAAACAGACAAAAAATCTAAGTTCTGAAACAACGCCGTCACTATGACCTTTGTATATTTAATCAGTTCTTTGAACAGCTCAAGGTCTGAGAAACATCAGTCAGTGGGTGCTGGTATTTGACAACAGTACGGGTTTATTGCATTATAAATAGAAAGAACCCCAAAATGAATATTCACAAATTATTCAGTAGTTGTATTATTACTCAGTTAAATAGAACTGAGCGGGAGAAATGCAATATGAAATTATATTCTTGGTAGCATCTATAAGCACATCTTAAGACTCTAAAGCAGTGAACAGAGGATTGTACGCACCTTTTGAACAATGGTTGTAGCCAATTCCTCAATCAGTTCTTCCTTGTGCTCCCGTAAATAGCAAGCCTCATTCTGTTTATCCTGAGGGAAAATAGAACATTTCAGAGTAAGTCACTGCTTTATAAAATCTGGGACACAGTAATAGATTAACCCATATCGCACTGCAGGTCTTCACAAGGTCATGACTCAATTCCTGGATACCGACTGTAATTCCATCCTGCTTAACAGCCAAAGAAATGACATTAAAATAAAAATATATACAGTAGACCTGTTTATTTAGGGAGCACAGAGCAGTGCCCTTTTCCACAATAAAGGATAACCTGTAAGGCACATGGGTACAAACAGTATCAATAACCAAACCTATATACAGTATTATATCACCATCCCATGAATAATAAAAAATATATAGCTATGGATGAAATATTAAAGGTGCCAATACACTAGGGCAATATATATGTGATTTGTCAAATTGTATGCGATTGCGGTGATCAGTTGCAGTAAAAGAACCCAAATCACATGTAATTGACAGCAGTCCCGATGCGATGCACGGTTCTGTGTGCTTCGTATTAGAGCCTGCGAGTCGCAACACCAGCAGGAGAGATCTGTCGGATTGCCGCCAAACCAGGCAGGCTTGGCTGGGATTGCATGCAATACATATTGTATGCAAAAAAGTACAGCATACAAAATATTTTATGCGGTTATGCTGCCCTGGAGGTTCCCGGACAGCTCCAGGGGGCATTTTGGGCAACTTTTCCGCTCAGAGAAGTCACCTATCGTATGGCCAGCTTAAAAGTCCCATTTAAAACCCAAAAGCATTTATTAAAGGTATACGTACTTGTTTCCTAGCACGGCCACAATCTTATGGATCGTGTACCTTTAAGTTAAGGTACACGATCCATACGATGGACCCGATTTCCTTTGAAATCAGGTCCATTTTGCCGGCTAGGACACAATATCGGGGGCATCGCGTCGGTCGGGACCATTAACATTGGTCCCGACGCGATGCCCCCGATTTTTCCATAGGCTTCAATGTTAAAATATTTTTTAACATTGAAATCGTGAGAAAATGTGAAAAATGTGAAATGGGCCAATATGACCCATTTCACATTATAGATGTCCCCGTCGTCACCCCACGATAGACACCAACCCGAAGCGTGGCAAGCGCAGCGAGCCCGCGAGGGGCGGTGGTGCGCGTCCTCTGACCTTTTCATTCCCCTACTATCCACGTCGGCGTGGAGTTGAGAATAGAATAGTGTGGCGAGCGCAGCGTGCCACCGAGCCCGAAGCGTGGCGAGCGCAGCGAGCCCCGTGAGGGGACGCGTATAACTTCACAGGTATACGCGTCCCCTCGCGGGGCTCGCTGCGCTCGCCACGCTTCGGGCTCGGTGGCTCGCTGCGCTCGCCACACTATTCTATTCTCAACTCCACGCCGACGTGGATAGTAGGGGAATGAAAAGGTCGGAGGACGCGCACCGCCGTCCCTCGCGGGCTCGCTGCGCTCGCCACGCTTCGGGTTGGCGTCTATCGTGGGGTGGTGGTTTACGCCGTTAAATTTGGGGG
The DNA here is from genome assembly GCF_055691185.1 of Crinia signifera. NCBI lineage: Eukaryota > Metazoa > Chordata > Amphibia > Anura > Myobatrachidae > Crinia > Crinia signifera. Next base: position 225,320,391 of record NC_139221.1, read on the forward strand.
GGTTGGGAATATTTTACATTGAATCCAATGTAAAATCGGGTCCCAGGGACCCGATTTACATTTCATTCAATGAAAAAATCGGGTCGAAAATCGGTCGGTCGCGTCGATCGCATCGCATGCGACCAAATCGCATGCGATGCGATCGACCCGATTTTTACGACACGACCACCCCGATGTAAATCGGTGTGGCCGTGCTAGGAAACAAGTACCAAGGTATTATGTCTTCCTTTCAGTATTTAACAAACAGCGGTAAGCTTAGATAATAGGCTGCCAGCAACATACTTCATATACCAAATGACTGTCACGTTGAAATTAGCATAGTTAGTTTAGCACACAAAGATAGCTACTTTTAATTAGCGATGTGCACCGGCCACTTTTCACGTTTTGGGTTTTGAGTTCTGATTACCTTCAGGTTTTGGGTTCTAATGGGTTTTGCCAAAACACCCCTAAACATATTGGGTTTTGGGTTCTGATTTTTTTTTTAAAAAGCATAAAAACTGCTAAAATCGCAGAATTAATTATTATTATTTTTTTTTGCTCCTACGCTATTATTAACCTCAATAACATTCATTTCCACTCATTTCCACTCATTTCTGAACACCTCACACCTCACAAGATTGTTTTTAGGGCAAAAGGTTGCACCAAGGTAGCTGGATAACTATGCTAAGCCACACAAGCGTGCAGCACAAACATGTGGCTCATCTAGGAGTGGCACTGCAGCGGCAGACAGGATGGCAGTTGAAAAACTAGGCCCCAAAAAGACCCCTACTTGGATTGATCGTGTTTACCAACAGCCGAGGAGCAGTGGGCGATTGGTGCAGCAATGCAATAGCTGCAAAGGGGTGGAACCTTCTGACCACAGGCGGCGACCAGCCAAGGAGCAGTGGGCGTTTGGTGCAGCACTGAGTTGGTCTGCGAGTGTGCTGTGCTGTGTATCTGTTTTTATCAGTTTAATATCCAATAAGACCACTATCTGGCTTGATCGTGTTGTTTACCACGAGCCGAGGAGCAGTGGGCGATTTGGCAGCCTTCTGCAGGCAGTGGCAGAAACTTTCCTGTCCCTTAGGCTGTGACACAGTCATGAGTCATATATCAGTTATCTGTGATTAAGGTACAGTGCCTACATTAACAACACTGCAGAATGGCTTTCCAGAGACACCTGTAACACCCTATCTGAGGCAGTAGATGCACCAGCAGAGAGGTATTATATGTACGGCAGTAGAATGGAATGGAACCTACTGACCAGACATAACCAGGCGATGACCAGCCAAGGAGCAGTGGGGGATTCGTGCAGCAATCAATGACTCTCAGCAGTGGCATTGGTCAGCTCTGTGATTATTATTTGAATGCAAACAGTTGTATGCATTTAAAGACAAGTCCCACATATGATTAACTCTCAGTGGGATTAATGAAGAGTGATGGCTTGATCGTGTTTACCACCAGCTGAGGAGCAGTAAGCGATTTGTGCAGCAATCAATGATTCTCAGCAGTGGGATTGGTCAGCAGATGCACAACCAGACTGGTATACAAGTGGTTAAGTTTAACAACAGTGCTGCAGCACACTGCAGTCATATACACAATGACTGATATAAGGCTGTAAAAAATACACCAGCAGGGGGGTATTATTAATTATACAGCAGATGCACAAGCAGACTGGTATACAAGTGGTTAATAAGTTTAACAACAATGCTGCACACTACAGTCATATACACATGTCTGATATATAAGCCAAGGCTGTACAAAATACACCAGCAGGGGGGTATTATTAATTAATTATACAGCAGATGCACAAGCAGACTGGTATACAAGTGGTTAAATATGTTTTACAACAGAGTGCACACAACAATCATTCATAAGATGTATGACTGAAGTGGCCATGTAGAGGTACTGATGGGCTGGCAGCTAACCACTGGCAGTGCAGAGCACACACCAACAGATATCAGACAGTAGCACTGGCACTGGCCCCAGCAGAAAATAAAGCACAGCTCCTAAGCCTAACCTAACTAAGCTCCGCACACAGACTATCCTACTCTCTCTGACCAGCTCAAATCACAAGTGAAAAATGGCGCCGGATGCTCGCTCTTTATATAGCGTTCCGGATCTCGTGAGAATCCGGCGCCGGGCAATGACGTTTTGCCCACGCGCCCGGATCCGAGTCAGGCGGGAATCTCCAAGCGCCGCTCGAATCTGGGCTCGGATTGATGGCGTTCGTGTGGGCTTGGATCTGGGAAATCCGAGCCCGCACATCTCTACTTTTAATATTTACATCAATAGGAAACAGTACATTTAAAATCACATTCATAAGTACATGCAGCCTAAAGGCACAAATACAGGGCAATTACAGCCGCATTTCTAAGCGATCTGACTAGATCACTTAGAAATGAAGTACGGACTGCTCTGTGTGTATGGCCCCTGGCGACGGCGATGCGCAGTCCTGTGCGTCACTATCCCCCGACTAGATTTATACTGCATGCAGCATAAACCTAGTCATTGCCCATGTTTTCTCTATTGAGAACACGGGCAGTGACAGATCGCTCAGCACACTTCTAAGGTGCAGCGCTGTGTGCTGAGCGATCTGTGATTCACTAGATCTCTCAGCACAAAGCTCCCATCGCCTCGTGTGTAATATTAACAGATGAGCAGATATCCATGGTCCACACACTGAAGAGAACAGGTTAATTCCATGGTTCACCTTTATTCCATGGTTCACCTTTATATTGGTTAATTCCATGGTTCATCTTTATATCGGGGTCTCTTTATTTAACCCTTTGCAGTCCAAATTGTGTTTTTGCAATTCAGTCTGATTTAAATATTTAAATTAATTGTAATTTTTTTTATTCAAAAATGGTCTACATTGATGGTGAACATATTGAACAATGTTAATGCTCTTATTTAAGTGGCTCACAATTGGATATGCTACTAGCGTTAGGGCTATTGAGCCTGACTAGACATTGGACCTAAAGCCTTCTCGAAGGTCAGCTTACTTAGGCTAGTCACATGTGCTGTAATATAAATGAATCCCAATAAAGTAATATCTAACATCTTTTAGCTACATTAACCCTTTGAGTACCAAAATCTCTGTGAGAGATGTGCAAAATATCTGCAAAAAATGCCAGCTTTGCTCACATTTTTTATACAAATTCAAATAAAAAATGTTGTGTAAAAAAAAAAAAAAGATTATAATTTCTTTATAAGGAAAACATTACAAGTCATTATGACAGGGTTGCCAACCCTCCCGGAATGGCCGGGAGGATCCCGAAAATCGGGTCCCCCGGAAAGGGGGGCAAACCGCCCGTATTCCGGCTGTCCCCTTCCCCCCTCATGTACCTTGTGGTGGCCGTAGTGTTAAATTGCCGCGATTCGCGGCATTACGGTGGAAGGGGCGGGGCTAAATATGCAAATCACACATATTTAGCCCCGCCCCCTCACCGGAGACCCGCGTATTGCGGTATTTGCATTACTGGGGGCAAGGACTGATGATGTCTCCATCAGGCCCCACACCCCAGAAGTGATGTAGACTGTCTCCTCTCCGGGGTTCTCCCGGAGAGGAGATTGTAAAAGTCGGCAACCCTGCATTATGATGAATAAATATGTTTGCTTGGCAATTATCACACCTATTTTGACAAATTCACTTGACACTCAGGGACAGATTTAATTTGCAGTGGTAATTTACTGCACAGAGAATAGGGTGGAACCCCTGAGCTTTTGCGCCCGGGGCTAATCAATTACAGGCCATTCATTTTTCTTGCACTGTAAATCTCTGCAGCAACCATCTTAATGGGGCTCTTATCGCTAATTTTTGTTTGCACTTCCCTTAGGCTCAAACAGAAATCTGTGATGATACTTGTTAAACATTCTAGCATCTAATATACCAAAGCCAGCATCCCAACTGCTGTCAGGAGACGGAATCCTGACGTCGTTAGGACACCTTTACTGAAATACTGACTGCCGGGATGCTGAATTGTAATTCTATTTCTGGCACAGCGCACCAGAAACTACGGCTCTGATAGTAACATTTGTAGCAGAAAATCTTTCCTGCATGTACAGGATTTATTTGACCTTGGTTCTAAGGATGCATTTTCTTGGGGTAGTCTTTCACACCTTAGGTACATGGGAGATGATGTTTTATTGTATTCTTGTCTAAATGCTTGTTAAGATTTCTCAGATGTATATGTTTCAAGTTTAATGGCGTATTTCTGTGCTGTGCATACTTATTAATTCTCATGTACGGTACAGGTTTGAATTTCTACAAAATAGTGGATAAAGGTGGTCTATTAGATACATAAGTACAAACGTGTCCTAATTTTTTTGTTTTTTTGTCAAATATGTGTATTATACCCCTTTCACACCCGGGTCTGACCCGGTTTGTTACCGGGTCAACCCTGGTCACTGTGCGGTGTGCAAGGGCCTTTTGAAAAATCTAGGGTCCAGCAACACAGAAATCCGACCCGGGTTAAAAGAAGGGTTTTACTCGGGTCGGACCCGGTTTGCTGGGCTGTGTGTATGGGTAACCCAGGTCCCATTCACACTGTAAGGAGGAAACAATGGCAGCTCCAAGTGCTGCCTCCTTCCCTACCCCCCTGATGATGCGTCTCCACCACGCGATGACATCTGCGACTCAGCTTATTGCCAGGTTGGTGTATGGAGCTTCACCTCGCAAATGCCGGTTCGCTTTCGGGATGGAGCCATGTCCAAATCCCGGATGTGACCTGGCATTTGTGATGTGAAAGGGGTATTAGTCACAATGTAACATGACTGGAAAAAAACAGGTACCGGAGTAGCTGTTGGGGCGCCTGTGTGAGTTGTGAAGCCAGCAGCAATCTGAAAAAAGGGATTTTGTCAGTCCCTATAGATAAACACAATTGTGTAGGTGTAGATTGTGCTGAATTGATGGCAGAACAAGGTTTTTGTTAAAAATAATAATAACAATTTATTAAATACATATAACACGCTAAAATAGGTGCAATTGCAATAGGATAAGTAAAAGTAGAAACAAGGAATTTGAAATAATTTAAAATTCCTTATTTCTACTTTTACTTATCCTATTGCAATTGTACCTATTTTAGCATGTTATATGTATTTAATAAATTGTTATTATTATTTTTAACAAAAACCTTGTTCTGCCATCAATTCAGCGCAATCTACACCTACACAACAATGCAACATGACTAGGATGCACCAGGAGACAGCACTGATTAATTTGATGTGTGACACTTGAGCTATATATGAGGAGCTACAATGTAGCAGCTGCAGCTTTTTTGCGTTGTGCTACAGTATGTATATAGACTCAGTCACACACAATATACACAAGTATATATATATACATATATATATATATCAGATGAAACAGCACAGTCTCATATCTTAGTTACATGACATTTGGCATGAGACCTGCCGGCTTACTCGCGCCAGGCATCTCACGCTGTGTGGCGTATTGAGGATAGCTGTATGAGGACACATCTGTATATTAAGACCTAACTCACCAGAGAGAGGGGCAGCTATCAAAATCAGGTGCAAGCATAGAATGCCAGATGGCTCCGTTAAGCATTTGTTTGTGCTTTACTTATTATAAAACAAACTTCTGATCATTCAACAGCTCTCAGGTGGCCATACATCTCCATAACATCACTCATCAGGGTTCAAATCTAATTGTATTGACAGATTCATCAATATTAATTCATGGAGCACGCTGAGTGAGATTAGTTACTTTGAATTCCATCCAAAATTTTCAATTCTGGGCATTCCCTTGATATTATGAACAGTTGACAGCTGTGTGATTTATAACTCTTTACATTACAAACACTGACTTGGATTTTCATTTCACTCTGAACGCAATTAAATTAAAAATGGCAGTTAGATTTGGACATTTATGATACTGTATAAAGAACACAGTAAAGATGGGGATATAATTTCTAGCTTAAAGGTTTGGAAAACTGGAGGTGTTGGCTGCTTAAATTAATCGCCTGCCTGAAGGTTAAAGAGATCACTGCCATTCATATTCATTGGGGCAGATGTTGCCAGGACAACATGGAATGCCAAGGTAATACTAATCAGGTAAAAACAGAGGGAGATTATGATCATACTAACATCAAAGAAAAATATATTGTATGCCTCTGCATTTGCTTTTCTTTCTTTAGCAATGAGAACAAAATAAAAATCGATCTAAGTGAAAGTGGTTTCACATGGCATTCTCAAACATTTGGCAACATATATTTTATTTCTGCACTTACATTTATATAAATTGTCATGTTGTGCACCTACATGCTTAATAACCACTAGGGTGGCCAATCCCGGGATCGGCGGGATCCCAGGATTTGGTCACTAAAACACCGGGATTTCAATCCCAGGATTTTGGACTCTGTCCGGCTACTCAGACGCTGCCCGGCTTCAGGTGTGCGCAGAGCCATACCTGGCAGTGTGGCTCTGCGCAGCGTGACGAGGCCAGAGGTCAAGATGCGCAGGCCAAGTAGCTGCACAGACCCGTCCTGGGCGCACACCGCCAGCCCACCCGCCCGGCTCCTGGATCCTGCTGGCTCAATGCTTAACTACGTGGCCACCCACTCACCCGCCCATCTCCCGTGATCGGCCACCCACCCTCCCAGCTTCACTGCCCGGCACCCACCCTCCCAGCCGCACTGCACTGCGTGTAAGTAAATATGCGGGCGGGTTTTTTTAATTAGGGAAGCCAATCCCGATATCTCAGGAATCCCGGATTGGGCATTTTTCAATCCAGAATTCCGGAATTGAAAAAATGCCCCGGGATAAGCAACCCTAATAACCACGTTTTGTGTTCTTGCGCAAACCTTAGTTCTGCTCTTTCGTATGGCAGGGCAAAAAACAGCTACAGTATGTCTAAGATATGTGCAATGAGGGAAGTGTGGAACATACCGGTACAATAAATGCTTAATTAGAGGATCTACTGTTAAGTGTCTGCAGTGGAGTTACTGTATATTGACTTTACTTCTCTCATGTTACTATTTACCCACTTTATTCCACTTATTATTATCATTACTACAACTACTATTATTATTACTGTATTATTATTATTATTATTATTAATATTATTATTAATCTTGATAACAATTTCAGGAATATCAGGGGTAGATGTATGAAGCAATGATAAGGGAGAAGTGATAAAGTGCCTGGTACTTTATCACCGGCCACTCAGCTTGTATCTGTCCCTTTTTAAATCCAATGTAACAAAAAAAGCAAAGTAGCGCTAAAATATCTAACATTCAAACCATATATAAACAAGTGAGACTGTCTATGTATATATGAACACATTACTTAAAAAACATTAATATCACTTAAAATATGACAAGAAAATAAATCACTGTATTGATACAAAGTCTGAGTTAAACAGCACAGTGGCATAGGGGACTGCACAATTTGGCGTAATATTCCTTGGTTTGGCAAACAACTTAATGTCTTTATGACATGAGATATACAAAACAAATAAAAGCATGTATAAATGATAATTTCGTATGTGTAACAGAATCTCAATGAAATTCAGGGGATGGGTAACTGCAAGCGTACCCTCACTTACGCTTAGAAAAGGCAGATGGTGCACATAAAGGTATCTCTTTTTAAGGGTTCACCACCGGTGCAACTTCAAAGGTAGAGGATGCGTACCATACTCACAAATAAATGTACAATTACAAAGTACGCTCCTCTCCTGCCAACGCATTTCAACAGGATAACCTGTCTTCTTCAAGCCTTGAAGAAGACAGGTTATCCTGTTGAAAGGCGTACTTGCTGTTTTACTGCTGGGATTACTGCCTGTATACAGTGACGGACTCGGGTATAAGGCCAATACCCCAGCCACAAGGTACCGGACTTTTGTTCCATCTTGTATATTCCAGCTTATGTATATACTTTTTGAATACATTTACCAACATTGAAAGAGGGATCTCTGTCTTTTTGCATCTATATACGGGAGTTGACACCTTCCATGAGAGGAGACCCCCAATAAAGATACCGAGATGCGTCTGTAATTGCACATTTATTTGTGAGTATGGTACGCATCCTCTACCTTTGAAGTTGCACCTGTGGTGAACCCTTAAAAAAAGATAACTTTATGTGCACCATCTGCCTTTTCTTACCGTGAGTGAGGGTACGCTTGCAGTTACCCATCTTCTAAATTTCCAATCAGCACTGGAATTCCAGCACAGACAAATTGCCAGTGCTTTGTTGTCCAACAATCTGCTGTGAGCTCCTACTCTGTTCTGTTTGTTATTAGTGGCACTAGTGAAATGACCATATCCTGAATAGCTGCTTTGACTCTTTTTCAATGGTACAAGCTAAATCCCAATGCTCCCGTATAGCTAGCCTGCAGTATCCCATTAGCTCTGTCATAGGTGCCGATTCTATGGGTGCTCAAGGGCCTGAGCACCCATGGAAATTGATGAGCACCCACAGGCCCGAGTCCCGCTACTAGGCCGCCATATTAACTTGCTAATTTGCGGCTGCAGCACCCACATTGCCGAACCCGCCACCTGGGAAACATTATGCCGGGAAGAGTGCATTCTGTCCGCGGAGTACCTGCACTGTGGGGGCATTTATGTACCTGCACTGTGGGGGCATTTATGTATGTGGAACTCTGTTGCCGTAATTTCAATATTGGAGAAAACTGTGCTCCGTAATATAAATTGGTATTATTTTGTGGCCACACCCCTTCCCCATGAAGCCACTCCTCTATATTTTTGGCTTTAGCACCCACCAGCAAAAACATAAATCGGCACCTATTGGCTCTGTTGCATCGTTACAAGCTCAATCCTGGTGTTCCTGTATAGCTGGCCTGCGTTATCTCTGCTCTGTTTCATTGATACAAGCTCAAGAGTTCCTGTATAGCTGGCCTGCATTATCCCAGTTGTTCTGTCTCATCAGTACAAGCTAAATCCAAGTCTTCCTGTATAGTTGGTCTGCATTATCTCAGTTGCTCTGTCTCAATGGTACAAGCTAAAATCACAGTCTTCCTGTATAGCTGGTCTGCATTATGCCAGTGGCTCTGTCTCATCAGTACAAACTCAATCCCGGTGTTCCTGTAGAGCTGGTCTGCTACATATCAAGTGGTCATATTAACTGGTCTCATCCTATGCCAGTGTTCTGGTCTTCCTGTTGCAGTTCCCACTCTAGCTTCCCTCTGCATTGGTACTACTCTTTCCCAGTGCTCCGGTATCCGGAATAGCTGGCCTGCACTACCTCTTCTGTACCATTTGTGAATGAGTAAACCCTAAATTAAACCCGCCACATTCTACTCCCAAGCATCAAGCCACAGTCCCGCACTTCAGCCTAGCTCCGTGACAGCCTATGTCACAATTTATTAACCATCCCCTCCATCCCCAGCAGGCTAGCTTTAAGTAGGTTCTTATCCTTTAAGTATTTATTAATCCAGCGGTTCTTAAACTGTGGGTCCTGACCTTCTCAGCATGGGGTCACGACTCCATGTTGTGACCGTCAGGCTGATGACTTTTCTTATTATTATTTTTTGTTTTTAAATCTTTATTGAACATTTAATCAAAAAGGTATACAGAGTCAGTTCACCTGTTATTAACCCAATATCATACATGACATACACTACAAACATACAAACATGTGCTTTACATTGACATCTAATAATTCTGTACCAGACTTTTTTAATAGCTTGTATAACCATTTTTAAGCTACACCTTGTTCAAATCCCGCCAGTTTATCTATTATATACCAGCATACTAGAAGATATACTGGGGAACTGGTTCCCCCCTTTATCACATTTAAAATACTCTGCAGGTAAAGTAACTCTTAAAATACTCTGCAGGTAAATCTTACAGAGACCAAGAAGACCAAATAATCAAAGATAGATAGTATTTAACAATAACCAAAAGACAAAAATAAAAAATATTCCCCAAACAATTACGTGGAATTATTATCCTAGTCAATCAAACAAAGCTAAGGACAAACAAAGTTAAAGTGCTATATTATATTTCAAATATTACTATTTTCCCTCTCTCCCCCCCCACCCCCCATCCATTTTCAACATGTTGAATATTCCACTAATTAAACAACTCCAGGTATACACAACTTGCAGACTAAAAAGTCTAAGTGATCAAAAGTGCACATTATTTAACAATATACGAATAGTGCTAGAATAAAAAAAAAAAAAAAAAAAAGGGAGGGAACATCCCCCCAAACATTTATGTGACTTATTATCGTGGTCGACCTATCAAACCTAATTTAATAATTAAGGTGCCGTACTATATTCTGAGTGGAACCATTTACCCCAAATCCCAAAGAACTTAGCAGCTAATTTCCTTGATATATATGTATATTTCTCATGTTCCATAGTACTATTAACCATACCGAACCACACCTGGATATCTGGACCCCTTTGTGCCATCCATGATCTGGCAATCACTACTTTGGCAATTGCACAGAGATTACCTGCCAGTTGTCTAAGCTCTGTTGACATTATATTACTGGGCCAGACTCCCATAATCAGCCCAAGGGGGTGGATACAGGACCGTCGAATCCCAAGATTCATTAATACCTTACCAATTTCTTGCCAGTATATCTGCAGGATTTGACAATCCCATATCAAATGCCAAAAATTACAACCCATAATCTTACATTTTGGACACCTATTACAAGAACTACTGGAAAACTTGCTAATCCTTTCTGGGGTAATGTATGTTCTGTAGAGAATATTTATTTGTATTCGGGGATATCATTAATCCATTTTAGCATTAAGCTCCCTAACTCATCTTCTACAGTAACGTCTCCCAAGAATTTATAGCATCTTGATAGTCGTTTACTACAGGGTAACTTATTAATACATTTTTTAATAGGAGTCTCAACAATATTAAGGGATTTAACCCTATTTTCATGAAAGAGTGCACTTCTCAGCTGTAGGTATCTAAAGAACATATATTTAGGGAGTTCAAATTCTAGTTGTAGCTGGGAGAAGGTTTTCAAATTATTGCCTGAAAGAATCTGACCCAACGAGGTAACCCCAAATTGCGCCCATATCCTACCCCCCTGATAAAAATTCAGTTTATGTAGCTGAAGCAATGAGAAAAGGTATGAGTCTGGGTCATGCCCTTCATAATCCATTTTCTTAAGTATCCATTTCCAAATGGTTATAGCTTGTTTAAGTAGTGGGGGGGGGGGACTTTCTGAGACCCACTTTCATCAAAATTGCTTGTAACGGGGTTAAACCCGGGACCACTTTAGAAATAAATTCCAAGAGGTCCGCTGAGTACTCATCTGGCTGATGACTTTTCTAATCGCAGTCAGTGATCTAAGGAGTCTGAAAAATCTGTTGAATTGTCTGTTTTTTTACATCATTTTGTGCCTCCACTATGCTGCTGACTACACATGTGATATAGAGATGGGCGGTTCGCGAACAAAGCAGATCTTTTGGACAGATCCCATGTAAGACCTTCGTTCTTTTACTTTCAGTTTTGTTTTTCTTTACAATGCATTTGCCTGAGCTCAGCACTGCCACCTGTGGCAGCTGAGATGTACTAACTCTGGAGACTGAGTACAGTGCTGCAACTGCAAGTAAGAGAAAGAATAACAAGGCTGCTGCTGCTAGTGATGGCCATCGGTGCAGACGCCATCGATGGTTGCCATTGATGGTGATTCTGCACCCAGCCATCGATCAGTGTTTTACTCAGTCATGTATGTTCTTATTTGTTCAGCTCACTGTTTAAAAAAAAAAAAAGTTTCAAAAATGTCAATAAATGATTGTAAAACAAATTATGCCTCTTTGTTATCAAATTAGCCCTTTTTTCAAAGTGAGCCGTGGCCCCGCCTAAAAGATCTGGATCTTTTCACAGAGTGATCCGCTGGATCCCGGCTCGGCCTGGTGACCCGTTTTGCCCATCTCTAATTGATGTGATCACCTTCTGCAGTCACTTGCTGTGGTCCCGTAATTATTTTTATTGTCTGATGGGGTCCCAGAGCAAAATAGTTTGAGTAACCCTGTATTAATCTAATTGACTCGGGTCAGAAATGATAGCACAAACTTAAGTATCAAACAAAGAGCTCCTCAAAATCTGATTTGCTGTGTGCAACTGCTTTATTATCATGTATGTAATACTGTTACTGTATGTGGTCTATATAGTATTTGTAATGGCAGTGAAATACCTGCATTTACCAGAGTATGAGCTAACAATTCTACATTGAGGGGGGTATTTAATCCCCGCCGATATTTCCGACAGGGGAAATATTGTCAGGCGCCTATTCAATGCTGTCTTGCCTGACAGCATTGAAGACGCAGATCGACAGAATGGGCCCATTTTGCCAACCAGGGGCGTTTACGCAGACACGCCCCCTTTTCGCTGATCGGCAGGCGGGACATTGCATTCCGTCTGGTGATATGTTGTCAAGCAAAACGAAAACGGACCATGGTCACGGCTGTCGGGACTGATCGAGTCGTGACCCGGGATTGAATAACCCCCCTGAGTGTTAAAATGTGAAAAAAACAAATAAACATCTTTACATTTTCGCTTTCGGATCATATGATGAATGTGCGCACTACCAAAATTAAGATGTTAATAAACCTCAAACCGATGCCTAGTGCATCCTTTACAAACAAAGCCTATAGATGCCATTTCCTTCTCTTCAGGCTCATGGTATTCTCACAAGCAGAAAATAAGTTTTGGAGCCACAAATATTATAAAAGCTCATGCCACTGCCTGGAGACATAGGGGGTGATGTATCAGTGATCGTGGGGGGTCTGCACATGCGCATATTTGCACATGTGCAGGCCCCATGTGCGAACGCTTTTGTTGACTATCACAGTCGCTGGCGCGTTCGCACTGGTAGGGGAGGGAGGGGAACGACCAGTGTTTCCCCATGAAAATGATGGGGGTTCCCCTGAGAAAGCAGGTGGGCCGGTGCCTGCAGGAGGCGGGCAGCTGACATCACATGACATCAGCCCCCACCCCCTCTTCCACAGAAAAAAGTGAGTTTAGTCAGCGACCATCAAATTATTTCTGTCCCCTTCAGCCCCTTGCGAGGATATGTGCTTGCGTACATCCTCTTGCATGTACAGAGTGGATTCGGCGGTGACGGGGGGGGGGGGGGGGGGGATGGCGTTTGGCCCGGGCAGTGCTAAGCTGCTCGCTATGCAAAGAATGACAGCTGTTTGGGAGCAACTGCTGCTTAGCGAGCGACCGCTTTTTAGCGAGCGACCGCTTCTTAACGAGTGGTACTGAATCAGGCCCATAGCAAGCAATAAAGTCTCCATCATCATTAAGTACCCAGAAAATTGGAAACCTTATCATAATATACTAATAACCTTTTCAGACTTAACAATGCCATGTTTACTTTAAAATGTACAAGGTTTTGTTTTTGATTTTAATAAGGCATAATACAATAATTACAAAATTAGTATTTGATTCTGGACAAATTATTTTTAAACATTTCAGGAAAACCTATTTACTATGCTCCATGAAGGTTTTTATTTTATTTCGGTTATTAATAAGCATAGAGGATATTTACACTGTTGATAGTATAATTGGTTAATAACAAGAACAAAAAAAAAATCACCAACATTTGTATTCTTTATTAGAGGCAAAGTGATGAGATCTAAATGGAAATCCTATGAGGTCATCATGGCCAAGGCTCTGTGACAGAGGTTCCTGAACATGTTCATCACAGCACAGGGTCCAGGTTTTAAAGCTATTCCAGGGTCAGCAAAGTTGGTTAAATGAAATTTACTGAGGTACTTATTAAGGAAGCTGTGGCCAAGCATGGATATCCATAAAACCTGGACAGTTAAGGTGCCTTGAGGACTGTGTTTGGGAACCTACATCATGGACCCTGATTAAGAGGTGATAACAATGTTGAATGTGGATGCAGTAGAGTGATGTTTTATTACTGCTCTAGTGCACGCGCCATGATGGATTAGTGACAATGTACACATAGCATTTAGGTGAGGTAATGGGGGTGACTAGAAAAACACATGTGTTGCAGACCATTTCCTCAGTGTGGTATAGTCAGCTACCATAAATTTGCACTCAGCTGGAGGTGAGCATAGGGTGATTTAATGGTACCAATAGTTCTACTTTTGTTTATAAACAAGACAGTGCCTGAGTATCAGTATTATTTCAAGGCACCCCTAGGTCAAAAATTTCTTATTAAAATATTCTGAGGGGGGATGAATTTTAGAAAATTGTGTTAATGTGTCATCCTTTCGGGTCAGATATGTGGTGAGGAATATGATTTGCTTCTGTATGTCCACATAGTTTAGGATTAGAAGTTACAAATAGTGCTTTTGACTATTAAATTGACCATAGATCATAGAATCATAGAATTTAACAGCAGATAAGAACCATTTGGCCCATCTAGTCTGCCCCTTATTTATCCTTCAGGTAATCTCAACCCTTTTTAATCCTTATTTCTTTGTAAGGATATTCATATCCCAAGCATGTTTAAATTGTTCTACTGTCTTAGCCTCTACCACCTCTGATGGGAGGCTATTCCACTTATCCACTACCCTTTCTGTGAAGTAATTATTTCTAACATTTCCTCCAGTTTCAGTGCATGTCCTCGTGTTCTATTACTTCTTTTCCTTTGAAGAAAATTTCCCTCCTGTACTATGTTAAAACCTTTGATATATTTGAAGATTTCTATCATGTCCCCCCTTTCCCTTCTCTGCTCCAAACTATACATGTTAAGATCTTTTAGTCTTTCCAGGTAAGTGTTGTGATGTAGGCCATGCACCATTTTAGTTGCCCTTCTTTGTACACTCTCTAATGTATTTATAATTTGTATTGGTTCTAGCCTGCCAAAACAAGGCACCCCTCTGTTGGGAGGCACCCCTGTGTTGGGAGGCACCCCTGGGTACCATGACACACAGGGGTAGATTTATTATAGCGGCGCCTATCGCGCCGCTATAACAGTTCCTGCTTCGCCTCATTAGCGAGGCGAAGCTGGAGGGGACACCGACAAGATCTACTAAGATCTTGCCGCCGGAGTGGGGGAGCGCTAACTCCCCCCTCCGGCGATGTCCCTCCTGGAGACAGCGCATCAGTTAATACTGATGCGCCGTCTCCTTCCCCCCCGGCCGGCTGACTGCGCATGCGCGGGATCTCGCTAGTCTCGCGAGATCCCAACGCAGCTCAGCCTCAGCAGCAGGGACAGCGCTGTCCCTGTTGTTAGGTATAGGCATCGCCGTCTGCAGCTGGCGAAGTCGACAGCTGCAGGCGGCGGAACGGTCAGCGATGCTGACCGTTCATAAATCTGGCAGGAGGCAGGGGCGCAGTGCAAAACATTGCCCCTGCGCTATGCCTCCTGCCCCACACCGCCGGCGTTAGAGTAAACGCTCGGCGGGTGTGATAGATCAGGGGAAGCGCTATCCCCTGCTATAACGCACGGGGATAGCGCATATTCCCCTGATCGACGTTTAATAAATCTACCCCACAGTTTGGGAACTACCGCATTAGGTTTTTTCACATCTGCTAAGTAAGAAATTGCAACTGGGCATGCCACTGCGTGCAGCTCTGAATCAGACTCTATATGAGCTCTATATGATAGCCAGTCCACACTTCACATTTATGAATGCACCAGGGATACAGAATGGATATTAAAGGGCGTCTAAGAGCCACAGAATACAACCCTGAGAAAATCACTAAGCAATGAAGCAAACATTAAAATGATTCCCTTACAAAAAAAACATCATATTGAAGATCACTGATCATTATATAGATTATTCAGAAGACCTTGTCCTCTTATAATATGAGTATCTATTCATTAATCTCTAGCCATCTTGTAAAAGATTGTCTCCAAATGCCTTGGATTGTATGGTGAGAAGGGTTCTGATTAAATTTCTATCAAATCTGATATTCTCAGGCAGCTGATAAGAATAAAACAAGTGGTGTTGAACACTCAAGCATCAGACACTGGTAGGGATTATAAAATGATGAAGGAACTACATGGTGTAGATATAAACAACGATGTTTAAAAGGAGGAAAATGATAGATGCTGGTATAAAGGCTAATGGGAAATGTATATGGTATATCATGTCTCAAATTATATTTTCGAACATGTGGTACTGTAGATAGGACGTCATGTGAAGTGTGCATTGTCTATAATGGGCAACATTATATTAGTGGATAGAAAAAGCTGCATAAGGGATGGTAATAAGCTTTCGGCACATTGGTTCCTTACAGCAGATACTGGCAGATGTGCCTATTGCTCAGTATTGCCAGTTTGTACTGGCTAGCATAAGCTATTCCCTATGATTAACCCCTACTTACTTATCCCCACTAGCACCAATCAATAACAAAGTCTATTTTCTGCAAGAATACTTGTGACTACTACTGGCTGTTTCAGGCTAGCCGGAGATTGACTGGATTACCTACAAATTTGAGCTACTCAACTCTATTCTTCTCAGGGGATGCGGTCATTTGGTCTACAGCATTATAGTAGACAGTTATTAGGTTGACACCATTAGGTAGACATGGGAAAAGGTTGACATAGGAAAGGGTCAACATGGTTCTAGGTTGACAGGTCGTTAGTTCGACAGTGTCTAGGTTGACAGTCAAAAGGTCGACATGGGGTTTTTCACTGTTTTTTGAGCCGACATGTACCGACAGGCGGTATTTCATGCCCTACCATCCACTAGGGCGTGGTGGGAGAATAAAATAGTGTGTCCATGTCGACTGTGTTCACATTCAGGTTAGAAAACCTTTTGACCTAGAACCATGTTGACCGTTTCCCATGTCGACCTATACCCATGTCAACCTAATGGCATCGACCTAATGACTGTCGACCATCATGCTGTAGACCAAATGATCCGAACCCCTTCTCAGCTAATCTCCTTATTACCAATCTATCTGTTTTCCTGACTCTGGAAATTGCCTTTTAAGGATATGTTAGCAAGAAGGATGGATCTACTGTCAGCACCATGTAAACGAATACCTTAAAGGTAAAAAACTAAAAATGGCCAGACTCAGGTCTAGTTTGTCTATAGAAGCAATATAGTTAGACCACTTGAAGCAAATGCTTCGAAAGTTAGATGGCAGTGTTTCGGAGACACACAAATGGACATTAGACATATATATAGATTATAATAAAATATTTTTTAAACAATTTTGTTCCAAGACATTAACCTTACCAAGCTATCACTGTATGATTCAGCTTTGGCAATTGCTTCTTCCACTGCTTCTTCTGCCACACGTAAGGCCACAGAAAGGGTGTCCATCATGCTGTGCCCTGCATGGAAGGAGGCAGGATTATTATTACAGTAGCCATCAGCAAGTTTAGATACATCAAATGTTGCAGGATCAAAAATGGACGGAAATGCTCAATGTCACGGCACACTGCATATGCTCAATGTGTGGGGGTGTGTGTGTGTGGGGGGGGGGCAGAAAGTGGGGTGTGGGAAGATATATTACTCTTATGGGGGGGAGGTGTGGGAGGCTAGTCTATCAGATAGGTGTTATATATACAGGGGTATTATGTTTGTTTATAATCTAATAGAACCTATAATTTTCTGTCCTTATTTAGGACGAGGAAAGCTACATCTTTCCATTTCTCCCTTTTTATTTCTGCACTTTGATTCTATTATTGTTAATTAACTATAAACGGTTGAAAAAAAAATCTTGATCCAATGGGATTAGAACTGGGGCTGGTGGGGAGGATTGTGTTGGAGCCAGGCGCCTTACCTCCAGCCCACATAGCCCTGCCTATGAACAGTATCACAAGGAATTTAGAGATATATGAAGACTGATTGTTAAATATACCATAACATGTAAATATCAATTCTGTAAGTATTATTTGTAACTATTATTTTTAAGGTACTCTTTACCTAGAACGGCGCCCGCGATTGGAATCGCGGGCGTCGGGGGTAAAAAATCGCGGCCATCGCGGGCATCGCGGTCATCGTATGCACATAAAAAAACGGGTGCGACGCGATGCCCGCGATGCCCGCGATTTTCCCATAGGGATCAATGTTAAAAGTCAGATTGGACGCGATTTTAGTGTTAAATGCCTCAATGGCCGCGATTTTTACATAGAAAACAATGTTAAATGGGCCACAGAGCCCTATAAGTCCCCCTGAAGTCTTAAATGGCCCCCACAATTTTTAACGCCACCCCACGATCAACGTGAACCCGAAGCGTGGCGAGCGCAGCGAGCCCGCGAGGGGCGGCGGTATGCGTCCTCCGACCTTTTCATACCCCCACTATCCACGTCGGCGTGGAGTTGAGAATAGAATAGTGTGGCGAGCGCAGCGAGCCACCGAGCCCGAAGCGTGGCGAGCGGACGCGGATACCTGTGAAGCCCGCGAAGGGACGCGTTTACCTGTGAAGGTCTCCGCGTCCCCTCGCGGGGCTTGCTGCGCTCGCCACGCTTCGGGCTCGGTGGCTCGCTGCGCTCGCCACACTATTCTATTCTCAACTCCACGCCGACGTGGATAGTGGGGGTATGAAAAGGTCGGAGGACGCGTACCGCCGCCCCTCGCGGGCTCGCTGCGCTCGCCACGCTTCGGGTTGACGTTGATCGTGGGGTGGCGTTAACAATTATGGGGGCCATTTCAGACTTTAGGGTGACTATTTGGGCTCTGTGGCCCATTTAACATTGTTTCCTATGGAAAAATCGCGGGCATTGAGGCATTGAACACTAAAATCGCGTCCAATCTGACTTTTAACATTGATCCCTATGGGAAATCGCGGCCATCGCGGGCATCGCATCACACCCGTTTTTTAGTGCATACGATGGTCGCAATGGTCGCGATGGGCGCCGTTCTAGGTAAAGAGTACCATTTTTAATTATTTTGAATCATTATTTTGATAGGTTTACTTATTTATTTAGTCGTGATATCTTGAAGTACGAAATGTTAGGAATTATTAACGCCCAAATCTAAATCTCTGCAAATGTTACATCAGCTCCACCTGCAGTGCACATGGTTTTGTCCATTAGAGAGTGAATTTGCTTTTGCAAGTAAACCAGAATCAGGCCCAATATAAGAACATTCATGTACAAGCTAAAAAAAGGCTATAAACCGATAACAATAGAATGTCAAAAATCGCTGGACTTGTAAATAATATTAGCACAAACTTTAAGCAAAATAAATATAAAAAGGATCATAGAAATGAATAACACAAGCAAACAAAAGCAAGTTTGGCGAGGGATTGGGAATGATAGGAAGGAAAGGGGAGAACAATGGATTTAAAGAGCCAGCCTACCTATATAATCATGGCCGATGCTGACATTACTATCATGTTGTTGCGGCATTTGAAGTGACGGTAAATAGTTCTTTATCATTTTGTTAAAGAAAGCTAATAGAAAATCAGGGATTTTATGTTTCATTATTTAAAAGAAAAAACTCTCCCGCTATCACATGAAGTCCTGGTGATTTTATTTCACTTCTTCCATCTTAATTGGTTAATGTGTTAGCTAGAAGATTATGGGGGACTGAGACACTCCCACAGGGCCGGTGCAAGCCTCCCCCCCGCCCCAGGCAAATCCACCGCCCGTTGCAACCCCCCTGTGCGCGCTCCGGGGGGGGGGGGGGGGCGGTGTTTGCGGGCGACACTGCGGCGGGCGCCTGCTCTCCGGGGGGGGGTGGGAGGGTGGGTTTGCGGGTGATACCGCAGCCATTACGGTGTCCAGGGAGATGCTGCGGCAGGTGCCCGCTCACCAGGGGGCGGGGGGTGTGCGGGTGATACCGTGTGCAGGGAGGAGGGGGGAATGCAGCTTTGATCACGGGCGGGATGGGGAGGAGAGAGGGAAGAAGCACTGACTGTCTTACCTGCTCCCCGCTCCAAGTCCAAGCTTTCTATGGTACCTCTATGGTACCTCTCCTCGGCGGCTCATTACCGCCCTCCAGTGGCCGGCGCCCTAGGCAAATGCCTAGACCTGCCTAGTGGTGGCGCCGGCCCTGCACTCCCAGAATAGTGCCTTGGTGCCTCTATCTGTAAATTCTTGAGAGTATAAATTGGCATAGAATTTTCTTAACACTTCCGTAATTTCTATTTCACTATATTATGTACATCCAGAGTTATTTTTCAGAGTGCTTATATCAGTAGAATGTCTCTCACCCGGTAGTAAATGTGAAAATAGGTAACCTGATTAATTACCATGTTTATGCAATTTGGCATTGTGAAGTGAGATATCTCCTACTTGGGATAGAAATTAGTCACAATAATATTTACAATCGGTAGACTTTTGTAAATTGACTATAGATGGATGCTGTTTCAATGATTGGCAAACTGTAGTCAAATTATCTTGAGCGTCAGATAAAAATTTAGTGCGGTCTATTTTCAATATTGCTGCGTAGGAAATGATATCACCACGAAGTGTGGCATTAGCAGCTTTCCAATGTGTTACAGGGTCATCTGTTTATGAAACATTATGATAAAGAAAAAAATCCAAATCTGCATGTAACATCTCTTTACATTTTTGAAAATGGAAAGGTGCTGAAGTTTATTGCCTATGTTAGACGCTACTATCAGTTGAATCCATATGGGGGCTGGGTTAGAGACCACAATAGGGTCTATACCACAAGAAAGATATTTGTAGATAAAGAATTTGTGACTACCTAGTAATCTGTGCGTGAGAAAGATTTATGTGAAGATGAGAAATATGTATAATCTTTTGATGTGGGATTACCGAGTCACAGTACATCTGAAAGATGGCACAAATATCTGATAACAATTTTCAGCATCCGATGGGACTGCGTACTGTGTGATTAAGAAATAATCAGCCACTATACTTAAAGCTCCTCCCAGGTGCATGTGTATGTGTATAACGATATCGTTTTTAAATAAATTTAAGAAAAAGGAATAATTATTGGCCGTAGGTGTACACATGTTAGCTATAATATATTTGTGCTTATCAGTAGTGGTATCCATTATAAGGTATCTCCCATTATTGTCAGCTGTTCTGTGACTTGCATGCTAGAATGACCACACCTCTTACTTTAGACATAAAGAGGAGTATGATAAGACTTTGTGATGCAACATACCAAGTTTATTATGCTCTGTATCTGTGAGCCTATTGTAACAGTGTAAGGGCCCCCATACATTAGGACGACTTGACCTAGGGACAAGTCAGATCCAATTCTCCTACGAGCTGCCCGGCAGCTCCCCGGCTGGCTCACAAACAATTTGGCACTTGATGTGCCATTTTTTACATGCGATAAATCACATGCGATTTATCACATGTAAAAAAATCGGGGAGCTGCAGGGCGGTGAGGAGCAGTGTGGGGGGCGGGCAGTGGTGGTGCCGGTGAACAGCGGTGGAAGTGGGGGCTGGCAGCAGCGGCTCTGAAATGAGTGTCCAGTGGGTGCAGCGAGGAATGCCGGTGACAGTGTGGCAGGCGGCGGTGATCATCAGCATGCTGCCTCCTGGATCCGAGTCAGTGACTGTGTAAAAGGGGTTAACATTTGTCCCTTTACACTGGACTTTTACCCAGGTCCTGACCAGGGTAGAACACAGGCAGGGTCTGGGTAGAGGGCAGGGTAAACGGGTACGCCGGGTCATAGGACCTGGCTCCCATTTACAGTACATCAATGGGGGAAGCACAACCTCCGGACCGCAGTGTCCGTAGATTGGATGAGGGGGCTGCTGTCTGCTTTACTCTGCAATGCCGTGTGGAGCATCCATTCACCTCATGGATGGGGCTGGAGGAGGTGCACGGAGGCTGGGGGCAGTCCAGCAGCTTACTTGGTGCTGGGCTTGCCCCCCAGCGAGGCGTTCCGGAGCCGAGTCTGGCAATCCTGTCGCTTGGAGATGATGACATCGCCAGGCGCCGGCTCAGGAACCGCCGCCGCCTGGGGGAAGGGGGAGCATGCAGGTGAAATGCTGGTGTAAAATGTAACATACGCCATGTCGCATAAAGCTGGGTCCTAAAACCAGGGTGCGACCCGGCGTTTTGGTGTTAAAGGGGTATAAGTGATAACATTAAAACAGAGAAAATAATAAGAATAAAGATAAAAATTGTAATATTCTAATGTACTGAAGTTGAGTTAGTAAATCAGTGCCTGAAGCAAAAAGAGTCAGGATATATGTATTGAATGCACATAGTACATTCAAAAACAGGAGGAGGTGAAGTAGAAGGAAGATGTAGCCCCCTAGTGGTCCTATATGAAATAAACTTGACTGACTAGTAAACATAGGAGTATACATATTTAAAAATATAGGTACTATTTGCTCTCATCAATTAAAATAAGTAATAGTGTGAATGATTGTTAAACACCTAAATGAAATATAACCTGAGTAGAGAATAGAATGAAACAAATACATAAACTATTAATATATTAATATATTATAACATATAAAGAAAGTTCAAACAGCATCCCATACAAATATTAATGAAATCACAAATGAGAACATATGTAAATGATAATATAGGCTGAATACTCAGTCTGATTGGTCAGGTGTAGAACGAATGGCTAGGTCATAGCGCTCAATCTCTTCCTACCTGTATGGGGTACTCTTGTGCATCTGTTTGTGTGACACTTTTTTCTTCATAAATACTAGGTTGAGCTGAAAAAAGTTGTGTGGATTTACAATGAGCTCTGGAAAGCTTAGTACAGACCGATGCCATTTCAGGACAAGCCATTCCAACCTTAGCAGAAGTTGAGAAGTTTGAGATCTTTCCACTTGTTTTATGTACTTGACATGCATCAGTCCAAATAATTGAAAGAAAATGACACAGCGTAGAAAAAAGCTTGTGGTTTATTATCCAAGCCATCCATATAGTGGCCAACATATCCTGAGTGTCAAATTATAAATGAGGAGAGCTCTTCAGAGACACCCTGGATTGTTAGGAAGTCATTTTTCAAGAACTCTAGTAGTGTAGGACTTTTGAAAACTTCAGAATGCCAACTAGATGTACAGTATTTTATAAAAAGAGAGAGAAATTGGGCATAATATAAACAATAAAAAAGATAGAGAAATTGGGCGTAATTTAAGCAATAAAAAAGAGAAAGAAATCGGGCGCTGTTTTGAAGTGACCTGTTCTCCGAATCAAGTATTTTCTTCCTCATGTAATGGTTATGTTATAGTAAGTGATAAAAAAGATCTTTAAGCTCAGATACATCCTGTAATGTTTCTCCAATTCTTTGCTCATTTGTTGTCACTTGTTTGGAGGCATGCTGCAATTGGACCTTAAGATTTAGAAAAGAAGCCGCATATTGCCCTAACACCATCACAGTGATGGCTTAAGGTGGTGGGGGTTGTTGCATTAAAGAAGTTGAGAATATAATTGTATTAGTGGTCACTGAGGACTATGACAAACTCTTATTTCAGTTCAAGAGCATTGTTGTTGCACTCTAGTTATATAATTTGAGTGAATAGAATTTCTCATTACAGAGGAGATTGCTGACACAGTTGGACCTAAGATTAGGAGATATAGATCATGCACATAAAGTACCAATGAATATCAATGACTACTAAACGCGGGTACATAGTAACAAGATTCACATACTTGAATTTAGGGTAATTGTTTTGTAAGGGTCATACACAACATAAAATGGTGAAGGTATACATGTGTTTGACTAGAAACCACCTGTTACCACCCATCTGTCAATCACACTGTGTACAAATAACTGTCGGTAATATAAGATTGCTCATGTGCAGTGTAACCCTGTGGTAGGCAACACCCTCCATTATTGACACAAACTAAAACTTACCTTGTGTTTGTCTGTAGAATGTAGAGTCACTTCCACAAATGCTTCCTTCATTTTCCAAGCTTTCATCAATAAAACTTCCCTCTTTAATTAGATCAAAAGGTTACTAAAAAATAAATTACTGCTAAAAACAAACAAGCAAGCAATCACCAAAATAAACCCCCAAACACATATATTTAAGAACTGGGAATGGAAATGGCACAAACTATGCTAAGAATACACGATAAGTCAAACTGCCTAATAAATACAATTTACAGTATATCATGGCACTTTTATCAGGCAGTTTCTTACCAACAAATAAGTCCATAGAAATTGATATACTGAAATTAAAATTGCTATTTTTTCTGTATACTTAAACATTTTGGATTTGAGATTAAATATGAATTTAGAGAAAGATATTTATTTATATATATATATATATATATATATATATATATATATATATATATAGAACGTGCAAACGAACCGGAACTCTGCGTTGCTATGTAGCGGGCGGGGTGACGTCAGATGACCTCCTGCCTCAGTGACAGGAGGTGTGCGCGCTGCACCCGGTTGCTGGTCGTTATCACATGGAGCCAGTAAGTTAAACCTTTGTTATATATTCGTGGTCCCGCCGCCGTGCAGGCATATACCTGTATTGTATGTATGTTACATGCCGTCTTGACAACGATACCTCTGAGTATTGAAACGTTGACCCTGCCATGTAACTATTTGCTCGTTTGATATATAAACTCATTTGAAAAAGACCCCTGGAGTGACACGTCAATTCTTCTACGTATATATATATATATATATATTTATATATATGTCACCATTGATTACACAAAATTTATGATTTCACAATTTATTACGCCACAGATATCACAAATGACTTCAAATGGCACCAAAACTGAAGCCATTACATACAACATAACAAATAATGACATCACAGAGTGCATCTCACAGATGCCATGACAAAAGATAACTGTAAAGTTAAACATCACAGTTAGTGAAACATAATATACCAATAACATTTTGCAGTCATATTAGGACCTTCCCCGCTGATGATTACAGTTTAATGCCCCTACCATACTCACAAATAATCCAATTAACCTGCATTACCAGTATTTTTTTGAAATGAGGGTAGAAATCAAATCTCAAATTAAACCCATGCAAACACATAGGGTTACCACCACATCCCTTTAATTCTGGACACATATTAATTACACAGGTTCTGTGGCTGATTAAAACTAACTGAAATGGAGTCTTGAAGTCAGCCAGCCACAGAACCCTACAAACACAGGAAAAACATACATATACTCAGTGGTGTAGGGATGGCTCCTTTGGTGGAGAGCAAGCTCCAGGAACCGAGAAGATGAGAGGGCACACAGCCTCCCCCCTCCCCCCACCTATCGATGCACCTCCCACTGGGAGACACTGGTGGGGGGTGGCGCAGAGTCTCTGTCTACATGTAATCTACAGACAGAGACACTGCACCCCTCCAAATGTATGCCACCTTGCAGAAGGCAGAAGCTAGTGGTCACACTGGACCTCTAGCATATGCCAGGGGAGCAAAGCGCATACAATGCTACCTGGAAGTGCCAGACTCCAGGTTTGCTGGTGCGCTGTGTGCACCTAGCCTCTGGAAATTAGCATGTTCTCCCTTAGCATCAAGCAAAAAAAAAAACCTTGGCAATGATCAAGAAACCCCTGGCAATGAGCATAAAAACCCTGGCAAAGAGCATGGGAAACTCTGGCAGTGAGTATGTAGGTACATTTTTTTAATACAATTGATTTACGGGGGGGATGAGAAACTTTTTTGAAAAGGGGGCGCAAATTCTCTAATTATGTCACTGCCGGAAGGTCTAGTGATGCAGCTACAACTCCCCCCCACACCTGGTTGGCTTGGGGGGTGCTTCTATACAGAGATGGCATGTTTTCATTTACAATGTGGCGCCAGCCACCAGCCAATCAGAGCTAGCTTACTGGCAGCCATGGTTAGTGATTGGCAGCTGATCTGCAACCTCTGATTGGCTCGCGAGCTTGCACCATATTTGAAATGGCTTCCAGACAAAGCGAAAGGGTGTGAGAACCATGCACTCTGCTCTCTGCCAGTGAAAGGGGCAGCAGTGGCAGGCCAGGCCCAGGGCAGTAAATCCTACTAGAACCATAATGTTTATTAATAATAATAATAATAATAATAATAATAATAATAATAATATATCTTTATTAACAAAAAATGCCCACATACAATGAACACTTAACGAAATTCAAATGTGAACAGTACAGTGTAAACAAGAACAAAGAAAAGGAGGCAACATCGGAATACAAGACCATGCTTAAGCAGCACTAATGGGGGCATTATGTGTAAGCAGCACTAGTGGGGGCATTATGTGTGTAAGCAGAACTACATGGGGCATTATGTCAGGAAGCGGAACTACGGGGCATTATGTGGCTCTAGTGGGGGCATTATGTATGTAAGCGGCACTACAGGTGTCATTATATGTAAGTGACACTAAAACGAAATGGGGGCGGCGCTGCTAAATTTTTAATGCCACTGTATGTATAGAATAGCATTAACTGGGAACACTGGTGTCACCAGAAGAAGATGCAGAAACATGCTTTTTTTGCCATGAAACCCCTGGCAATGAGTAATTAGAAGCCTTAATGTGGACATACTGTATTTGTAAGGGCCATTGTTGTGTATGGAACATACATTTGTGTCAGCGGCATAACTGTGTGTGGCATAATACAGATGGAGCCCCTCTCATGCTCGCAGGGGCTGGCGATTCTATCGCCGCCAGGCCCCGCCAGCCGTTGGAAGGGGCCAAGCTCGCACGAGACACTTGAGCGCCCCATTCAGATTAAGCTCACCACAGCTGTCCGCTGATGAATGGAGGGGCTCCGTCTGTATGTAGACATTATGCTGTGTGGCATAAAATGAAATAATCATTACAGTGTGTGGTATATTGTGTAAGGGGCATTATTGCCTCATAAAAAATTAAACTGGGAAGTAGTAATGCTAACCATTATGTCATAGTGCTGTAAAACTTGGCAGTATGAGTAATATAGGTAGAAGGGTAAGTATCTTCATCGCAAGAAGGTATGTCAGTAAAGATTATCTAGAGGGTGATTAATGAATGGAAGTCCATTTATTATGATCAAAGTCAATGTATATCAGAGATAGCATAAATACTGCTCACATACCTGCAATATCTGCACATGCACCACTCTCCAGCCTGTGTTTTCTGTACAAGTTCTTCAGCACTTTGGCACTACCAAAACGTTTAAACCGACTCTTCACATTATTGTAATACCATTCCAGAGACTGTGTCCTTAACAGCCTGTAAATAAAAGAGATAAATAAAATAAAAATAGTCATCATCATAATGTCTTACACTAATTTCAGTTTTATTTCAATATGTTAAATTAAGAAATTAAATTGTATTTTTTGTTTAAAAATGTGAAGAAATACTGTGTATGTTGTTTCATTTGTACCCTACACACCTTTATTTTCACAACTTTCCATAAACTTCAAGCAGACCATAAAAAAATTTGGTGTGTGTTTTTTGGCTTATTTTTAACATAAATCAATGTGACAGGTTCTAAAAGAAATCTTGGTAATTACTAAGAGCAAAAAGCAAAAACCTAAAAATAAAGCATAAAACAATAGTAAAACAAATATTGAAATCATTGAAACAAAACTAAATTAAAGACTGTCTGAAATAAGTTAAAATTAAATCACAAAGCCATAACACCAAATGTAAGAAGATCAAAATATTATCAATTTATATAATCTACCACATTTATTTTGAAAATAAAACAATGCTAAATATATAAAATAGTCATAGTACTACAAATAAAGGATTTTCTGATGTAATATAGAAAAAGCACTTACAGAAAAAGTCACACACAGTTATCCTCACCGCTATCAAGTAACGCCATGGCACGCATGGTGAGACTAGAAGGGCTGAATGTATGTGGCACATCTGTATACTGTATGTATATTTGTAAAGATACTCATTCAAAAAAGTAGTACAGGAATGAAACGGTGTTGCCAGTACCATGACACATTTCTACCTAAACCGCCATAATCTAACACAACAAAACATTTTGGCAAATAGATTGCTATGCACACTCCATAAGTAGATATGGGCCAAATGCAATAGGTTATGAAAATCAGAAAGTGAGAGATTTAGCGAGAATTTTTTTTTTTTTTAAAGCGCCAATCATTTACATGGCAAAATCAATCTGTTCTTTTTTTCTCAGTTTAAATGATTGCCACTTAAAAAAAAAAAAGCAAATCTCTCCCAAAATCTCCCACTTTCGGATTCTCACACATTTGGCCCTATGGTGTTTGAAGTTAGTGACATAGGGCTTCATCTAATGATGCTTCTAGTTGCTGGCAAAATATTTATCAACGAGTGAAAAAATTGCTGTGTATGATATATGGTGCTCAAGCCAATCAGCTCCTGTCATGTGTGTGCAAAAAATCACAGGAGCTGATTCGCTGGAGCATCATTTATCATATGCAACACGTTTCATCACTCACAACATGTTTTATCACTAGTTGATAAATGAACCTACAGTAGTAATTTAGTGTCACTGTAATATGAAAATACCAATATTTATCAGAAGTTTCCAGCCCGCCGAGGTCCAGCATTGCACTGGATGACTTTGCTGAAGTCAGAAAGGATTTGTTTGTACTGGTAATGGGTGATCTATTGCAAACACTATCTATCGATGGTGTAATGGGGCTTATACATGGGTTGATTTCAGGTCATTTTCTAAGCGATTTAACAAAATCGCTTAGAAAATGACCCTACATCGCTACATTTGTGGGGCCCATAGCGATAGCAATGCTAAGGTTGCTATCGCCAGGGTATTTACCCTTTGAGTGCCAAGTGAATTTGTCAAAATAGGTGTGAAAATTGCCACGCAAACATTTTATCCATCATAATGACCTGTAACGTTTACCTTATATAGGAATTATAATATATTTTTACAAGAAATTTTTTATTTTAATTTATATAACAAATGTGAGCGATGCTGGCATTTTTAGTGGATATTTTGAACATCTCTCACCGAGATGTTGACAATCAAAGGGTTAATATCTAGCATTCTGGATAAATCTAGTAATATCACCGGAGAACACTGGCCCTGACAGATCGCTCAGCACACATCGTTGTATGCTGAGTGATCTTGCTGAGCATTCTGAGGGATCTAGCATCGCTCAGAATGCTCAGCAAATCTCACCTTAAGTGGTAGTCATAAACCAAGCTTGGTAGTCATAAACCAAGTCATAAACCAACAATAGCAAATAATAGATAACATTAAGGACCACAACAAAGTCCTTCTTAAATTAAGAATAATAGGATTTTAAGATTTATATTTTACATGATATTTAATCATACATACAGTAGCATTATTTTAGTTAAGTGTATTTAAGTAAATCCACATAGGATTTAATATGCCGACTGTTGAGTGGAATGGGGACAGTAAGGTTTTAAATACTCTAGTATACACTTGCCTACCTTCCTGGAAGAGCTGGGAGGCTCCCAAAAATCAGGTGGCCCTTGCTGCCCTCCGGAAAGGTAGGCAAGACTTCCATACCTTTAGAATGTAAGCTCTAACGAGCAGGACCCTCTCTCCTCATGTGCTTTTCTTAGAATATATCTCTGCCACTGTTATAATTGCATCAGTGTCCACTGTTTTTTTTATTTACCATGTACTTGTCCTAATTTGCATTTGTACTGTAAATCACAATTTTTCTTGTTTTGTTCTTTGCTCATCTATGTATTGTCAGGCGCTGCGGACCCTTGAGGCGCCATATAAATAAACGATAATAAAAATAATATGCTCCCTGGGACCCCCACATTCCCCAATTCCTTCTTGGCTGCTGTGAAAAATACCCAAATTTGTTGCTATTTGGGGAGGAGGGCAAACTTATGCAAATCGCATCCTTTTAGCTCTAGCCTTAAACGCCAGCCCTTTCACAAAATAATTTGCAGACAGGTGGGTTTTTACTCTGTCTGGGCGGTGACTATCTGATCGCAGGTCTCTGCTAATTCACATAGCAGCGATAAGTTCTGAATAAAATATCATTACGCTATGGATGAGTGCATACCAGCAAAGATAAGAGGACCCTGTGTGATCATGTGCTTCTCTCTCTCCTTTAAGGGGTTGCCACAAGGGTGGATAATGAGAGTCAGCAGAGACTCCTGAGCAGATATAGCAAATCACAGTGATTACATAAAATAACTGTCCTTGCAAAGAAACGCCTTAATGGCACCCCTGCCAGAATCTGAAGAATCCAGGAGATTGGAAGTGCAATACACAGCAGCAGGAGATGTATGACTGAAAAAGAACCCTCCACTTGCGATCTCTAGTGAGTTTTTGGTAACAGTAGTGTGCAATTATTTAGTAAAAGTAAAAAAAAATGGCGTGGGGTCTTCACCCCATATTTGAAAAACCAGGACCAGGCTCTTACACTGGTCCTGGTTCCGAAAATATGTAGTACTAAAAAGTAGGGGTTCTCCTGATTTTGGAAACAGCACCGGGCTCCAACAGCAAGCAGGGTAATACCACAGCTGGGGGATAATGGGGAAAAAATGAATTTCCTTGGGGTAATGGACGACCGTGCTGCCAAGACACAGCCGAGCATGCATATGAATCTATATACATGCCCAGCTGTGTATCTGAAGCTTCCCATTACCCCTGGGAAGCTTCAGTGTGCACAGGGATGCAGCCGCATAAGCAATGACCCGGCGCATGCGCAGTCGTGCTAGAAACTGGCAGCAGCATCGTTGGCGCCATTTCATAATCCGTGGCAGTGCATATTCAGCTCCCGCTCTGCCTCCACTTCCCGCAATCCTGAGCCCTCCTGGGCTATGTACAATAAAATGTATATATATATATATATATATATATATATATGTATTCAAAAGGAATTCACGGTGTCCGAATTCCTTTTGAATACAGGTTTTTTGGTACCAGTCTCCAAGTGCCGCTTCTATTTTGTTCTATTGTTCACCCTGACTGTTAAGGGCACTGGGGCAGTTGTTCATACGATGGAGTGCCGGACTGTTTACACCCTTATATAGATCTATAGATGGTGGTTCTACTGCCAGCCCACCATGGTGGCCCTCGGCGAAAGGCATCACTAAACATTTTAACAGCTTGGTGATTGCTGGATGAGTGCAATACCAGTGATCATCCACCAGGTGTCACTTTCTGAAATCTTCACTGCGCATGTATGAAATGTGTGCTGCAGCGTGTGCATGAAGTGACTACATTATTAAAAAGCTCTGTAGTGCAGGAACTACTTTGCTACTACTGTACTGTCCAGTAAGCTACTGTAGATAGACAGCTCTTATCAGGTGTGTAGGTTAGTGGATAAGCGCGCCGCTCTGCATGTTGTACATTAATGTACAGTATGCCTGAGTTTGATTATTAAAGGGAACTTATTTTTTTCCAACACACAAAACTCATGCCTCCCTATTAACCTTTCCGTGCGTCTGCATGGGCACGGACGCTAATGCGTCTCATTGTTTTGGTCAAAAGACGCTAGGATGCATCTGAGTGGAAAGTCTGGCCGCTCTTGTCAAGTGTTGTAAAGTAGTGGATAAGCGTGCCACTCTGCATGTTTTACAGTACGCCTGAGTTTGATTCATAAAGGGATCATTTTTTTTAAACACAGCTATAGTACAGTAGGTCAGTAAGAGTATATAGTATTTAATACCCCCCAAAAAATCTTGCCTCCCTATAAAGATTTTCGTGCGTCTGCACAGGCAGGAACAGCTTTTATTGCATTGTACTGTAACAGTTACAGCTATAAGTGCTATCTCTATAAGTTTAATTGGGATAGATAAAAGCTCCTCCCTATGTTCTTGGATGTAAAAACACTGCCTCTCTATACAGTATTTCCTATTTGCGGTACTCAGTAGTAATGAGCTACAGTAGGTGGACAATTGGAGGGGACCCTAACTACGGATGCTTGCCGCTTCCCTTACTGATGTTATATAAACTACTTATTACCCTCTGTAAGCCAAGAGTCTCCTCTTTTATATGGTACCAGTCTCAAGTCTCTAGGACACATAGAACCAGAGATATCAGGGTGCAAAATAGACACAAATTTCCCCCATTGACTAGAATGGACCTGTTAATTCAGACCCACCATGGGTTCTTATGTTTGCAGTTACCCTTTCTGGGGGACTCAGAAACTTGGGGTTCATATATTCTGGTAGATAAACATCTCCTCTTCCATACAACCCCAGTTCTGAGCCAATTGGACCACCGAAACCAGAGAAATTAAGCTTTAAGCTCATTTAATATAGATTGTAAGCTCCACTGGGGCAGGAACTGATGTGAATGATCAAATAGTCTCTGTAAAGCGCTGCAGAATATGTGTGCACAATACAAGAAACTATTAATAAAAAAATAAATACATTTAAATTTATCCATATAGCACTAATATAGTCAGGTTCCCTTATCTGTATGCCAAATAGATTAAGTGCAATTTAGCTTTAATGCAATGTGCTCTGAATACGTGGTCAACGCCGCCTGATGTGTTAGGAGAGGGCTGATTTCATGAAAGCCTCTACTCCTTCTTATTGCCGACTCAGCACATAAGGTTAGCGCTGGGACACTTAAATGATTAAATAGTATTCAATGACAAAATTAATTATCACAGTACACACACAACAATTATACTAGCACACAGCAGAAGTACAGTTGTACAGTACAGTTGGAGCCACAGCGATATTCACGGGGATTACACACAAGCGTCTCATACTGTAGTATACTGTGTAAGCTTGCTCCACTCGGCGAATGTTGATACCGTTCCATCGGTACAGTATATCAATCCACCCCTAGATTGGTGGAGCATTAGCCACCCAGAGGTGGCGACTTGCATTGCATGGTGAGCATCCACGCCCCTTGGTGGATGGGAGCGCAAGAAGAAGAGAGGATCACCAAAACCTCTGCGATGGCATGTTGGCGGCAAGAATGAGAGGCGCTCCATCTGTATATATATATATATATATATATATATATATATATATATATATATATATAAATATACACACACACACACACACAAACTATATTTATTTTATTAAATATAATTTGGAGTAAAAGGTAAAACTGTTCCCTGACCCCTGCCATAGCTGGTCAGCCCTGGCCCTGGGGGAGTGGGGAGCCCCCCATTAACGGTGTCTCCCCAGGCATCCCCTATAAAGGGCTGAAGCTCGGGGCTACTAAGTAGTATTGGGTTGAGCTGTGGAACTATAAAGCCCAGCAAGCCTCCCCCGCATCCAGGAACTTGGAGAACCACAAGTCCCTGCATGACTTGCATTTTAGGGCCTGCTGGGACTTGCATTTTAGGGCCTGCTGGTCATGCTGTAGCTCCACAGCATGACCAGCACTAAAATAAACACACGGCCACCCTGTAAAGTCAAAGTTTAATAACATACATACATGCACACAATATACATACTGTACATACTTACCTATTTGGTCCCCTGTAGATCGGTCCTCTACTTCAGTAGAATAATTCTGAATAGTGCTGTAAAACAAATAATATACTCACCTCCTCCAATAGATTGGTCTTCTTGACCAGTAGGCATCCAAGGGTTAAAAGAAACCCCACACAAACACTCAGTCCCTTGCACTTAAGGAGCTGAATGCCGATACTAAGGGAAATACCAGTGATTGGGACTCCCCTCAATCAATCAGGGCTGTGCTCTAGCGGAGCTCCACGCCTGATTGGGTGTTGCCGTCTCCATAGACTTCCATGTTCTGAAATTAACATTGGGGTTATCACCATAGGACAGCATGTTATGAGAATACATGGGCTCCTATGATGGGAACCAGCTAATCCCCCTGACTGTGAAGTAAATTGGGGTCAACCAAGGTTTATTTTATATGAGATGTTTTGGTATTATATTTGAAATTTTGATGGTTTTAATGAGAGGTTTGTTTTTTGGTCACGGCAAACGTGTGATTTTTACCACAAATCGCACACTAATACATGTGCGTTTTTTAGTAAACGTGCAATTTTTACAGTTTTTGACCCAAAAATCGCACGTTCTATTTGGGCTATATAGTCCATATTGGTAATTCATAGCATCATGTGTATGCCTATATAGAAATGTAAATAAATAAGCTTCACTTCCAACTCATTTACAAATGTAACAGGAAAGTGCAGCTCAATATTCAGATGGCTAAAACCATTTACAGCACATACTGTACAGTAATCACTACCCTCACGTTCTACATAAGTCACAAATGTGATGTAATGATGAATTTTCCTTAACACTGCAGTGCATTGTTATTTCTCCCTTAATTAGACAATACACAGTGTGAATCATTAGTGAATTCATGCATACAATGGATACACAAAGTGAAAGGTCGTTAGGGCCATCAGTCAGACTGAATATTATCATGTTTTGCCTAGAATATAACTCATCCAATTAGGTAGAGTAATTGGTCTGAATTTAAATTGCTATTACATCTGTTGTTGATAAATTGTCTATTAACTACCAATAAAAACAGTTATACTGTAGTTACAGCTATAGTTAATAATATTTATTATGTAAGCTGTAAATTTGTTGAGAAAAAACTTGAGATTTAAGTCCCAGGAGTATCCTTGCTCTGATTGGTCAGAGCTCCCAACCAATCTGCTGGTGTTAAATAGGAGTGAAGTGTAATTTGCGAAAGTACCCAATAGGGATAAAAGTGAGGAGGAGGACCCAGGAGTGGGACGTTTTTAGTTGGAGCCCTCCGCTCCTGTCTATCCCTACCTTGTAGCGGGGGATGCAGAGTGAGTGCCCCGACACCACCCATGGGGCTTCAGAGATATTGGTGGAAAAGAGCTGAACACCCCTCACTGTGCCTTCTTGAAATACAAAATCATGCCAGTGTCCTCCCCCGCAACCCATGTGCGTTTTCTCCTGCTAACAGGAAAAGCAGTCCCCAGTATATCCCTCTCTGGATTCTACTTGCAAAAGGGATACAGACTGTCCCCTACAGCAGGAAGGCACTTTTTCTGGTCGCTCACAATTGGACCATAACATACTGTACAGGGCTGCTGTACGGCATATACTCTATAGTCGCTGCAGCACCAACTAACCCTGACAACACCACCTGATGCCTAGGTCTGTTAGTACATTTTTCTTATTCCTATATACAGTGTGGCATACCTCAGTGGTTGGTTGCATTGAGATCTGGTGACTTTGTTTTTATTATCAACGCTTTATAGACTTCTACACACAGTACTTGTGGCAACACTTTGGAACCTTAATGAGTGTGAGGTTAGCAGACTGACAGTAAGACTGTAATTATGATATTTTATTATTTGTAGTGATGACTGTACACTTTAGTCAGTCTGTACCCTCTCGTACTCTATAGATATGTCTGTTCCCCATATATGTGTGTGTATACCTGGGGGATGCATTCCTGCACTGTAAAGGTGAGGCCACCTCGTGGAATCTACTGGGGGAGCCAGAGTTTGTAGAATTTACAGAGGAAGTGATTGCTACAGTTACCCAGATGCTACAAAGAGGACAATATTCTGAGGCTGAAGGACAAGTCCAGAATAAATTGATGCCCCAGATAGAACCAGAGGAGAGGTCCAGAATGGGGCTACTGCAATCTGGGCAGACAACCGAGGGGTCTGACACAGAATTATTTGTTACCACAAGAGAAGGGTCGTTGTCAGGGGGGCCCCTAACTGCCCTTGAAGAAATGAGTATGGAGGAGCTGATAGCAGAATGTCAGCTGCGAGGTATACCCGTCCAATCCTGCACGCGCAGGGAAATCATCCAGCAGATCCTTCAAGATCAGGGGGATCCTACAAAAGCATTTACCGATTATCGGGCATGGATCCTCCATTTCGGTGCACAGCTGAGTGTGTGGGAACAATTGGAGTGTCTGGAGGAGTGCTTTATTGTGGCAGAGGAAGAGGCGATTGATTACAGGCTCCTGGACACCCCAGCATGGCGAGACCAGTGTCGCAGGGTGGCTGATGAAAGGCACCGCCTGCAACAGCTTCTCCCACAGCCTAGGGAAGAAGCTGGTCAGTGTTCTATACTGGGGGAGGTTATCCCCAAAGTGAAGGAAGTGGGGCCCGTTAGCCAGGCACCCCAGGAGGAGCTGCACTACAGCTTCCCTTTTGCTGAGATGGAAGATGAAGAGCTATTATCCTGCTGCCAGGGGATCTATGAGGACTGCGTCCAAGAAGAGATCACCGTGGGTAGAGGAGTATTCGCCAACATCCAGGCCACAAGAATACCAGTCACAGGGATAGAGCTGATACGGCCTGTCCTGCAGCCACCAGTGGAATTGTTCCGGATGGAGGGTCCCTCCTCAGCCCTGGACAGTGAGACCAAATGCTGTACTGAAATTTGCCATGCCACTAGTTTGGGTTGGAGGGAGGAAGGATGTGACAGAGTGGCGGAAGTGCCAGGGCCTGAGCCCCTATATTGGCCTGCTGTTTGGCAGCTGTTCCTTGTGCAAGAGGGGGAGGTGGAAAGTGCTCCCTGCCCCATTATGCCAGAGGCAAAAGTATTAGTACCCCCTATAGGTGTACCCAGTGTAAAAGGTTACAATGTACCCAGCATCTGAAGAAGAAGAATTGCTAAATCCCTTGTTAGTTCAAATGTATAACTTAGATTGTGATATTGCCCTTGCTAATTCTGCAAACCAGCCGCCTCTTACAAGATGGGTTTGGTATGATGTCACACTGTGGGACTCAGGTGGTGCACCCAGGGGTGCCGAGAGAGGGGGGGAGCAGGTACAATTTACCCGGGCCCGGGCCTGTCAGGGGGGCCCTGGTCTGGACACACAGGGTTTTTTCTATTTGGTGGCAAGTACCCCCAACATGACCCATTCCATTATGTACAAAATGCTCGGTTCCTGGACTTCCCTGCCAGTGGTAGTTACAGAGGTTGGACTCCAGCACAGTCCAAAATTCAAAGAGGGACAGTCATATCAACTGCCAGTGAGTCCAGGACAGTGATGCTTGGGGTGGCAGTATATATGACCCCCCCCCCCCCTTTTTGAATATTGGACTGTGCTGCAGGCTCACATCTGTAACTGCCACTGGCAGGGAAGTCCAAGAACAAACATTTTGTAACTAATGGAATGGGCCATGTTGGAGGGTATGTGTAAATAATTTGCAAAGAGCATGTAAATCAGGGCAGATAGGTTAATCCCTGGCAGAGAATGTTAACCCCTGGCAGAGAATGTTAACCCCTTAATATGCAATGAGCATTACGGGGTGTGGCATAACGTGTAATGAGCATTATGGCATGTGGTATAATATGTAATGGGTGTGTGACATGTGTAATAGGCATTACAGTGTAACCTGTTGTACGTGTATCCACCTTGGAAGCAGTGGCGTAACAACGGGTCCGTAGAGTGTGTACGGGAGCTCCGTCCGTGGGGGCCCCAGGAAGTTGTTGTACTGGGGCCCAGGATTTCTCTTGGCGGCCCTGGGTGCACCTCTAGCCCAGATTCTCTGCTCTGAATCACACTGCTCCAGGTTGCCGGAACAACTGGTACAGTGACTAAAGATGTAGGGGAAGGAGTGTGAGGTTAGCAGACTGACAGTAAGACTGTAATTATGATATTTTATTATATGTAGTGATGAATGTACACTTTAGTCAGTCTGTACCCTCTCGTACTCTATAGATATGTCTGTTCCCCATATATGTGTGTGTATTTCCAGATCATATAGTATTAGGCTGTAGAATTCCACCAAAAGACAATCTCCACAAGGGGTGATCAAGACATAATGCAATCAGACTGTGATTGTGTCTCTATCTTCATTTCCTTTGTGTAACGCTGGTCAAAATACCAGACTTAGTGGAACCAGGCACCGCAGGGGGTGATCCAACTCCCCTGCTATTTACAGGAAGGTTATGTCCACAGGGGGAAATCAGGACATAAACCAAATTACCTTGTGGTTGTTCCTCCTTATTGACACTCCTTTGCATATCTCTGGACTCTAGTAGACTCTTTGGAGCCTGACCCAGCAGGTGGGGGGGGGGGGGCATCAGCAGTAGCTGGGAGGGGGATATACCTGACTCTTGAATCCACCAATCAAGACCCACTGCAAGCCCACTTTTGGTTTGTGCACGCGTGGGAATTTAGAAGGTTTTAAAATGACTTGGACACATGCCGGCTCCTTATGTTAGTCACAATCCTGGCTCAGGGGTCATACCCTCCACTAGATCTTGTGGAACACATCATTTGCCCGGGGGGGGGGCATCCTACTAAGCTCTGGTGTGGAGCGTCCGTGCTGTGTGGATTTACACAGGTTTCGGCTATCTGTGCTGTGTGGAATAAGTGATAGTTTTGTGATTTGGAACTGCTGCTACAAGGACTGCCATTTTGGACTGCTACCCGATAACGTTTATATGCTACATTTGCCTCTTGCTCCTGTCTTTAACTACTTGTGTGTGCTGTGATAAAAATAAACCATATTTTGGTTTCATCTGCTCGGTGTCTGAGTGATTGAAGAACCCGTATCTTCACAACGTCCATTACAAATATTCAATTATTTGTGGTCTGCTACTACCCTTTCACTTTCTAAGCCCAAAACAGGAAAGTACCTTTCTACTATTGCTGGAATTGCATAAGTTTCTGTAAGGGTTCTGGGAGTGTCCCCGCCGACCTACCTCCGTTGCCTCAGACTGGAGTTGGCGGGCGCGTGCAGAACTAGGCTTCGCCAATAATAGCCGCGTTCGAAGGAGACAGTTAGTCTGTCTCCAACCCCGATGCCACCTGGTTTTAAGAGTGACAACGCGCCCACCAAGACCAGGAGAGAGCAAGGGGACAAGCTAACTAATACCCTATGTCAGGGAACTCCCAGAAACCCAAAAGAAATACGGGCTGAGCAGGTGACACTGACTGGTAACAATGCAAGTGGGATGATATACAATGAAATGGCAACAATGCTAATGAGATGTTATATAATGAAATGGCAACAATGCTAATGAGATGTTATATGAAGAAATGACTATCATGCCCAGTGACACCGTGTGTCAAAACTGCGTAAGGAGAAAGACAGGGTAACCCCTGACTTATCTGAGAAGATGACGGAGTCCCAGACCACCACTTGCAGATCTCTTGGGCAGATGAGTGTACAGCCGGGCAGACAAGCTGAATCCCAGACACAGCAGGACCAAACCAGGCAGGGCAGGACAGGCGTGGAGCAATAGGAAGGCTCCCAACAGGAACCAGGACCAGGAACACACTCTGACATAGGCTGACAGAACGCTGACTGAAGCAGGACAGAGTAGACTACAACGAACTGAACACTGCAACTGAATACTATAACTGGCACCGGAGTGTGTGAGCAGAGAGTCTTTATAGTGAGCACAATGTGGTGCTAATTACACATTGCCTACAGGTGAGCACTGCAGGCTAGGAGCCTAATTAAGACACACCTGAGTCCTGATGACACACCACTGAAAGTGAGCTGCAATGGCCCAGGCTGACCACTGGATGCCACCAGCGAGTAAACACACACACAGGCTGGGATAAACCCAGGGAGCAGAATCCAGGGAAAACATAAAACTACACATTTACACCGATCCGCTGGAGGCGGATCGTGACAGTACCCCCCCCCCCTTAAAGAGGGGTCAAGGGACCCCGATACCAGGTTCTCCAAAACCCTGGCAAGCGGGTACAAACAAACAAAAACAAGTTGCGGCTGCAGCTTGTAACAGTGCCCCCCTCTCAAAGGTGGCCTTCGGACACAACAAGACTAGAC
Source organism: Crinia signifera (assembly GCF_055691185.1). Taxonomy (NCBI): domain Eukaryota; kingdom Metazoa; phylum Chordata; class Amphibia; order Anura; family Myobatrachidae; genus Crinia; species Crinia signifera. The sequence goes on from NC_139221.1 coordinate 225,359,772, forward strand.
AAAAAACAAGCAGGGTCAAGGCAACTGTCAGCGCCTCTTTTTATACCTCTTCTTTTTCCCCTGTGCCTGCTTGGAGACACTAGGAAAGGAAGAGATCTCTGGTTCAAAATAATCTTCAAAAAATATAGGTCGAGCAACCAGATGATTCTTCCCTTTCCCACCTGAATGCCTAGGCACATTCGGAATCTCCTCAGTTTCAGAATCTGAGAAAAGACCATAGATTGGTTCCATTCCCATAGGAAATGAAACCTTAGGAGAGTTCCTGCAGGGAGAAGATAGTTGAGCATATCCAGCGGTAATAGCTATGGGCTGGGCCCTTTGTATTGACTCTCTTAAACATGATGGAGTCTCTGCAGACAAGATGGTCGGCCCAGAGGCATCTGAACCACTTTTATTGGGACCAAATTTCTTCACTACAGCATCACTGAATGCTGGGAGATTCTTAAGAATGGGATCCTCAGATTCAAAAAATTTGCATGCCCATTCGAAAGGTTCACCTCTGAAGCAGTAAATTAAATAGAGCACCACATTATCTGAAGTGATACCTAAAAATGGTCTGGACTCCAAAATAGTGACAAAATGGTTAGTGAGCGCAACAAATTGGGTTAGGTCCCCATCAAAAACTATAGATGTAGAGATATCGTTCAAAGCATCAACAGTAACTTCATTATCAGCTAACTGACTGGACTGTATAGCTGGAATTATGGCCCTTGAGGCTGAGACTTTAGGGACCCCTTTAGAGGTTATGACCTCTTCCAAGTCTGATGGTCTTTCTGGTTGGGCAGCACTATGATGAGTCTCTGGCTGATCAGCACTGTGACGTACTTCTAAGTGGGCAGCACTATAGTGAAACTCTGGCTGGGCAGCACCAAAAAGACCAACAGATGGTCCCTCCATGTTACCGACATGGCTGGAACTCTGCTCTGAGACAGGACAATCAGAATCCCTCTTAGGGACTGGATGGACAGAGTCCCCATCTGGGGCGACACAGGCTTGAACCCCCTCTGGGGCGACACAGACTTGAACCCCCTCTGGGGCGACACAGACTTGAACCCCCTCTGGGGCGACACAGACTTGAACCCCCTCTGGGGCGGCACAGACTTGAACCCCCTCTGGGGCGACACAGACTTGAACCCCCTCTGGGGCGACGCCGACTTGAACCCCCTCTGGGGCGACGCCGGCTTGAACCCCTTCTGGGGCAACGCCGGCTTGAACCCCTTCTGGGGCAACGCCGGCTTGAACCCCTTCTGGGGCGACGCCGGCTTGAACCCCTTCTGGGGCGACGCCGGCTTGAACCCCTTCTGGGGCGACGCCGGCTTGAACCCCTTCTGGGGCGACGCCGGCTTGAACCCCTTCTGGGGCGACGCCGGCTTGAACCCCTTCTGGGGCGACGCCGGCTTGAACCCCTTCTGGGGCGACACCGGCTTGAACCCCTTCTGGGGCGACAACAACTTGAACCCCCTCTGGGGCGACAACAACTTGAACCCCACTCGGGGCTGCGCACTTCGGGACCCCACTCGGGGCTGCGCACTTCGGGACCCCACTCGGGGCTGCGCACTTCGGGACCCCACTCGGGGCTGCGCACTTCGGGACCCCACTCGGGGCTGCGGCCTCGACACAGGCCTGACCCCCCTTTGGGGCTGCATCGGCCTGAACCCCTTCTGGGGCGACACCGGCTTGAACCCCTTCTGGGGCGACACCGGCTTGAACCCCACTCGGGGCTTCGGCCCTTGGGCCCCCGGCATCAGACCGGCTCGGCGGTCCCCCGGCATCAGACCGGCTCAGCGGGCCCCCGGCATCAGACCGGCTCAGCGGGCCCCCGGCATCAGACCGGCTCAGCGGGCCCCCGGCATCAGACCGGCTCAGCGGGCCCCCGGCATCTGAGTCAATCACCTGGGCTTTCCCCTTAAGGGTTTGCAACTCTGGCTTAATGTTAGCAGAAATACCATCATGCGGGGAGCACCTCCTCTGCTGATTCTTAAACTCAAAATGAGGTCTCCCAGCACTTAGACCAACGGTATTAAACAGAGTGCTTTTACTGGGAGACTCAGAGCGCTCCTCTGCCACAGTGAAGACAGGCATAGATCTGACAACCTGCCCTGACTTGGCCAGAGGAGAAACCCTATCGCCACCACCAGGCCTGCACAATCCGCAAGCCTGGAGATAGTGGCCTGAATCTCCACAGTACAAGCATAAATTCAGGTCTCTACGCCGCTGACGCTCCTCCAGCGAAAGTTTTGGCCGTAGAACACTTTTATGCTTCTCCTGAACCTCCGGGTTTATGGACTCGCTGCCTAATAACTCTTTAGACAGGGTCTCATTAGGGGCTGAATTAACCCCAGTGACCTCGGGAAGGATCAGAAATATTTCAGTGAGGAGTTTTTGCAGCTGCAGTAGGGACTGCTGCAAAATCTCCAACCGCCCAGATTTAAAGGTATTAAACGCCAGGGCCGCTAATGACTCTTGCATGGCCTGCATGATATGGCCGTGCAAGGTTACTGTGCAAAAGACTATGACACAACAACTGAGACAGGGCAAAAAATACTGTGACAAGACAAGACTGTGACAAGGCAAAAAATACTGTGACAAGACAAGACTGTGACAAGGCAAAAAAAAAACTGCTGGACTGAGAGGGCAGAACTCAGCTCCAGAGTTTATCTGTTATGGCCAGTTATAATGTAAGGGTTCTGGGAGTGTCCCCGCCGACCTACCTCCGTTGCCTCAGACTGGAGTTGGCGGGCGCGTGCAGAACTAGGCTTCGCCAATAATAGCCGCGTTCGAAGGAGACAGTTAGTCTGTCTCCAACCCCGATGCCACCTGGTCTTAAGAGTGACAACGCGCCCACCAAGACCAGGAGAGAGCAAGGGGACAAGCTAACTAATACCCTATGTCGGGGAACTCCCAGAAACCCAAAAGAAATACGGGCTGAGCAGGTGACACTGACTGGTAACAATGCAAGTGGGATGATATACAATGAAATGGCAACAATGCTAATGAGATGTTATATAATGAAATGGCAACAATGCTAATGAGATGTTATATAAAGAAATGACTATCATGCCCAGTGACACCGTGTGTCAAAACTGCGTAAGGAGAAAGACAGGGTAACCCCTGACTTATCTGAGAAGATGACGGAGTCCCAGACCACCACTTGCAGATCTCTTGGGCAGATGAGTGTACAGCCGGGCAGACAAGCTGAATCCCAGACACAGCAGGACCAAACCAGGCAGGGCAGGACAGGCGTGGAGCAATAGGAAGGCTCCCAACAGGAACCAGGACCAGGAACACACTCTGACATAGGCTGACAGAACGCTGACTGAAGCAGGACAGAGTAGACTACAACGAACTGAACACTGCAACTGAATACTATAACTGGCACCGGAGTGTGTGAGCAGAGAGTCTTTATAGTGAGCACAATGTGGTGCTAATTACACATTGCCTACAGGTGAGCACTGCAGGCTAGGAGCCTAATTAAGACACACCTGAGTCAGGGCCGGTGCAAGGCACCGGAGCGCCCCAGGCGAGTCGGGCTGGGGGCGCCCCGGTGCCGGGGTGGGGGGGGTGGGTGGTACCTGGCGTTCGGCGCTATCTATTTAAAGCTGGCGGCGGAGGCAGCGGGGGTCCCTGCAGTCTATTAAAAACCACGAGCGCTATCCGCCGGGCTATGCGGAAGCGCTTCTAGTGTGAAAACACTGGCAGCACGCTGATTGGCTGCCAGAGTTTTCACACTAGAAGCGCTTCCGCATAGCCCGGCGGATAGCGCTCGTGATTTTTAATAGACTGCAGGGACCCCCGCTGCCTCCGCCGCCAGCTTTAAATAGACAGCGCCGTAGCTAGGACAGGTACCCGGGCGGCATTTTCCGCCCTCCAGTGGCCGGCGCCCTAGGCAAATGCCTAGGTTTGCCTAGTGGTGGCGCCGGCCCTGACCTGAGTCCTGATGACACACCACTGAAAGTGAGCTGCAATGGCCCAGGCTGACCACTGGATGCCACCAGCGAGTAAACACACACACAGGCTGGGATAAACCCAGGGAGCAGAATCCAGGGAAAACATAAAACTACACATTTACACCGATCCGCTAGAGGCGGATCGTGACAGTTTCCTGAACATTAACATCATTGCTGCCTACTCAAGTCATCATTTAGTGTCACATGCCTCAGTTTTTGTTACATTTTTATTTACCTCCACTCTCCAGTGTACCCCTATTCCCTAGTGACTCTTGTTCTGAAAAGTCTCTGTGTTCACTACTTATATTCCCCTTCATCTCTTGTCTATAAAGGATAAATTCATGGGTAAACAACAGAAAAGTGGAAGTAGGAGCAACCCTGCAAGGACCAGAGATACCAAGTCTACAGGTCCACACTCTACGAGCCTTATATTCCCTCCAGTAAGAGAGGACATCCTTCAGGATATCCCTGACAAGTCACAATACAGTGCATCTTCAATATCTTTAATCACAAGAGATTTCGGATCTCTTATCTTATTGGATAAAAAATTGGCAGCCCTGAAGCAGGCCATTGAATCTACTGTAATCCAACTAAAAGAACAATGAGCATGATTTGACGAAATGGAACAATGCATCTTTAATCTAGAATATGGGTCTTCAAACTGTGGCCCTCCAGATGTTGTGAAACTACAAATCCCAGCATGCCTTGCTACAGTTTTGCTATAAGGGAGTGTTAAAACTGTGGCAAGGCATGCTGGGATTTGTAGTTTCATAACATCTGGAGGGCCACAGTTTGAAGACCCATGATCTAGAAGTAAAGGACAACCTGTTTATGGCAACAACTACCATTGCCTCCCAGGAGGCGTCGCTAGTAGCGGTTCATGATAAATTGGAAGAACTTGAAAAGAGGAACATACGTAATAACCTCTAATACACCCATCAAACTTAAAAAAAGTATTAAGGTGGCCATACATCAGAAAGACCAGTCTTCATGATTGTGCCCAATTTCCCCTTAACTCCCCATCAGTCCTTGGTGGTTTTTGGACACACAATGTACTCACAATCTGTTATACAATCTGTTATACAATCCGTCATACAATCCATCTGCTGCATGATTGTATGATTAAAGCTTCATTTAAATAGGGGGCTGGCCTACTAGGATCAAAAGGATAGGAGCAACTACCAATCTGCTCACATCTGCTGTGTTATGCCATTATTAAATAGCCCTAATGCAGCAATGCTCTGAAAACTGTTTTCAGAGTAGAGACAGAATTGTGCAAAAGGACGTCCACCGCTGTTTTCAGCCTCCCACCCATCTATCACTGGAAACTTCAGCGGCTCCAAGCATCTTCACTGTTATGGGCTGCTCGGAAGCTGCACCTCTCTTCTCTGCTAGTTAGGGAGGGAGTGTCACATGACTCTGGTTGTATGAGCCATCTAAAGACAAATTGCTTAAAAGCACATGCAATCGGCTCCCAATCCCAGATCAGAGGACCAATCCTCCAATCTCCCGGAGCCGGCATTGTATGATTGTGTGCACACGATGTGCACACAATCTGTATACAATCCATTTTACAATCCATTGAGATTGTATGATTGGGTGCAATGTCTTTCTGATGTATGGCCACCTACAGCATCTGAGACATCTTAAACCTGATGTCGCTGTGCTTCAGGAAACACACTGGAAAGAGGGAGATCCTAATGTACTTAAAAACAACTGGTTCTCAAATGATATGTCCGCTTCCTTTACTGCCAAACAAATGGGAATGTTATACTTTAGATTAAGAGGGACGGTTCATTTTTGTAAAATATGCTTGGATGGGGAGTTATTTACTATTGCATCTCTATATGCCCCCATTAGTCCTTATTCAGCCCTTTTCACAGATATTTATGTCCAATTACAGGAGTCGGTCGAAGGTCATGTAGAGTTAGGAAGTGATTTTAATACTTAACACTTAATCCTATGCTTGACAAATTCAATAAGATCTCATGAACCACGCCCCTGCCAGCTCTTAAATTAATAGTTGACACATTACAACCATGGAGGCATCAACACCCACTAGATAGTGAATACACGTTCTACTCTCACACATATCATTCTTCTTCAAGAATAGATTTTTGGTTTATATCCACATCTTTATAGTTTATGTCACTCAAAAATTGAGACTATAGCAATTTCAGATCACACTCAAACGTGGTTCACTTTGTCACTCCCTTCTCCTAAAAGATGCTCCTCTAGTTGGAGGTTTCCTTCGTACCTATCTGAGTCTCCAGATTTTAAATGCTCCCTGGAGTGGAGGATGTGTGTGGATGATAATATCCCACACAGTGATAATATTAACATATTTTGGTCTGCTTCTAAACCTGTAATTCGAGGCCACATCATTGCTTATGTAGTGGCTAAATGTAAGATTATTCTTGATAGATTTAGGGATTTTAGTACAGCTGTATCTACAGTTTATTCCAATATATTGCTTAATGACACCCCTGCAACATGTCAGTCATATACGGACGGTAAGGCTTTTTATGATGCCATGTATTGAAAAGGCACAATACTCTTTAGATTATAAAAAAAAAATCGCTATTTCCATTGGGGCAATAAAATGGGTAAATTGCTCAATCTGTAGTCAAAAGTCTACAAAAGTCAATGTCCCTTGACACATGTCCCTCGCATTGTATCGGATAGTGGTGTTATGACCACGATGTCTGATATAGCTGATACCTTCCTTAAATACTACACAAGGATATACACAGCGCCACCGGACAATCCGTCTTTGGGAATGGATTTTGTGCGGAAAGCTTGTGCTCCTGTATTATCTCAATCTGAAAATGAAGCTTTGATAGCTTCCATTTCCAAACAGGAAATTTAGACTACCATAAGTAAATTGTCCAAAGGCAAAGCCCCTGGACCTGATGGACTGAATGCGGACTATTACAGGTCGAGTATCCCGTATCCGAATATCCGTTATCCGAATTATTCCGAAATACGGACATTCCAGAAAGTGAAAAATTTTTTTTTTTTTGCTAAAAACTCACTGGGGACATATGTAACAGCATCACTGGGGACATGATATGTAACTGGCACTATATATGTGCAAGACAATGATTGCTTGGCATTCAAATTCAGTGCTGAGATAGTACACACATTTTGTTTCAGGTTTTGAATTCTTGTTTTTTGAACAATTAAAATATATTTGTGTGTATTTTATGTGGTAATAAAATATATTTGTGTGTATATTATGTGTTTATACAGCATAAATGCAAGATACTTCAAAATACATCATTGAAATATTACAATATTCCGAAATACGGAATAATCCGTTATCCAAAATTCTCCTGGTCCCGAGCATTTTGGATAAGGGATACTCAACCTGTATAAACTTTTATCTGCACATTTGACACCTCACCTTCAATCATTATTTAATTCCATTTTATCAGTCATTTTAGCAGACTTTAACCAAGCCAGGATTATTATTTACCTAAACCAGGTAAAGATCACACCCTATTTACTTCATATCGTCCAATTTCCCTTTTGAACCAAGATCTCAAACTACTGACTACCATTATATCACATCGTTTGCAATTAATTCTACCAAAAATCCTACACGCTTTCCAGACAGGTTTTGTAATGGGTCGATCTACTGTACATAATATACTGTAGGCCAAGTCATTGCAGCACTTACACAGTCTTCATTCCTTTCCGATGGTAATATGCTTCTTGTTAGTTGCAATTAGGGATGCCAATCCCGGGGCATTTTTTCAATCCCGGGATCCGGGATTGAAAAATGCTCAATCCCGGGATTCCCGGGATCCCGGGATTGGCATCCCTAGTCAGGTGTGACTGATTCATTAATATTTAAAATATAATTGTTATGAGGATTTATGATAAATTAAAGATACATTTGCTGTATATTTGTGGATACCCACCCCCACACCGGCCGACCCGCACATTTACTTACATTAGCGGGCGGCCGGCCGGGAGTGGGTTCGGAGGTGCACGGTGCCTCCAGGCTCGTGCACCTCCTTCTTAGCAGGCAGGGCAGGCCGGAACGAAGAGGCAGGGCAGGCCGGAAAGGAGGCGGGTGGGCGCGCGTGCTGAGGAGACGAGAGGGGGCGGGCACAGGAAAAGGCTGCACGCAGAGGTCAGGATTAGGGAGCCGGGCAGCGTCTGAGCGAGTGCTCAGACGCTGCCCGGCATTAGACTGCGCATGCGCAGTCTAATCCCGAAATCCCGGGATTGGATATTCCAATCCCGGGATTTAAATCCCGCACTTTTTGAGGCCAAATCCCGGGATCCCGCCGATCCCGATCCCGGGATTGCCCACCCTAGTTGCAATGTGGATAAAGCATTCTACCGGGTTTCTTGGCCTCACATGCTCCGTGTGTGACATTCACAGAATTTTGGGGTGGGATTTATAACACTGTTCCGTATGTTGTATTCCTCCCCCAAAGCTTATCTTACGATTAATGGTTTAAGCCTGTCTTCATTTACCCTATGTAGAGGCACCTGTCAGGGTTGCCCTTTATCATCTTTATTATTTGATCTAGCGGTAAATTTTTTGATAAGTCTTTTTAATTCTTGTGAATCTTGGCAGGTATTACTATAGGATCTCATCTTCTTTTATATTTTCAGAACCTACAAGAAGCTTTTCCGGCTATGTTACAATTGTTCTCTGATTTTGAAAAGATTTCTGGCTTCTTGATTAATTATTCTAAAACTAAAGCACTAGCATTTTATAAGAAGGCCACTCTTGGTTGGGGGATAACTTTCCATTGTTATGGGATAACTCTTCTCTAACATACTTAGGACTTATTCCTAAAAACATGACAAATCTGTATGCAACTAATTTCCCATCTTTAATGCCCGTGTCTCATCAGATTTTCATTCTTGGCATTGTCTACCATTATCATATATAGGTAGGTGTCACCTTGTAAACATGATCTCCTTCCAAATTTATATCAGATTACATTTATTATATTATTGATATCTCCACCTTAACTGTTACGGCACCAGTATATTGCAAAAACTGTGTGGTGCCTTAAAAATATATACAGATTTTTGTATTCCAAAAATGTAATATCTTTTAAAAGATTCATACTGGTGCCAATGTGAATATTTGTAAGAATTAGTACTTTTAAAAGAATGATAAACCAGATTGATTTAGATGATGGCCGTAGGGTAGGACTAAGACTAACTGGTCATATGTAGGACTTAGGCTACGCCATAGAGTGTTCAGTCTAGTATTTTTCTCCTACCTAGATTTCATGATCACCTGGTCAAGCAGCACCTTAAAGTTTTTTTTTCTATCGTTTATAGAACTAAGGAACCACGACTGGCGCTCCTCTAGATACTTTACTGTTCATGGCTCATTCACTAAAAATAGTAGAAGGTCTCCAAGGGTTGCAGGGACCCTTTATTACCGTCCTGGTTAGAACACAAAATATTACTGCCATCTTCCTACTCAACAAATGATGGATTTGATAAATGCATAATTCAGAGCATGAGAACAGTTATTTAATGAAATATAGAATGCTCTCCTTGAATCATATAGGTCTCATATGAATTCTACAAAAAAGACAATAAATATAAAGCATTCATCTATGAATAATATTCACTTCAATACAGGAGGCTACTTTGCAACACAGCTTGATAAAGGATTAAACCCATGCACATGCACTATAAAACTGTTGTCCAACTGCAGGACCATTCTTATTAATTGTATTGCTTGTTAGTCTAGACTTCTAAAGAAAGCTTTATCAGTATTAAATATTTTCAGAACAATAAGGCTCCTCCTCAAAGGACTGGAAGATTATATACAGTTACTAACAGTATACTACAAATACCAGCTTCATGAATAATCTCATAATTGGGACACTGCTTTTCTAGAAGAAATACTGAAATAAGTGCCCATACACTTGTGAGATATTGCATGCAATCATTTGATTTCGACCACATCTGGACAATAAATCAAATGATTGTATGCATAAAATGTGTACCATTCGACCCGATGCGCGGACACACCGGTGGAATGTCGGTGGAATGTGCTGCACATAATATTTATGTGGATTTTAACCACATGCGATGCTCGAATGCAATTCGCTGGTGGGGGGCAGAGGGAATGCTTTTTCAGTGCATGGGGAGAGGGGGCTAGAGGGACCGCTGTTGGCCTGGGAGACGGTGGGCAGAGGGCGTTATTGTAGCTGTTGCGCTAGCGGGCGGCGAAGGTCAGTCAGCGTTGACGGCAGAAGTGTTTAACACATTGGGAAGACCTCTGATTGGCTGAGATAGCACAGCCAATCAGAGGGCTTCCCAGTGTTTTAACACTTCTGCGGCCACCGCTGACCTCCGCCACCCGCTATCGCTACTATGGTGGCAGAATTGTTTAAACACTGGGCTGAGCCAATCAGAGCACGACAGAGCACCATTAGCACCACAAGATGCGATCGGGTTCGATGGACATCACACTTCGATGTCGCATCAAATCTGATCACACAAGTGTATGAGCAGCATTACACTTTATGCAGAACTGGCCTGAACCTACTGGCTTACCTATTTGAGCGTAAGGGGTGAACACACGCTTCAATTCAATTTAGAATTTTTTTAATCGAATGGTTTTTAAGATTCAATGCGCGCTCCTGTTTTTGCTATGTTGAAAAGAAAAATAGACTGTGCAGGCAAGGAAATATCGAATTCGATCGAGTAAATCGAATGTGTACACTGTGCACGTCGAAACCGATATGATATGCAAAAGTGTCGATCGAATATGAAATCGAATGGAAAGCAAAGGCCAAATCGAAAGGGGGTGGAATTGGGGAAATTGAAAGCAAATGAGATTGAAAGTAAATCGATGCGTGTGTTTAGAGTCAGCCACTCTTCCCTGCCCTTATAGGCAGTGAAACTGGTGCAAGATCATTGGCAGAAACACAGCACTTGTTTTCCCTAAAAACATTGTAGGAGACATTGTGAAGATAAAAGACGGGGAGAGGCGATGGACTACGGGCGCCGCTGGCTGAGCTAACAGGCGACCCAGGCAACAGTGAGCGCTGAGCTGGTCCCACTCCATGCATATCTAATGAGCATGGATCCAGCGCAGTGCATATTTATTGAACGGGTCCCCGCCCTGTGCATATGTAATGAGAAGGACCAGCTCATTACATAGGCACAGTGTGGGGACCCGCTCATTCAATATGTACTGCACTGGGTCCCCGCTCATTAGATATGTACAGGGCGGGACCAGCTGCTCAGCGCTCACTGCTGCCTGGGTCGCTTGTCAGTTCATCCAGCAGTGTCCACCACAGACTACGCAGAGCCTGTCACATATGTAGCTACGCCACTGATGGTAACTGTATAGCATTATGATTTCTCTAGTCTTCTACAAACACACATTGATGCTGATAAATGATTGATTGTATGGCTGATTTCATGAAGTCAACAGGGATTAAAACTTTTACAGCATGGTTCATAAATCCATTGCTTAAACCTACAGCGTAACCTATCTGTCACTTAGACAAGCACAGATTTTAAATAGCAGTGCAGTACTTTAGAGTATGCCATTATAAGTAGCCCATAACTTAAAATACCTTTACATTATATTAAACCAAAACCTTATCTAAAATAATTTGAGACGACACTAAATAAATCACGCGTACAAGAAATAACCACACTGACACCAAGGGTTAAATTTAAAAAGGTCAGAGGAATATTTATTGAGACCTTGAAAGCTAACTAAGAAATTTGGGTTTAAATTTGGATTTTGAGTCCCTAACTTTTAAACTAAAGGTTGGAGGATGGCAAAGACTAAGCCGCTACCAACACGCCAGCCCAGTCAACTTGATATACGTAAAAACACTGCAGGAGGGGCTCACCACCGCCTCCTGCTGACACAACCTGCATCGTGAGGGTCTCACCACCCCTTAACCTGGCTGAGCCCTTAGCGGACGGTCCCGCAGGGGAACGCCCCCTGTCCACCCGCACGGGAAGGACCACCCGCCGTCCTACGAAAGGGATGGTGCCCCACGATGACCGCTTGTGCCCCCCTTTGACCGCTGGCTGGTAGCGACTTCCCGCCATGCTGGCTGGAAAGCCACAAAATTTAAATTCTTTGCAGAAACGCTTCTGCAAAAACACCAAAAAATTGCTCACTGGGATAACCATCCCGCTAGTGAGCCCGCTCTTGGGGAGGGAGGGCTTCCAAACTGGAAAGAGAAGGGTGAGGTCACATGATCATCTGCCCTATATAACCTTTACCTAGCTACTCCCACTAGTCCCTGATAGGTTCCTGCCTGATCCCAGCTTGTATCCAGGCAGGAAAACCCCTGGCTAAGTTTTTTCAACTCTTGAACTTTATATGACCTAAGTCAGGGCTCTTATATGTGTTCAGGCTTATGCAGCCTTCACACAGTTTTAAGTAGCCCATAACTTAAAATACCTTTACATTATATTAAACCAAAACCTTATCTAAAATAATTTGAGACGACACTAAATAAATCACGCGTACAAGAAATAACCACACTGACACCAAGGGTTAAATTTAAAAAGGTCAGAGGAATATTTATTGAGACCTTGAAAGCTAACTAAGAAATTTGGGTTTAAATTTGGATTTTGAGTCCCTAACTTTTAAACTAAAGGTTGGAGGATGGCAAAGACTAAGCCGCTACCAACACGCCAGCCCAGTCAACTTGATATACGTAAAAACACTGCAGGAGGGGCTCACCACCGCCTCCTGCTGACACAACCTGCATCGTGAGGGTCTCACCACCCCTTAACCTGGCTGAGCCCTTAGCGGACGGTCCCGCAGGGGAACGCCCCCTGTCCACCCGCACGGGAAGGACCACCCGCCGTCCTACGAAAGGGATGGTGCCCCACGATGACCGCTTGTGCCCCCCTTTGACCGCTGGCTGGTAGCGACTTCCCGCCACCGCAAAGGTTAACTAACCGCAGCCGCCATCCCCAAAAGAAAAAACCTAACCAACCGGGAAGGAACCTATTTAACTATTCAAGCCCACAAACGGTAGATGTCCTCCAAAAACATGCAATTTCCCGCAGGGGAAAGATGCACCCCATCCTCTCTATAGTACCTCGCGTTATCCAGCACCAATGAAGGATGTCTTACAACACTACCCCCCATAGCTCTAACAAAGACTCCTATGGCAGAGTTAACCTTTTTTCTCGCCTTCTCAATGGCTGAGGTCCGTACAGCACCCCGCCAATGGAAACGAGGGATAATTTCCGACCAAACTATCCTCACCCCAGGCCAATGAGCCCGTACAGCCACCAAATCGGACTTGATACTTAGAATCAAGTCGATTCCTTTGACCATGCCCATATCATTGCCGCCCAGGTGGATGACCAACCATTGGGGGCGGCCCCAATTCCTCTCATGCCTGAGAAGTTCGTTCAAGAACTCACCCCAGCGCATGCCCCTCACACCTATCCACCTGACCGTTCTGTCTCCCAGATAATCATGTGACCTCCTGCCCATTGGGTGTCTCCCTGCCCAATAAATGAAAGAATGGCCAATGAGCCATATCTCTCCCGAGGATTCCATTGAAACTGAAAAAAGAAGAATCCTTACCGTCAGTAACTATATATATATATATATAACACAAAACTTTAAAATCAACCCATGTGAAGGAGAAAACTTAAAAAACCTCCCGTGGACCTTGGTTTGCCAATTGAATTAAGGCCCCCTCGGAGGAAAAAGTAAAAACAACCTTCACACCCACGATTTCTGAACGCTGTCGTTCAAAAACCGGGAGTAAACTGCGTTTTAGGGTTGGCGCAACAGGCGCAACTACAATTTATCTAATCTCACATAACCCTTATACGAATCGGACTTCCACCGACCCAGCGCCTGGATCGCCCCTGGGGACAACCCAGCTGCCGCAGCCTGTGTAGCCGACCCAATCCGAAAGGAATGGGTACCATACTCTTGAGGCGGGAGCCTCAACACATTCAAACATCGCTTCAAAACAGCAGCAAATTGAAATTTAGAAAGCGCAGTCTTATCATTATGAACTAAAAACTGCCCCCCAACTGCTACTGGTCGGATCCCCAAGTAAGCCCGCGCCAACTGCACCGGGCAAATCTCCACCTCGCCCTGCGCTTGCAGAATAACCCACTTACCTCTGCCAACCTGATCCGTCTTGGATCTAGTTAATCTGCAGCACACACTGCCGCTGCGCAGTTGAACTTCGCTGAAAAGTAACCCTGACTTACGATCCGTTCTGTTCTTGGCAACCAGTTCACTGACCCTGAAAGCCCCGAAAAATGCCAGAACAAAAGCGGTACGAAAAAGCAGTATCCCAACTTCTGCCAGGACCCTCACTAAGTCTTTTAACAAGGCCAAGTCAATAGGTCGCCTCACGTCTTTACCCACCGGAACTACTTTAGCCCAACCCTTCATTGCCTTCCTTAAGACAAAAGACCGTGTGGGATCCTCCAGACCCCCCATCCGCGAGTGGAAAGCAATGCCCGCAAGGGCAGCTGACATGGCCCCTTTTGCTCTCCCTGCCTGGAAATGCTCCCAGGCAAATATGCATAGCCTATCCTCCAAGGACTCACCTTCCTGACCATACCTGCTCAGAAAAGCCTGCCAATCCCTCCAAGCCGCGTCATAAGCCTTCTGCGTGGAAGGCGCCAAGGCATTTCTGGCCAATCCCACTATACCGGCTCGACAATCTGCCAGATATAAGGTGGGCAAGGTAAACCTACTTCCGCTGCATCTGGCACCAACTCCCTGAATCTAGCCCATTGAAAACGAGACAGGGCATCTGCTATGTTATTGTCGATGCCAGGAACGTGACAAGCCGAGAAGACCACATTGAAACGCAGACATTGCAGAACCAAATGCCTAAGTAACCGCAAAGCCAAAGGGCATGAGGTCCTTTGATTGTTGATGGTGTGCACAACGCCCATGTTGTCGCACCGAAAAACAACCTGCCTATCCGCTAACTCCCGAGCCCACAACTCCAGGGCTACCACGATCGGGAACAATTCCAACAGCAATAAATTCCTGGTGAAACCCCTGTCCACCCATGAGCTAGGCCACCCTTCCGCGCACCATTCCATCCCGAAGAAAGCCCCAAAGCCTACACTGCCTGATGCGTCAGTGAAAAGCTGCAACGCACTGTTATAGCAAGGAGGAGCTGGCCACAACACCACCCTGTTAAATGTCTCCAAAAAAGAAGCCCACGTCCTCAAATCCTCCCTGATCTCTTTGGACAAATACACCGAATGATGCTGCCTGGCAACTCCAGCGGTGGCCCTTTCCAACTTCCTGCTGAAGGCCCGACCCATGGGGATAACCCTGCATGCAAAGTTAAAACAACCCAACAAGGACTGGACTTGCTTCAACCTCACCTTCCTCCTTGCCAGGCAATCCTCTATAAGCCCTAACCATTTATGGACCTTGTTGGCTGGCAAACGACAACAACCCTCCCTTGTGTCAATTTCAATCCCAAGGTAACATAGACAGTGCGTGGGTCCCTCAGTCTTCCCCTCAGCTATGGGAACCCCCAACACCCCTAAAACCTGTTCCGTAGTATCCAACAATTTCTTGCACAAAGGACTACCC
The DNA here is from genome assembly GCF_055691185.1 of Crinia signifera. Lineage (NCBI taxonomy): Eukaryota > Metazoa > Chordata > Amphibia > Anura > Myobatrachidae > Crinia > Crinia signifera. The sequence continues at coordinate 225,375,294 of NC_139221.1, forward strand.
TCAGGGCCCACGAAGAGGAAATCATCAAGATAGTGGGCAATACCCTGACAACCCGAAGCTCTCTGAATGCACCAATGAAGAAAACAGCTAAACTTTTCAAAATACGCACAGGATATTGAGCAGCCCATAGGCAAGCACCTATCAACAAAAAACTCTCCCTTCAATTTAAAACCCAAAAACCGCAAGGAATCTGGGTGGACCGGAAGCAACCTGAATGCTGACTCAATATCCACTTTCGCCATCAATGCGTTCCGCCCACACTCCTGAACCAAAACAAGGGCCTCCTCGAACAACTGATACCTAACCCTGCAGAGCTCCTCAGGTATGGCATCGTTAACCGAGCCCCCATGAGGATGTGATAGATGCTGTATCAACCTAAATTTCCCGGGGGTGCTTTTGGGAACCACCCCCACCGGGGAAATACACAAACCCTGCAAAGGGGGAACGCTAAAAGGGCCACACATGCGCCCCAACCTAATTTCTGCCACAACTTTCTCCTTAACAATGTGGGGGAAATCCCTCGCAGACTTCAAATTCCTAGAAGCCACCACATGAACTGAACCCCTAATGGGCAACCGGAAACCACAACTGAAACCCTCCCATAAAAAACGAGCCGCCTCGGCATCGGGGTATCCCCTGAGCCACCTAACCAGCTCGGAAACCACTATCGGCGAATACGCCTTACTTGTGACTTCCACCGGCTTCCCCAGCGTCATTTGACTTCCCAGCTGGGGCTGCGGAGCAGTCCTTAGCTGCATGGTTGCCCCCACACACTCTGCATGAGTGTCGAAAACGACAGTTCGCCCCCCTGGCGCACTTGCCGTCATTATAAGCAAAACATTTGCCCTTTCCTGCTATCTTAGAGGCTGGAGATGCCGCCACCACTGTCTTCTTCGCCACCCCCTCCCCCGGGGGTTTGGTCTGTTGTGTAACCTCCAACCAGACCTCCACGTCCTTAAAGGCCATGGGCAACACGGAATTACCATCCTGTTTGCGACGAAACTTTTCGTCGTAGTCTCTCCAGGAGTAACCCTTTGTTCTCAAGTACATTTCATGTACCAAAAACAAATACTTAACTACATTTGGGTATTCGGCCGGCCTGGTCTCCGCATAGCAGGCCGCAAAAACCAGAAAACCCCTTAACCATTGATGAAAGTTCCTAAAGGAGTTTTCACCAATACCATCCGCCTTCTTTGCCTTCTCAAAGGCCTGTCGCATGTCCTCCGTAAGGGTGAACATGTCAACATACTTCCCTTTCTTAATCTTTTCCCTCATCCTCTTACGGAGCCCCCTAGTAACTGCTGTATTGGCACAATGCACCATTTCAGTAAACAAAGGGGGATCCGTGGAAGGAGGTGCAGCGCTCGCAACCTTATCCTTATTTGTTGCCTTCGCCACATGACGCGCAATGAGCCTGGCCAGCTTACGCGGGCGACGCGGGGAATCCGACCCCACGCTGGTGCTATCACTATCTGATGAATCACATGTTGAATAAGTGACTGTGCACTCACCAGCCCCGGACGTCCCTGGAACTTCGTCGGCCGCAACGGCCAACCTGGAACCTGCTGCTGTTGATCCCGCAGTCGTCCTCGACTCCTCTCTGTCCTCCCGACTTCTTCTTCTGGAAACCACCGATGATGCCAAGACACTTGTTTCCTGTGAACATACAACTGGGCGGGGGGAAGAAGACAACAAATCGCCCCCACCTCCCGTCTCCGCCGGCGCATCCACCGGTGGGGGAGGTGGAGCTGACACCGTGGCACTGGGTGGAGGGCCCCTAGGCAACGGGGGAACTCCCAATGGAGGAAAAACCCTTTGAGCCCCAAAAACATTACCACTGACCTGAGACAATACTCCCCCCTGCCCCCTTGGTGACGACCAAAGCCCCTGGGGACCAAAACTCTGATCCCAACCATAACCAGCGGAGCTATGCGGACTGTACCCCTGTGACCCCGTGGACCAAAGAAGGGGCTGACTGGTAGGCGCACCGTGGAAACCCGCGGAGAACTGCGGCCCCGCCGCCGGGACCGCCTGATGCCTCCAAGGTGCAATCTGTGGCCACGCCCCATAACCCCCTCCCCCCAAATGCGCCTGAAAATACGGGGACCCCGCAGGGGGCCACTGCCCGGGAAAGCCCCCCCCGGGGGAAAACTGCCCCAGGAAACCCGAATGGGTCCCCTGCCAAGATGGTGTTGACAATCCCCCCCCCCACGATGACGTGGCCTGCGCCCCTAGAGAGGGACCCTGCAAATGCACCGAAGCCGCTACCGAGCTACTGGAGTATACCATGTGCCCCACACCCCCCGTGCCAATGGGCATGCCTGCTGAAAACCCCACAGGATTCCAATTCTGACTGACTCCCAGACCCCTCCCTGCGGGGCCCCTGGGATTTGGCCCTAAATCAGGGGGGGGCATGCTAAAACCTCCCAGGCCAGTACTAACTGCTGGCCTGGGTACAAACATCCCAGAGCCCGCAGCAGCTGCTGCTGCAGACTCTCCTCTCTCCCCTGCAAAAACAAAACCCCCCAACCTGCTGTGGGAAACACTGTCGCCCCATGGGTCCACTCCTCCCCCCTCCCCCCTGCCCCCTGTTCCGTTTATAGCACTGGGAACGCTGCCAGCGTTCCCCATCAGGCCTCCCCCCGCAAGGGAGGAAACCCCATTCATATCATTTAATGCAGGGACAGGCCGCGCGTCCTCCGACGCTGCGACCTGTACTATTATGCTGGGAGCCGCCGGGATGCCCGGCTCCGGCATTGATGACGCTGTGATCGCGTCAGCCGGCGCCGGGGCCTGTCCCTCTCCCGGCGACCCCCCGCCCGCCGTCACAGCAGGCGCGAGCCCCGCGCCAGCCGGCGCCAGGGCTCGCGACACCCCTTCCACCCCGCCGCCCGCTTGAAGCTCCGGAACGGGTCTCGCGCCAGCCGGCGCTGTGACCCGTTCCGTCACCTGAAGCCCGCCCGCTGCCTGAGAGTCAGCGGTGACCTCAGGCGCCGGGTGGGAAGCCTCCAGCGTCGCGTCCACGACGGACGCGACCTGAGGCAAGGGGGGCACAAACACATCCGTCGAGGGACCCGGTAGGGCCCGGACCTCGACGGGTGCACTCTCTCCCGGCTCGCCTATTAAGGCAGCCGCAAGCACAACCCCCGGTAGAGCGCTGACCACGCTCACCGGGGATAACTGCCTGTGTGAGGGCGGAATAAGCCCTGCCACTAGGCTCCCCTCAGGAGAGCCAGCGGCAACAGAGGCCTCCTGAGCCCCAACTACCCTCACCCGTGGACGGCGGTACCCCGCCGCAGATAACGGCCGGGCCGCATCCACAAGGCGGCGGGGAGGGGGGGCAGAGCGTCTGGGACGGGGCATAGTTCAAATAGTTCAAATATGAAGCCAAATTGTAAAGAAGAAAAAGATCTCTTACCTCAGATCCTGCACAGGACTGCAGCACTTCCAAACTGGAAAGAGAAGGGTGAGGTCACATGATCATCTGCCCTATATAACCTTTACCTAGCTACTCCCACTAGTCCCTGATAGGTTCCTGCCTGATCCCAGCTTGTATCCAGGCAGGAAAACCCCTGGCTAAGTTTTTTCAACTCTTGAACTTTATATGACCTAAGTCAGGGCTCTTATATGTGTTCAGGCTTATGCAGCCTTCACACAGTTTATATATTTGCCAAACACACAGAAATATTTTTCCTGCAAACTGCTGGAGACTGATGTCAAATGAATAATGAGGGTCAGCACAGCAGTTACATATAGTGCAGACAGTTCTGCATTTACAAACATTCACAGTACTTTACAACAATGCTAAATGTAACCATGAACATTCACCTCAATATAATACATTCTTTATTTATAAACCATGAAAACACTCATGTGACGTGCTTCCTAATATGAAAGATTAATTTCAATGTATTTTTTTTGTTTATGCCATGCAATCAGTGGTGTAACTAGGTGCCACAGTGCCCAAAGCAAGGGCATGTTTTGCGCCCCCCCCCCTCCCCAATTTGTAGTATGCTCTTGCACTGCGAAAAGGGGGCGTGGCCTAACATTATACCACACACCGTAATGCCCATTGCACATTTTGTCAAACTTTGTAATACCCATTACACATAAAGCCACATGCATCAATTTAGCATCAATAGGGTTATCCATGTGAGGGATGATTTAAAGTTATTAAGTCAGTTACTAGGGGAGGATGAAGAGTAACAAATGCTCTATCCCTTTTATATAGGCCTGACACCTCTGGTAACCATTGTGACCACAGTCCGGTATTGGCAGGACTTATGATCTGTGGATGGTAGTTAATTTAATTACCTGCTGTATGCCAGCGAATTCTGTGGTGCTGGCTGAGTATTATTAAATTAAATGATTGCACTGGGTGCTAGTAAACACTGAGCCAGAGATGGTTATTAAAAGAACCGAACACTGCCATGAGGACAGTAAAGAAGCAGAGAGTGCTTTGCAATGGACTTTGAAGTGTGACGTGCTGTGAGTTGGACATTGAAGGGAGGAGGGAGTGTTGAGAGGTGAACAGTGAAGGTAGGAGTGCTGCGAGGTGGACTGTGAGTGATGTAAAATCGGCAGATGAGCAGAAGGCTCTCGGTGGTGTGTGTGCTTACCGCTCTGGAGAGTTCCTGAGGCAGGGTAACTCATGTCCCGGCATCTATAGCAGTGCGGGCGGCAGCGCTAGCAGGGTTTTGGGTGCTAGGAGCACTAGGTGATAGAGAACAAAACTAAATAAAAGTAAATAATAAAAAGTAAAGGTACTTATGTAGTATCTGGGCTGCCGATTTTTTGATTGTATGCCTTAAGTTAAGGCATACAATCAGATGCGATGCGATATCGCATCGCATCGCATACGACCATATCGCATGCGATGCGATGCGATGACCCGATTTTTCCATAGGATTCAATGTTAAAATGGATATAAACCTGGATATAAACCTGTGGTGAGCGTAGCGAGCCACCGAGCCCGAAGCGTGGCGAGCGAAGCGAGCCCCGCTAGGGGACGGTATTCTGTGTCCGCTCGCTACGCTTCGGGCTCGGTGGCTCGCTACGCTTGCCACAGGTTTATATCCAACTCCATGCCCACTTGGATAGTAGGGGTATGAAAAGGACCCCTTTTCCCATTGAATTCCATGTTGAAATGGACTCAGTCCATTTTAACATTGAATCCTATGGAAAAATCGGGTCCATCGCATCGCATCGCATCGCATGCGATATGGTCGGGTGCGATGTGATGCGATGGACCCGATTTCAAAATCGGCAGCCCAGTTACTACATAAGTACCAAAGTAAATAAATAAAAAATAAATATAACAAATAAAAAATATATAAATAAAAATAAAATGAACAAATAAAAATAATATTGTTATAAATAATAAAAGAAAAATACCAGTATACAAAAGAATGTGACCTGAGAAACTAAAAGTTAGTTTGCAATGCTTACACTCCTCTGGAGTGGTGGAGTGTCCGACCCCTAACTTTCCCTGCTATGCGGCTAAGTTACGCAGTCCGTTCTCCAGTCCTGGAGATTCACAGCGGGGATTCGAGAGTGTCTTCTGCCGGAGACTGTACTAGTGGGGCAACTTAGGCTGCAGGGGAACATTATGTATAGGCTGCGGGTGTAGGGGAAGGCCAGGGTTAGGCTGTGGGACTAGGTTAAGACACTTCAAAGGGGGGGGGGGTAGGTTTAGAAAGTGTGTTGCGTGGGTTAGGTTTATGCACTAGTGGGGATGGGAAGGGTTAGGCTGATGCAAGGGAGGGTTAGGAGGGGTAGGGGAAGATGGTAAGGGTGCTACAGAACCCGTGTCATGATTCTCAGTTTCAGGATGGCGGGGTCAGTCTTTTGACCGCCAGCATTCTAAAAGCCAGGATATCATAGGTATCCCGTCATACACTGCCTTCCTCACTCATACACTGCCTTCCTCATACATACATACATACATACATACATGCATACATACATACATACTGTACATACATATGCCACCCACATACACTGCCTTCCTTATACATACAACATACATACACGGGACTATGTAAAAACCGGACCGGACTAGACTCTGGACTGCCGGACAGGACATCAAAATCTGCAGTCCGGAGCTTATAGGGTCCGGGGGGTGTCCTGTTGGGGGGTGTCTTGTCCAGGGGGGTCCCTGTGATAGCTATCATCAGGGACATGGGGAAGGGGAGATTACAGCCTCCCCCTGTGGTCCGGACCGTCCGGTTTTTGCTACATGCCCGGACCATACAGGGAGACTTTATTATACCCCTCCTCCTCTACCTGGTGACAGGTGTCACAGGCAGCCCCCCAGGACAGGACACCCCCCGGACCGGACGCTACAAGCTCCAAAATGCAGAGTTTGATGTCTGGTCTGGCGGTCCGGGGGTTTTGTCCTGGTCCGGTTTTTACCCATACCCTACATACACTGCACTGCCTTCAACATACATACACTGCCTACCTCATACATCCATACACTGCCTCCCACATACATACACTGCACTGCCTTCAACATACAGTACATACACTGCCTACCTCATACATCCATACAGTGCCTCCCACATACATACAGAAAAACAGTACATACATCCTGTATATACGTCCATACATACACTGATTCCCACATCCATCAATCCATATATACATAAATATACTGACTCCATACATATACTGTATACCCCAAAGTCCCCCCCACTGCCACCCCTTAGTGCCAGGCAATCTTTGGGGAGTTACTTCAGGGAACCACTGGTCACAGAACCATAACAAACAAACAACAAAGGTCAGCTTACCGCTGCCTGTCTTAGTGCTGGCCTGGAGGTGCTTATGCTGCTGCCAGCTCCGGGCTCACAATGTTGCTGGCCTGGTGGTTGGCGCTGCTGCTGGGCGGGGACCCTGTTACTATCGCCAACACTATAGTGCTATTAGCGGGCAGCGCGCCGCTGATGTGTGTGGGGGTTGTGCGTCTCCTGTCACATCTTCCGCGCTATGCACCGTGCTGCTGCTGGGACTTGGCCCTGTACCTGCCGCTGGCACTATGGTGCTCCTAGCAGGCAGTGCGCTGCTGCTGGGCGGGTGCGGGGGGGGGGGGAGGGGGGAGTTGTGTCTCCATCACTTCCTCCTTTGGCGGTATGCGGCTGCCGGGTGTGGGCCCTGTCACTGCCGCCCGTGCTATAGTCAGCCGCTGGCAGTCGGCTTCTGCTGCAGCGAACTTCCTGGGGGTAGAGCAGGTCGGGGGAGCCGGTGGCAGAGTGCACGGCTCCGGCGCCAGGTGACATTACCGCGCCTGGAGCGTGTGCTCCACCGGCTCCACCGTAGCTACGCCTCTGCATGCAATTGGTCCTATTGAGTGATATTTTTCAAAAGGAACGCTGCTCTTGAAATTCTCACCAACTATGACATCAGTCGCTCTTAAACTTTTGAGTGCCAATGTTGCTGTGAAAGAACCTCAAAATATCTGTTAAAAATGCCAGAGTTAATTTACTTAAATTTCAATTAACTGACTTGTCTGTATTTATATTTATTTATACTAAAAGAACAGTTGCTGTGAGTGATGCTGGCATTTTTAGCAGATATTTTGAGGATCGCTCACAGCAACTTTGTCTCTTACAGGGATAAAAATATGTCCTGAACCGAAATGTATAAATTCATTTTACGTAAGATATATCTTATTTTTATCTATCTAATCTATCTATCTATCTATCTAATCTAATATATATATACATATACATATATATATATATATATATATATATATATATATATAGACAGCACTTACCCAACCTTGCAGAAGGGAAGAAGACAGACCAGCACTCGTTTTAAAGAAGTATTTGTATTAGAAAGTGTTCACAGCAATGCTGTGAACACTTTCTAATACCGGTACAAATACTTCTTTAAAACGAGTGCTGGTCTGTCTTCTTCCCTTCTGCAAGGTTGGGTAAGTGCTGTCTCTATCATTTGCTGTGTCTGGACCCTGCACCACCATTGCTATATGACTTTTTGAGTGCCGTTTTGAAAAAAACCTTTTATATATATATATATATATATATATATATATATATATACACAGGCGTGCGCATGGGCGGTTAACGCAAAATTTTTAAAATGTAGCACAGTTAGCCGGCGGCGGTCAGGACAGTCTTACTTGCCTGCCGCCGCCGCCGCCCGCTGCCGATCTCCAACCTGGAAGCGATGGCCGGGACGTGGGCTGAGCAGCTCAGTGAGCTCCGTTCACATTAGCCCCCGGCCCCGCCTCTATAAACATCACACACAGACGTGGTGACGTCGCACCGCACACCCGTCCTCCTGCCCGCGGTCCCGTCCTCCTGCCCGCGCTCCCGCCGTCCTCCTGCTGCCTGAGAGAGCAAGCCCAGCAGCAGCACGCGCCCTGGGCTGGCAGCAGAGGCAGTGAATGATCCACTACCACCACGAGTAGGAGCCAGCCAGCGTGAGTGACCTGGCTGCCTGCAGTGTTCCTCCTAGGAGGAAGCAAGCTAGGATAGGTTTTTATTCATAAGTGAAAAATTAGCAATTAACCCCCTGAGCTAGCTTTTGCGTACTAACCCCGGAGGGGAGGGGAGGTGAGGTGAGGGGGGGGGGGGGTGTTTTTTTGCTGGGGCAGGACAAACCTACTAGGGCAGGTTTGTCCTGCCCCAGCAAAAAAACACCACCCCCCCCCCCCTCACCTCCCCTCCCCTCCGGGGTTAGTACGCAAAAGCTAGCTCGGTGATAGACACGCCCAGTGGGCGGTGATAGACACGCGTAGTAGGCGGTGATAGACACGCCCAGTGGGCGGTGATAGAAATGCCCCTCCAATTGTGCACCTACTAATAAAATGGGCTGCGCACGCCTATGTATATATATATATATATATATATATATATATATATATGGGGTGTAAACAGACAACTGGAGCAAAATGGTACTGCGCAAAACAATGAATGGGCTGCTGGTTATAAGGTCCAATCCCCAAAATCCGCCTTCCCAAATGACGGTGAATACGAAGCTATGGAGGTAAGTATCGCGAAGATACAGGTGGGGATCGGCCCTCACTACCAGCGCTCTCTCAGACGTATCTACCACACCTCCCTTAGGATGAAGTGGCGATCCTCTTCTCCGAATTAGATTTAGCCAGAGAATGGTGACCAGGGATCCTGTATCACACTTCAGATCCTCACCGATTCCATCCCATAGATGATATACCAGAAGGGAGAAGGATATAGTGCAATACCACTTATTTATTTAAGTACACATAATATGTATGTTATGTGTACTTAAATAAATAAGTGGTATTGCACTATATCCTTCTCTCTTCTTCCTTTGTGGTATATATTTCCCGTTGCACATTTGCCTTGGCCACATGACCAGAAGCTACAGTATATACATAATTTTCTGGATTCTTGGTTTGTGACTAATGTGTCCCACAAGACCATTTTGTCGATCCGTGATAAGCAGAACAGATACGGGGAGACCCAGTACAGAAATACTACTGCAGTATGGATGCAAATATGCTGTGATCTGACCTGTTTGCAGTAGAAATCTGCTTTGCTGCACATTTTGGCATTTTGCACAGATCCCAAGCTACACTGAAAGGTTTTTATAAATGTTAATAAAGGTAAACAGTTTGTTATTGGGATCTTGTTTGTACCTAAAGGTTTGAAACGTAATACTGGTGTGTTAATGACAGCTGTGAGCTACTGTAGGGGGGGTCTTTCCATTATACCAGCCTAATTGGTTTTGGGGTTTCAATGTCCCATTAACGGTATAAACTGAGTATTATCAGTTATTCACCCATGTTTTTATCTCATAGTCTCCCACGCAAAAGCAGCCGTTATAACTTAATGTATTCAGAAATAACCATTATGAAACTCTTTAGAACGTAAACAGCTTTTTTTTTACCACAATATACTGTAATAAATGCTTCCATTTCATCTAAGTTCAAATTATTACTTAAATAACAGAGTAAATATCAATATACAGAGTAAATATCAAGATACTGGGGGAAATTTACTAAAGGAAATTTGTAAAAAAAAAAAAAATAGGTGTAATAGTATCCAGAAATACACTTATTTTTGACATTTACTATTCTGAAAATACGGCAATTCGTATTCGTATTGATGTGCTATCAATACGAATACGAATTGCCGTATTTTCGGGATAGTAAATGTCAAAAATAAGTGTATTTCTGGATACAAATACACCTATTTTTTACAAATTTCCTTTAGTAAATTTGCCCCACTGTGTGAAGGGGTTCCCTGTTATAGTCACAGCATCCCAATCTATTATCACATAGTAGATCACTAGGTCAGAAAAATATTAGAGTTGATTTACTGTATACAACATTCACACTATTCACACTATTCACACTATTGGATTGCAATATGTTCCCTAGTATGTTCCTGAAAATATTTTTTCTTTTTTGTCATAATTGTGACAGAATGAAACTGTGTAGAGTGATGGCTTCTGGTTGAACTTGAGATCATACTCACGATATACAACTGCTACTTCCTCAATGGCTAATTAGCATTTGCCTCAAGGCGAGCTACAGTATAGGAAAAAGTGCTGATAACAGAGAGTTGGGCAACAGCAAAGATTAACACAAGAATGGCATGTTGTAGTTGTGGGGTTGTAGTTGTGGGGATTTTTGCAATTTAGTACAAAAGAACTGTATGATTTCTATAATTATCACTTTACTGCAGACTTCTTTGGCTGAACAGGCTTGTACCACAGGCACTGTCCCGACAAGAGCTTTTTGTTATAAAACACCCTGAGGCAATATGCAGAGATAAGGAATGGAGTAAGCTTCAATTCTTTTGTTAACTACTGTAGGCCCCTTAGATAGAAAAGATGAGGAACACAGAACCATATAAAAAAGCATTACGTAGGGTCCAATTGACCATATTCATAGAAGTATAATTGTTTATAGCTCTCCATGGAAGAATCAAATTAATTTCTAAAAACATTTGGCAATGAGAAGCCTTATAATACTGTTGGGATGTAGTCAAAAGGTTGACAATAACAAAGCCAACACTCATAATGTTGACACCATAATGTCAACAGTTATGATGGATACAATGTTAAAATGTCATCAGGCAACATGTGTACAAGGCCGAAAAATTGACTTTGCCGGAATTTCAATATTAGGGTTAGGCTGTGGGCAGGAGGGTTAGGTTATGGACAGGAGGGTATGGGCTAGGTTGCAGGGGAGGTTATTGTTAGGCTATGTGGGAGGGTAGGCTCTGGGTGACAGGGTTAAGGTTAGGATGTGGGGATAGGTTAGGGATTGGCTGTCCCAGGAGGTTAGGGTTAGGAGAGTGCAGAAGTACTTAATGGCCCAGTATCTGAGACCTGACCAGGAAGTGAGTCATGTGACCCCATAAAGCTTAGAAGATGCCGCTCCAGGAGGCAGCGAGTAACAGCTAGCCCAACAGGGACAATATTTTAACACTCTGACATGTCGACATTTCTTCACAGACACTACAGATATAGCCATACTCATTGGTGCTGAAATATATCCACTAGAGCCCACTTGGTGCAGCAAGTTGCAGTCGCGTCTCGGATACACTATGCTGTACACTGGCAAATGGTTTTCAAAGAGCTGCTGGTGTGACTTTAACGCATAAGTATGGCAGCGGGTGCATACCTTTTGTCAAGCATGTTGCATGTATAACATGGCAGACATTGAATAAAGCTTTATCTGTATGAGTGTTGGTGCATTGTACGCAACTTATTACTGCTACAGTCATATTGTCCATTTTCATCTCATTAAATCATACAAAAACATCCAAAAGCATGACTTTGTAAATACCTTTGTTAGGATAAAACAAATATAAAAAAAAAAAGCTATCCTTCCCACCCCATGAAGAAAGCCATACTGAAGAGATACTAGGGGTTATCCAGACCTGAGCCCTGCGATCAGATAGTCGCTGCCCTGCCAGAGTGAAAACCCACCCTTTGCAAGGCTAGGGAAATTGGCGATTATCTGCAAATCCATTCACAACCCACTCAGCATCAAATGATTTTCCCAGTGTGAGCAGTTTGTGCGCAAACCAGAACCTACTCTGCCTGTGCAATACAAACATGCTGATCTAGCCCAGAACTCATGTCACATACCCTCCCTCCCTGTCACATACCCTCCTTGAAAAGACTGGGCACATTGGCAGTTTCCCTGACACTCCCAGAAAATGTTCGGTTACAACCCCAAACATCGGCTTCCTGTCAATCTACTTGTGAATGGCTTGCGTTAAGAAAAGACGCAGCATTTTTTGGGTTGTTTAGTCTTGCGCATGCGCACTATGATCCGTATGCATGTGCAGTTGATCAATAATCGTCTGCCTTACGAAATCAGATCTGAATAACCGCCACTGTTTGCTAATAAGACATTATATAGAATGTGTAATAACCAACATTAAACCCAAGAAAATACAAACTGCTCTCCCGTTCAGACTTGGATAAGCTCAAACAGTGGGGAAGTTCTTTTTTTTTATCTGTTATGTTAATTGTGGTCTCTGAAGCATTACATGCATACAAGATTTATAATGGCGTAAAAGATGTATTAATCAAGTGTCTTATTAATTAATTCATTTACACACTGGAGCAAGGCCGGCGTATGAATGAATAAAGCTATGCAGTAATCTTCATTGATATCTGTTCATTTCAACTCGCAAATTCACACCAAGCAAAGCTTGTACCTTCACAGACACACAATACATACTGTCAGGCAAGTTTTATCATTCTGTGAGACACAATCATATATTAAGGTGGTTTCATAATATCCACTATTTACTTTATTTCCTTTTGCTAACTAATTAGCTTTCAAGGCAAGCATGCACCACCCAATATCCTTTGCAAGGCAAAACGCTTTAAATGCTAATAAGATCACAAAAGCCAAGCTAAATGTTAATCAAATGTATTAAATAAACAGTATTTCATGTAGACAGCTTTTCATCAAATCATTTCAGCATCCACAAGCAACCAGCATATGGCATTGCTATGCTATTTAGCATAACATACATTTATTATCATTCAATGCAAAACTATAATTCTAAATAGCAAAAACATCATTTTTTTTGTAAAATAATAATGATAATAGTATAATTATAAAGCAAGCAACTTACACATGAAAAAAGGCATTCTCTAACAAATAAGCAAGTAGTATAAATATAGAGCAAATAAAATAGTGCACTGCTACTTCATAATCATGCACAGATATAAAGTAGGTTAGTAGATATAAAGGTATAATAGATAGTCCAACTGAAATTCATCATGTCTTACCTCCAGAGCGAGATGCGGAAGATTGAGCTACAGTATGCAAGAGGCACCCTCTGTATTCCTAGGAAAGGAACATATCCAAGCTGCTTTTTCGTGTATAGCAGGAGGGGGATTAAGAGAGCGGCTTACTGAGGATGTGTCTGTGCACTCCTTTCTCTGGCTTTGTAGAAAGATGCTAGAACAGATGCAATCATACAGCATCTAACAGCATTACAGTATTCACCAACACATTTGCACAGAAACACCAGAAACTAATTGCACAGTATATCATCATGCCCAATAAACCCTGCTTGTTCTAGTATTTGTGCACATTATATAGCACAAAATATAATATGTTTTGAAAAAAGTCAAGCCACTGACATGTAGTGTTATCGCTGACCAGTATTCATAAATTTCAGGAGAGCCACCCAAAGAATGCTACATTTTAAAAATGCAGCATTCTATTTTAAGATGATCAATTGGAGATGTAAGCATCTGGCTTAATATTTGGCAAGTCAGCAAAAAGAGGAAATAAATAAACAAACTTATTCTGTAAGGAATTGAAAAAATGAAAAAGAAATAGTGGGGGTTTAGGAAGTGTTACCATAGCAACTGTGGTATATTATTTCCAAACCAGTATCAATACATTCCATCTCAAATTACAAGATAGTTTGATGCTATGAAGGAAGATTCCAAACAGAAAACGCTGTACAAAGCAGAATAATAATAAAAATAAGAACGAGCATTTTCCCGCATCTAAGCACCCGCGAGTATGTCTATTTTAGGTAAGAGAAACTAATTTCACAAAGACAGTCATGTCATCTAATATTGTTTAATATTATTTTACGCTGTACAGCAGTACCTTGAAGTCAGGCTCCGATACATAACTTGGGCAGAGTCTGCAGAAGAATGATCAGAACACAAATACCCCTTTCACATAGCAAATGCCAGGTTGCACCTGGGATTTGGACACAGGTATGTCCCGGCATTGACCCAGTGATGAGTAGCGCCCAAAGTGACCCAGTCAAGTCTCTGATATCACAAATGGGGTGAAGCGTCATCGGGGGGGGGGGGGGGGGGTGGAGTCAATGCTTGGACGTGGATGCTGTCTCCCCCCCAGAGTGTGAACGGGACCCCGGGTTCCCCGTTTACACTGCCCAGAAACCTGGTTCTGACCCAGGTAAAACCCTTCTATTAGCCCAGGTTCGTGGATTGCAATCCTAAGCTGTTATACAGTGGATTCAAACCTGTGCTTCTCTACATTGAGAACTCCTCCACTTTGGCATTTACTGTACTTTACTCCTCATTGGATATCACAGACAAAGTACCATAAAATACAATCTATCTTGGGCTCCATCCATTCCCTCCCTTAGACATCATTCACCTCTGTGCCCTGAGCAAAAAAATAACTCTCTTTCTTGCATAAATAAACTAAAATAGTGTATATTCCGCCTCTGAATTGCTGAAGGGTCATTGTTCATTTTAAATCGCAGGAACCTAGCTATTCCTCAGGACACATGTTATCACTTCCTCTACAAGGAATATTCACTTCAAAGGAGTCTCACTATGGGGTTTCCACACTTACACAATAGGAAAGAACTCTAACACCTTTCTATACAACTTCTTTCTTCTGAAATAATTGGCAGAACAAAACAAAAAAGAAAGTTAGTTTATTTATTAAGAACTTGTTTAAAATATACCCTCTGTATTAAAAAGAAGCAATTGGATACAGCAACAAGTGAGATAATTTAGACTCATTATTCCCAAACCCATTATCACTTCTGGATCACACAAATAAATAAAGAACAAAAAAAAAAAACCTGATATCTCTTCTCTATTCCTCAAAAGCAGTTCATACCTATAGTACTCTGACATTTATGACCCAGTGTACACACATACCTCCAACTTCATTTTTTCACTTTGCATACCATGTGCTATAAGGCCCTCGACTTCTATTCTTCAATCCCTTGTCAGTAAAAAAAAACACACTGGTGCAGTTGTGGGTAACGAGCAGTAAAAAAACCCTCTTTTACTCCTGTAATAACCGAAGCCCCTTGTCCAACAGTTCAACCCTAGCTTCAAAGAGGAAAAAAATAGAAGTTGTACCCAACAAACAGCCCAGTGCATGGAAAAACACAACTGTAAATGATCGCTTTGTGACTCCCATCCCCATTTACTTCCCGTAAAGAAATCTACAGGCCATTTGCTATTTCCAATCAGGTCCATCCTATGTAGGAAAATATGACTGGGGCAATACACCTGTCAAACTGGTGTCCTAAGATGAGCTCAGGGAGGACAGAAACCTCCCAAGGAGCAGAAGGGCATTCTCAACCCAAAATTGAACTGCAGGGAAGGTGGAGTGGCCATCTTCTTCCAAAAAAGCACTTAAACTTAGGGTCCACCCTATGAAAATTACTTAATCATTTCAGAGTAGTTTTCATTTACCTCCCCCTGGAAATGAAAAGATATTTCTATAAGAAGTTACAGACACTACGGTTCTGGAACATCAGAGATGGCTCATCCTTGGAGATTTCAATGCATTGGTTGATAATGATTTCTCCTGTGCACAGTGAATGGCCTAGGCTTCACAGAAATCATTCCTTCATCCACATATAAAGTGGTCCCACCCTTGATCTTGTAATTAGACTACTGCAATGCCCTCTACTGTGGTCTCACAGCAAAATAATGCAAAATGCAACGGGCAGGCTTTTAGCCAACCAGCTCCATTGCAGCAACTTAACATCCATTCTCTACTCCCTCACTGGCTGCCTGTACTGGCTGCCTGCAACATTGCTTTACTGGTTTTCAAAGCCCTACATGATCAGGGCCCATGGCACCTAAAACAGCTTCTGATTCAATAATCCTTTTCGATTTACTGCAATCTGTATATGAAGGATTTACAGTCGTACCGAAAATCTCCCATAATTCATCTGTCAGTCAAGCTTTTAGCCATGCTGCTCCGACTGATCTAGTGAGTTCGCTTAGAAATTGCCCTCAAATCTCCACATGTGTAGCCCCATTAAAGTGTGCTTAGGTATGTTTAGTACATTGCCATGAATTTATTTACTTCAATTTCTTACATGAATTTTATAATGCTTATAAACAGTATCTAGTCTAAAAACAAATACGTTTCTCAGTGATATAAATAAATGTTAGGATTCATATATCAACAAAATCCATATGTCGTTAGCAGAAAACAACTTATGTGAGCATTCAAACAAATCTAGTAAATAACAGATGGTATACTTGTTTACAACTCATATGTTAAAACAAGAAAAATAATGAAAAGTAACTTAAATTTCATTATTAAAAAAATGTCAGCACTGTGGCATTGTCAACACGCACCAATAGTTGGAAAGCACCAGCAGCACAGCTCATTAAATAGGGGTCTACACAAATGAGGGGCACTGAGGCAGAACTGAGCTCTTGATAAACCAGCAAATCACATACCGCCTCTGACCATTGTAGGTGATGCTTTCTGGTACAGCTCTGGTAACCTTAATGGATCCTCCAAGAAGAGCCATTTGATTGGTAACCCACCCATGCATTAACCACCTGTACTTAGGGTCCACTTTATTGACAATTTAATTTATTAATTTATGTAGCCATACTATCTTTTGTCTTTGGACAAAATTCAGTTGCCTGTCCTATTTCTGCTTACATATTCATTATGGACACATGGTTATCTGAACAGTAAAATATTTGCCATCTTGGCTTAATACGACACTGCAGTCAAAATATACAGTACTTGGACACAGGTTTCCCAAAGCTAGGCTTGCAAATTGCATAAAAAAGTAACCAGATAAGTCTAGTACTATCTTAACAAATTAAGAACATTTTGCTAATTGTATCTGTTACCCTAGATTGCTTGAGATAAGGGCCCAGTATAAATAACCTTAGGGGTACAGGCTTCTTCATTTAGTGAACAAGGAAGAGTCATCAAAATCTGCTATACAAACTCCCTTTTGCCCATCTGAAGAGGCCAATGAAACCACAAGTTACAAGGCAACATACTTGAGTAATGCAATATTACTAAAATTAGCACTGTACTTAGGGAACAAGAGACACATACAAGTGTTACCCCTATAGAGAAAAGTTACTAATGTTCCAAGTGATCAGATACTCGGATCTGTGCTATACACTACTATTAGGAAAGATAACCAGCAACAAAAAAATTCTGTATAGGAAAATCATAGTGGACTGTGTACAACAATAATTTTTCTATTTTTTATATATCAAGGTATGAAGGGGGGGGGGGGGGGTTATTACTATGTTTTTAACTGACAAATAGTTTAGATCATGATGGTAAGTACAATAAAGGGTCTCATAAAAAAAGCGGTGGGAGAGAATAAAGTACAATCCCATTACTACAGCATCCTCCTTCATTGTAGGCAAGGTACTAAAATTGTTTTCACACTATGCAGAGTAAACAAACATCTAAACTATAGAGATGTAGTATTAAGTAGTAGCCAATATACAAGTGCAATTTCTTAATATTGCGATCAGAGTGGCTGACTTGTAGGACAGCATTGAAACGTCAGGAAAACCTCATAAAAGACTTAAGGAAGGTATAGGAGTTGAAAACTATTGCAACAACGGATTGATGACCTAGACAATAACGCTGTGTACACACGGCTGCGATAGGGACTGAAATCGCTGGAAATATGGTCGCTGGCGACCATATTGCCATTGATTGGAGTGTGCCCCGGCGATAAATCGCCGGGTGCGAGCTCCCGTTTTCAGCCCTGTTCTAATCGCTGACCAGCTGATTACCGCTGAGGCACCGCCCGGCAGAGGTTCCCTTTCATCAGCGACCATCTCTGGTCGATGATGAAAAGGAGAAACTGAGCAATATATTGCTCAGCCATATATTGTTAGCAATATATGGCTGAGCAATATATCTCCCCCGTGTGTACGGGGCTTAAATCATATAACCAGGTTTCCAAAGTAACATCCAAATAAGAATCTGAAGGATAGTCTAAATCTTAAAATATCTAAATAATAATAATAATAATAATAATAATAAAATTCTTATTAAGGGATATACTTACTAAAAGTTAATTTTATGTCTCTACAAAATTGATCAGAATTGAATCAACGTCCCAACAAAATTGACTACAGTGTATACCAAATAGTTAATTGTAAAAAGTTCAAGTTCTAAATGTGTTTTTCACCATCAATAGTTCCAAAAAATGACTAAAAATTTACTGGAATGGACTCAAAATCATTTGCAGTTGGGAGGTATGGAATCTCTCCATACTGTAAACAGGTCCAAGGTGGTCCCATGACCCAGATAACCAATTTATATTGCTTACCTCTTATGGTTTTTTATGGTTTGATGAACATTCATGTGCAAAAACCTAGAATATTCATGTCCATGGAAAAGGGGTATTAGGCTGTACATTGTTTTGCAATGCAGTGAGGTTTTTGCATGCATACATTAAGGGTAAAATGTACTAATATGAATTCGTAGAAAATAATCGTATTTTCTTAGGAAAATACAAATTTTTGGGGTGTATTCGTATTTTTGGCATTTACTATGCCAAAAATTCAAATATTCTTATTCATATTGATGGGACATTCGTATTTGTATTTAAAAAAACGAATGCATACACCATCGTTAGAATACGACAGGAATCACCATTCTGTGACATGCCGCCGACTCCATCAGCTCCCCGCATCGGACTGTCAGAGGTGCAGAGATGTTTCATCTTCAGCGCTTCTCCATAGAATGATTCTATTGGCCGCTAGGCGGCCAATCAGGAGCCGGCTATAGATTGGTAAGTATCAGTATGTATGGGCTTTGGATGTATTAAAGTTTTATTTTTATTGCGTGTCAGTGTGTTTTTTTCACTATTTTTTTTACTGTGGAACTACAAGTGCCAGTGGGCCCTTTAATGCCCCGCAGGTTGGGACTCATAGTTCCACAGTTAAAAACAATAGTTTTTTAGGTACTTATGTAATATCTGGGCTCCCGTTTTTTTTCTGTGCCATTACCCTGCTGGCTGGTTTGGCCTGGGGCTGGTTCTTAAAATATGGGGGGCCCCTAGTCATTTTGTCCCCCATATTTTGGGAACCAGGCCCGGACCTGGAGCTGGTTGTAAAAAATCGGGGAACCCCTACTTGCCAGGTTGCCTGATTTTTTATTACTCCTTCAGCCTGGTGCTGGTTACAGCTGTGGGGGGGGGGGGGGGGGGGGGGGCACATTGTTTTTTTTAATTTATTTTTCCAATTTATTTTTTTACACCTTGCAGCATGCACGGATCTGACTGATCCGTGCAGACTGCCTACACTAATTCGTATTAGCGGCCGTATATACGGCCGTTAATACAAATTACTACGACATCGGAGGGTTACAAAGCAGTCGTATATGACTGCTTTGTAAATTCCCCTCCGGAACACGACTTTGCATACGGCTGAAACAGCCGTATGCAGTCGTAGTAAGAATACAAATACGAAATTTGTATTTGTATTCTTAGTAAATTTCCCCCTAAATGACAAACCTATGGTAGGTAACAGCCAAGATGCAAATCCAATTGAAAATGTTTAAGCAAATGTAAAGAATAAACTTAAGAAGAAAGTGATTACCCCAAAGACTGGCCTCAAAGAAAAGCTTCTACTGTAATATAATGACGTTACAGTACATCTAATGCATTAATAGATCCTAAATAAAAAATCTAGATCATCTGCTATACTTGTTAAGTATCTATATTCTGAGGTATGTTTTTTTTTTTTTTTTAAACAGAAAAAAACCAGCACCATATTTTAGGATTCTTTTTGGTGGTGAATAGACTACTAAATTCTAAACTAATTCCAGCACTCTTTTTTTTTATTAATTCTTTATTTTTCAAAACATACAGCAGACATGGTTGTATATCATACATATCTGCACATACAAACATGTACCGTATCACATCTTAACATTACTTCTAGACATCGTTATCTCTCACAAAACACATAAAACATATACCATATCAAATACTATCATTTACACCTAGACATCGTTATCTCTCACCTAACTGATTATCTAGCATTCTTCCTACATTCATACCTTTATACACGTGCCAGCATATAGTTTGCTATTTTACAGACAGGGGTTTCCCTAGCTTATTTTAAGAAGCAGGTTCAATTCTTCAGATTCCGGTACCTTTATTATTTGTTTGTACCTCCCAGGAAGCATCCCCTTTCCGCTCAATGTATTGTTTCCAAACCTCCCATTTTTTCAGTAATCTAATGTTTTCTATCACGTCGTTTGTTTCCATTCTATAAGCGTAATTTATTTTGTTTGTTATCATTGCTATATCAGGGATTTGTTCTTGTCTCCAGTACTGAGCTGGGCTGAGCGGTTTTTGTTGCTATAAAAACTTGGTTTAGGAAATATACATTTGTATATTTCCGCTAACCAGGGCCGGCGCTACCCACTCAGCAGAGGATGCAAAGCAGGTAGGCGCTGGGCAGGAGAGGCGCCCTCCCTGCTGTACATCCTCTGCTGTCCTCCGTGCCTGCCGGCTGCTGCGCCTGTCACACTACACCACAGGCAGCAGCATTGGAGGCACAGAGATCCCTCCTGGCTCATTATCAGCTGGTCATCGGCAGGGGCCAAAAGGGGGCGGAGCTACACTGTCGGAGGGGGCGTGGCTACACGGACCAGAAGGGGCCGAGCTACAAGGGAGCAAGACTGACTGAAGACACCAGGAAACAGGAGAGGATGAGCTGCCATTGTAAAGTGTGAGTGTACTAATGTGAGCAACTGGTGTGGGCACATGTGTAGGCAGCACTACTAATGTCGGCAACTGGTGTGGGCACGTATATAGGCAGCGCTGCTAATGTCGGCAACTGGTGTGGGCACATGTGTAGGTAGCACTACTAATGTCGGCAACTGGTGTGGGCACGTATATAGGCAGCGCTGCTAATGTCGGCAACTGGTGTGGGCACATGTGTAGGCAGCACTACTAATGTCGGCAACTGGTGTGGGCACATGTGTAGGCAGCGCTACTAATGTGGGCAACTGGTGTGGGCACGTATATAGGCAGCGCTGCTAATGTCGGCAACTGGTGTGGGCATGCATATAGGCAATGCTACTAATGTCGGCAGCTGATGTGGGCACGTGTATAGGCAGCGCTACTAACGTCGGCAACTGGTGTGGGCACGTGTATAGGCAGCGGTACTACTGTCGGCAACTGGTGTGGGCACTACTTGTAAGCAGAGCAACTACTTTTCGCAACTGGTGTGGGTGTTATGAAGGGAAACAGTCATCTGTCAGACCAGACTTAGGTCGACAGTCATTAGGTCGACCCCGGAAGGTCGACTGTCCCCAAGGTCAACAGGGTTAAAGGTCGACATGGCTCAAGGTCGACATGACTTAAGGTCGACATGGGCCAAGGTCGACATGGTTTTAGGTCGAAAGTCATTCGATCGACATGATTTTTTCACTGTCTTTTGAGTCGACATGTGCCGACAGGTGGTATTTCATGCCCTACCATCCACTAGGGCGTGGTGGGAGAATAAAATAGTGTGCCAAGCGCAGCGAGGCACCGTGCCCGAAGCATTGCGAGCAAAGCGAGCGATGCGAGGGGCTGTGGTTCAACTCCAACTGTGCCCATGTTGACTGTGTCGACATTCGGGCAAAAAAACAGTGAAAAACTCATGTCGACCTAAAACAATGTCGACCTTGAGCCATGTCAACCTTTAGCCATGTCGACCTTCAGCCATGTCGACCTTTAACCCTGTCGACCTTGGGGACAGTCGACCTTCCGGGGTCGACCTAATGACTGTAGACCTAAGTCTGTTCTGACAGATGTACTGCTTCCGTTATGAATAAGCAACGCTACAAATGTGGGCATATGCAGGAGTACTCGGGGCATTATGTGTAGCATAATGTGTGTCAATGTCATATGGGCATTATAGTGCATGGCATATTATGTAAGGGGAATTACAGTGTGTGGCATAATGTGTAATGGGCATTATGGTGTTCTGCCCATTGATGTGTGGCATTACGAATAATGTGAATTACTGTGTGTGGTTACTTTAATATGTTATGGGCTTTGAGGTGAGAAGCATAATGTGTTATGGGGATTATGGTGTTATTGGTACTTTTATGTGACCACGCCAATTCCCCATGAAGCCACGCTTGTACAATTTTGTGCGCACCTTCGGCGCGCAATGTCCCTGTTTTTTCGCACATGGCACCAAAATTGCTAGTTACGGCACTGGTGCTGTGTTAGGTGAATAAAATTGTGATACTGTGTGGTGTAATTTGGAGTGGGAGCATTATTGTGTGGCCACACCCCTCCCTTTGTAAAGTTTGGGTGGGCGCAAATTTATAGTTTGCAGGAGGGCGCCGAACCCCCTAGCACCGGCCCTGCCTCTAACACATGTGATATAAATTTTCCTAATTCTCTCCAGACTTCTTGTACTTTATTACAGCTCCAGAAAATATGCATTAAATCTGCATTCTCTTCCCCACATCTCCAACAAACATTTATCTGCGATGGGCAGATTTTATTTATTTTATCTGGAGTGTAATAGGCTCTGTGTATTAGTTTCATATATCTTTCTATGTGTGATATGGATTTGGTCATCTTATGTACTATCATAAAGGTCTTCTCCCACTGCTCTTCATCTATCTCCATATCTAGGTCTCTCTCCCATTTAAACTGTCCCTTCATTTTTTTTTTCTGTATCCTTACTTATCGTGTTTTTATACCAAAAGGTAATTCCCCCTGTCTGGTATCCTTGCCGTATTCTATTAATTACATTATTTAATAATTGCTTTAAGTCGACTTCTGTTATTTGGTGTTTGTTTATCCAACTTATCATTTGTAGATATTTGTAGAACCCTGTGGTTGGTAGTTCGAATTTTTGTTAGAACTGCGTAAATGTAATTACTCAATGTTCTCCCATTACATTTTCTAAGGTTTTTATACCTTTGGAGATCCATATCTCAGCTTTGAATTCTGGGATAAGCTTCATTACTGTTTGGATTTCCAATTTTAAAGGTGCTCTAAATTCTTCTTGTATATTCAGGAATGAGTCCCAGACTTTAAGTGTGTCCTTACATGCTTTGGGGCTATCCTTGGATGTTGTCCTCATATTTGGTGGTACCCATATTAGGACTTTTATACCTAGTTTTCCCATAATTCCATCCTCTAGTTTTACTCAAGGTTTCTCTTCCCTGGCTTTGATCCCTTCTGGGATCTGATTTAGGATGCATGCATGTTGATACAACTGTAACTCTGGGAAACCTACTCCTCTTCTTTTTGGTCTTATCAGATGTTTTTTTGCTATTTTTGCCTTTTTATCATTCCAGATGTATCTATTCATAAGTGTATTGAACTTGTTTATCCAATGTTTTGGGAGCAATCTTGGTATTGCCCTAAACAAGTATAATAATTTTGGTAAAAAGAACATCTTCATCGTGGCTATTCTGCCCATCCATGATATTTCTTTATAAATCCAATCCTTTAAATTTTTTTCCATTTGTTTTAGTAATGGGATATAATTGCATTCAATCAAGTCTGCTTTATTATCCACCAGATTTACGCCCAAATATTTTATAGTCTTGGTTTTCCACTGGAAGCTATAATTTTTCTTTAACATCTCTAATTCTGTCGGCTCAATATTTATTGGTACGATATCTGTTTTATGTCTATTTAACTTATAGTATGAGATTTTTGCATATTGATTTATTATTTGCATTAAAATGGGTATTGAAGGTTGAGGATTTGTAAGGAGTAAAGGTACATCATCTGCAAATAGCAGCGTCTTATGTTGTATCTTATTAATCTCAGGGGCCTCAATTGATTGGGTGCTTTGTATTATTTCTGCGAATGGCTCTATTTACAAAATAAATATAATTGGTGATAGTGGACAACCTTGGCGTGTCCCATTGGTAATAATAAATTTGGAGGATATGCAGGAGTTACACATAATGTGTGCTCCTGGGGATTAGTTTAGTGCCAATACCGCTTTCAGAATTTTCCCTATCATTCCAAATTTTTTTTAGAACCTCTTCCATATAGCCCCAATGGAGCCTATCGAAAGCTTTTTGGGCATCCAGTGACATTACCAAAAAAGGTTTTTCTTTCTTAATATGATATTCCATCACAGCTATTGCTCTCCTAATATTCTCTGTACCCTGTCTGTTCTTTACAAACCCCACTTGATCAGGATTTATCAGATCCGGCAAAAGTAGTTTCAAGCGGTTTGCTATAATTTTAGCATAGATTTTTATGTCTGTATTTAACAGAGCTATTGGTCTATACTTTTGTACATATTTTGGATCCATACCCTCTTTAGGTATTGTCACTAATCTAGCCTCTAGCATTTCAGCTGGTAATTTCTCCTCCTTTATAGCCTCTTCAAATGTAAGTATTAATATTGGTCCTATTTGTCTCTGGAATGCCGTATATAATTCATTGCTGAATCCGTCGGGTAATGTGGCTTTTTTTAAATGTTTTAATTGCTTCCTTCATTTCTTGATCTAATAATGGTTTATTTAATTTTGTTATCTGATCCGTGTCTAATTTTGAACGTTTTATTTTCATCAAAATTTTTTTTTATTTCTTCATCTGTTGGTTGGGCTGTTCCTTTATCCATTTTAAGGTTATATAAGTGTTTGTAATAATCTGCAAATACGTTTGTTATTTCTGCTGGATTTGTAATTTTTGCTCCATTTTTATTATATATTTCTCTTACTTGTTTCCTCACATATCTCCCTTTTACTTTATTGGCTAGTAATTTAGATGTTTTATTACCCTCGCTGTATAGTCTTTGTCGAAATTTTAGTATATTTCTTTTTAGTTGTTTTATATTTTTATTTTCTATTTCTGCCCTTAATCTGTTTAATTTTCCTAATATTTTATAATTTTGTGGGCTTCTTTTGTGTATGTCTTCTAGATTTTTTACTTGTATCTGTGTCTGTATGTCTTGCTCCTGTTTCCTCACTTTTGAATTTATTTGGATTATTTTCCCTCTTAGCACTGCTTTTAAAGTACACCAAAAATGTAGCTGATTTGTTTCTTCTGGTTTATTTGTGCTACAAAATTGTTCTATTGTCTCCTCTATTTGTTGTTTTATATCTTGTCTTTGTATCAAATAGTTTGGTATCGTCCAAGTTCTATGCTTGAGTATCCTTCTTTTGTTATCCCAAACTATCATTACCGGGGCGTGGTCGGACCATGTTTTTGGTAAGATCTTTGCTTTTTTGATTTGTTGTAGTGTATTTTTATCCCTTAATATTCAATCATTTCTGGAGTATGTCATTTGTGTGTTAGAAAAGAAAGTATAATCCCTTGTAGTTGGGTTTTTCACCCTCCAGCAATCATACAATCCTGCCTCAAACAGCATAGTGCTAATTTTTTGTGAGAAATTCAGAAGAGGTTTGAAGTTTTTAAAATTTTTAATATTTATTTAGTAATTCCAGCACTCTTAATGTACCGTTTACATTGTGCCAATAAAAAAAAGCATTTTGTGCACCTTCTAGGACAGGCATGTCCAAACGATGGCACTCCAGCGGTTGTGTAACTAGAAGTCCCATCATGCATTGCCACAGTTTTACTATTAGGGAATGCTAAAACTATGGTAGGGCATAGTAGTAGTAGTAGTACGTTTATTTATAAGGCGCCACAAAGTGTCCGCAGCGCCGTACATAGCAAACAAAAAAAAAAACAAATTACAAGGTAACGTACAGGGTGTGTAGAAAGATACAGTATAAATAGGGGTATAGCTGGTAGAACTAAAATCAGCATCAGTTCAGAAGTAGGTGTCAAAATAGTCAAGGAGACCGAAGATGAAGTAGAGGAAGGGAAGAACAGGACAGTAGCACAGGTGAGGTAATGAGGTAGGGTGAGTACGTGAGGAAGGAGGGCCCTGCTCATAAGAGTTAACATACTAAAAATAGGTGGGTGGACGAACGAAATACAATAGGATAAGTAGGAACGGAGGGGAACGGAGGCAGGATAGGAGGATCAAAAGAGGTTAGGAGGAGGGATAGGCTAGTCGAAAAAAGTGGGTTTTGAGGGAGCGCTTGAAGGAGGTAAGGGAATCAGATAGCCTGATGGGTGGCGGGAGGTTGTTCCAGTGCAGGGGGGCAGCGCGAGAGAAATCTTGGACACGGGAGGGCATGCTGGGATGTGTAGTTTCACAACAGCTGGAGGGCTTTGTGATGCATTCTGATGGCTCATGACTCCAGTATTAGCACCTTGTTGCCATATGGGCAGTACAGATGGTGTAATGGTCAGCATTACTGCCTTACAGCACTGAGGTCAAGGGCATAACTACCATAGATGCAAGGGGTGCAACTGCTATGGGGCCCAGAGCTGAAGGGGGCCCATCTTTACTGTGTAAGTAATATGTTTTACATACATTTATCACCATCATTTGCTAAATAGGGGGCCCTTACAAACTTTTGCTATGGGGCCTACGAATATCTAGTTACGCCTCTGACTGAGGTCATGGGTTTGATTCCCACCATGGCCCTCACTGTGCGGAGTTTGTATATTCTCCTCATACATGTGTGGGTTTCCTCCAGGTGTTCTAGCTTCCTCCCACAATCCATGTGGTATGTCGACTTTTTCTCTGTGTCGACCTAAGGCCTGTTGACCTGCAGTGGTCGACCCAATGTATGTTGACCTTAATTGTGTCAACCTAACAACCGTGTTCCATCTCCAGTAATATCATTCTACAGTATCATGTGGCACCTCATTGTCATGTGTCTCTCTACCACTTTAGTGCCACATTAAAAGTGCCTTCAATACACATTGGGCCTGATTCTGGTTCACTGGCAAAATAAAAAAAACTCCTCTAATGGACAAAACCATGCTGTGCTGCAGGTGGGGAGATGTAACATGTGCAGAGAGAGTTAGATTTGGGTGCTATTTTGGGTGCTATTTTGTTTCTGTGCAGGGTAAATACTGCCTGCTTTATATTGCCATGTGTATCTCAAAGTGTGTTCTTGATATGTTTTTATGTCCACTGATTTCTGCTCCACATGTCATTTGTGACGTGTGGAAGGTTTCTAAGCCCATAGGTATGTGTCTATCCTTGAATATATCACTATAAAGCCTATTCACACAGAACAATTGCAAATTCTCTTTCAGTATTTTTTCTTTGGTTTTATTGTTCCAGCTCATGCAATTAGAAGCTGATTGACAGTGTGTAACCTGAGGCAATTAATGCCCTGTGGTCTATTCAAGATAATAAATCAAGTCTAATAAAGAAGAAAAAAAGGAAACGATGCCCTACAAAATTAGACCTGAGATATAGCTGGAAGATAACCTTAGAAAAATGTTAATATTCAATACAGAGAGAAAATACTATATACAATATATTATTGTTATTTTGCAAGGTGATGCATAGCATTGGAAACATAGGAAAACACATAGGTAAAAAAAACTGTGACAAAAACGTCAATTTCAGATGTGTAATGAGCGGAGAGGCCTTTGCTGATGAAAGCATGCTGTCCAATTGGGATATGGGTCAGTTGTGGAGCAAATGTGACCCTGGTATTGGTTTGGGACAGCGAGGAATCTGGAAGTCATGGGAAATGTGAAAAGGGAGATAGGTGGCTTTTGAGAATGTAATTTGCAATATAGACATAACAAGATAAGGGTCTATTTTCATCTTAAACATTATCTTGGTAAGATGAATCGTATCGATTTGTTGCGTATGGATTTAACACAGTGTGAGACCTTCTGTATCTCCAATGTGGTGGTGGTGGTGGTGGGGGTGCATTTGGCAGCAGGACCGACCAGAAGACATGGACAGGAGCACGCAAGTCATGGGTACATACTGGAAAGATCTGCCCAATACGACAAATCCATTTAGCCAGAAAAATAACATATCAGACCGAGACCACTCTAGTATGTACCTAGCCATAGCCTTCACCTTAATGCCAGCATGGGTATGAGACTTTCACACGAACATAGAGCCCATCATTTGGGAACATATCTTTATGTGGGGCTGTGCAGGTGCAAACCCATTCTGTGTGTATGTGAACAGCTGCAGCATAATTGACATAATGCTGCATTTGGGGGGTGGGAACCAAAACTACTCTTCAAAATGGGGATGTGTTACCCCTGGTTTAGATCCGGGCAAACGGATCCGTCAGCTAGACTGAGTAAGCTTCAATTTAAGCAGGTTGACCAGTGCCTAAAACCCTCGGAAAGTGTTACTTATGGTCACTATGGTGATCTGAGGCTGTATCCTCAAATGCAGTGCTCATACAGGTTGAGTATCCCGTATCCGAGTATCCGTTATCCGAATTATTCTGAAAACCATACATTCCAGAAAGTGAACATTTTTTATTTTTTTTGCTAAAAACTCACTGGGGACATTTGTATAAGCACTACTGGTGACATGATATGTAACTGGCACTATATATGTGCAAGAAAATGATTGCTTGGCATTCAAATTCAATATCTGAGATAGAACACAAATTTTGTTTCATGTTTTGAAACCTTGTTTTTTGAACAAATAAAATATATTTGTGTGTATTTTATGTGGTAATAAAATATATTTGTGTGTATTTTATGTGTTTATACAGCATACATGCAAGATACTTCAAAATACATAATTGAAATATTAAAATATTCTGAAATACGGAATAATCCGTTATCCAAAATTCTCCTGGTCCCGAGCATTTTGGATACGGGATACTCAACCTGTATATCCCAAACGCATGAAGGAGACCTCTATCTCTTACAGACTATACCTTCTGAATTAGAATTTTAGTGACACAGAATTGCACAGCTGCTTCTTTGCAGCTTTGCACTGCTACTTCTTACAATCCTCAATTAGGCCCATATTGGTACATCTGGTGGGATTGCCTTAAAATCCAGTTGTTTGGGCAACAGATTATCACATAATCACAAATCTGCAATGGTCTCAGAAAGAATCTTCACAGATGGCCAGCGCCGTTGCTAGGGTGTTGGGCGCCACCCTTGCAAACTATAAATTTGCACCTTTCCATGCCTTATAAAAGAAAGCAAGTTAGAGGCTTGTGCCGCAAAAAGGGGTGTGTTCTCACAAGGAGTGTGTTTTTCAATTTCTCCACACAGTAGCACAATCTTATTCACATTACACCGCATGTAGTGTCACTGATTTACATTACACTACACACACCCTCCAGGACTTACCTGACCAGGCTGAAGCCTGGTGCTGTCCCCGGTGGCCCTGGAGCGGTGGCCACCAGGCTGATTCAGTGTAAAAAAATTTAAGAAACGGTAATTGTTTCCTAGCACGGCGCCACCGATTTTAATTGTATGCAATTGGGATGAAAAATTGGGTCAATCGCATCGCATGCAACCAAATTGCATGCGATGCGATTGACCCGACCGACCCGATTTTTTTACATTGGAACCAATGTTAAATGGTCCCTGAGACCCGAGTTTACATTGGCCCCAATGTTAAATGCCCTCCAGACCCCATTTTTCATTGTATGCCCCCCCCCATTGTTAACGCCACGCCACGATCAACGTGAACCCAAATCGTGGCGAGCATAGCGAGCCCGCAAGGGGCGGCGGTACGCGTCCTCCGACCTTTTCATACCCCCACTATCCACGTCGCTGTGGAGTTGATTTTATATAGTGTGGCGAGCGCAGTGAGCCACTGAGCCCAAAGCATGGCGAGCGCAGTGAGCCCCGTGAGGGGACACGCATTACTTCAGACGTAATACGCGTCCCCTCGCGGGGCACGCTGCGCTCGCCACGCTTCACGCTTCGGGCTCGGTGGCTCGCTGCGCTCGCCACACTATATAAATTCAACTCCACGCCGACGTGGATAGTGGGGGTATGAAAAAGTCAGAGGACGCGTACCGCCGCCCCTCGCGGGCTCGCTGCGCTCGTCACGCTTCGGGTTGGCGTTCATCGTGGGGTGGCGGTAACAATGGGGGGGGGGGGGGGGCATTTGACATAGAAATTAACCATCAGGGTGGGTATACAATCAAAAATTGGATATGGGGGGCCATTTAACATTGGTTCCTATGTAAAATCGGGTCCATCGCATTGGTCGCATTGTATGCCATTATAATGGCATACAATGGACCCGATTTTACATATGAATTTAACATTACATACAATGCTTACAATGTAAAATCGGGTCGGTCGTGTCGGTCGCATCGCATGCCATTATAATGGCATGCGATGGACCCGATTTTACATTTGTCGGGAAACCTCAAAAAAAGCACGAAAATCAGGTCCGTCGGGTCCCATCGCATACCTTACGTTAAGGTATGCGATGGGACCCAATGGGTGCCGTGCTAGGAAACAAGTACCGTATAAACTATTGTTCAATACTGTGAAACTATGAGTCCCAGCAAGCCTCCCCCGCAAGCGGGTACTTAGAGAACCACAAGTCCCAGCATGCGGGGCATTAAAGGGCCCGCTGGCACTTGTAGTTCCACAGTAGTAAAAATAGTCAAATAAACACACTGACACACAAGAAAAATAAAGCTTTCTCTGCACATGTTACATCTGCCCCACCTGCAGTGCACATGGTTTTGTCCATTTGAGAAGGAATGTGACACGCACAGCAGAATAGATCATGTTAAAAAGTTTTTATATATAGTGCAAAGTAGCAAATATACATAAAAAACAATACTACATTAATAATGTGCACAATAATCATAATAAAATAAAATAAAATAAATTTACTTGCAATTAGAAATGGTTAATAATCTTGTCTGTACAAAAAGCAAAACAGATTGTCACCACTTGTAATTCTCCTGTGTGAACAATCTTAGTTGCTTTTTGTGCAGAGGAGACTATCAATGCTCTCTTTATATTCCTTTTAGTATTATGGTTGCGTCTAGAACCACTTCTGTTCTTTGAGTTTTCCCATGATGCACTGGGTCCATTTATACCTGAAGAGGGGATACAAATCTGTGGCGAGCAAAGCAAGTCCCCCTACATGAGCCCCCAAGGGTACAATTCAACTGAAATAAAATAATAATTCGATAGTCGCTCATCAACTAATTCATTTTCACTCGTTCTTAAATAAAAGTCAGTCTAATTGCAGTTTTCAGATAAGTTAATCATTGAAAACACAATATTGTCTACAGACTATTGGGGTTATTCTGGTTGATTCGTTCGGATGCAAATTAACTTCCTTGCGAATTCAACCAGAACCCAACCCTGCGAATGGTGCTACGCTGGCCCACAATTTGCATGGTACATATGTTTGCATGGCATGCGAATGGATGATTTACATATACATCCATTCGCATGACAGTGGGAACCTCCCACATCTTTCGATGGTCGCCGACCATCAAAAGATGTGGTCTGCAAACGCATATAAAAAAGTGACTTTCAGATAACTTTTATATGCGTGTACGTTCTCTGTGATGTCAGCTACCCACACCCAGCACCCACGTCCCTGGGCGAATACCATTCGAACTTGTCCCCATGCGAACGCATATGCACTAACGAACGGACCTGAATAAGGTCCTATATCACCAACAATTTCTTACTGTAAATCTGTAGATTATATATAATTGTACTGAACAGTATAATTACTGAACAGTGGGCTTCCTGAATATATAAAAAATGAATGCCAGTAATTATGATTAACAAAACATTGTTTTCCCTTGTTGACATTTACAGCAGTGGATTGTTTTAGCAGAGACTACACATACATTTATTTTCGGTTATCTATTTGCTCAGTTGTGACCAGCATGTTGCCAAGATGGTGCCATTATGGGCAAACACAGAAATGTTACCATGTACATTTTTTTTATGCCAGGCAAAACACTCACAGCAACTCACTGACACTGGGAAGCAGCAGTCGACATACTGTATGTAAGAAACTAAAGCACTTAGTCCATGTAAACATCCAGAATTTCACGTGGAGACACTGTAAAGGTATAAAGAGGCAGATGTATAAAGCCTGGTGAAGTGATAAAGAGGACGAGGTGATAGGAAGGTGATAACACACCAGCTCCTAACTGTCATTCAGCAAAACCTGCCTTTAACTGCAATGGGGCCTACAGATGTTGCGATATGGGGAGATTAGCATTCTGAGCGATGCTAGATCGCTCAGAACATTTAGATTGCACAGCACACAGTGCTGCACAGCGATGTGCCTCTGAGTGATCTGTCAGGGCCAGTGTTCTCTGTGAGAACACTGGCCCTGATCCCGGTGACCCTGGTGATTAACTATATTTATCCATGCTGGATTTATCCATGCTGGATATTAATCCCCGGGAGATAGCTTCGAGTGGGGCCGTCCCTCGCTAATTCTGTGTCCATTTTCTGAGCAATGTAGATAAATTATCTAACATCGCTCAGAAAATGGCCTGAAATCACTACGTGTGTAGGCCCCATAATAGTTAGGAGCTGATTGGCTGGTGCATTATCACCTCCCACTTTATCACTTCACCAGGCTTAATACATCTGCCCCTAAGTCCAGTCGAGCCAAAAGGAGGGGAGGAGTTGGAATCTGTAGAACAAACAGCTTTGCCTCCCTCCCAGTAAGTATACTCAAAAACTGGCACGGCAACAGTAATTTAGCCTTTGCTCCCACCCCCCAAGCCACTGGGCCCAATAGCAGCTACATCCTCGGCACCATCTATAGTTACACCACTGGGTACAAGGATGAGACAAAGATGGAGACATAAGTGCAAAAGTGTGTACTGGGGATGGACTATTGGTTTACCCACATCTCATTACAGTTTTAACAAGAGTTGTTCGGTAATTTTAGTGCCTCCTATTTATACAAATCCTTCCCTATTTAATTGATTAAATTGATTTACAATGGTTAGCATTACTGCCTCACAGCGCTGAGGTCATGGATTCGATTCCCACCATGGCTCTAACTGTGGAGAGTTTGTATATTCTCCCCATACTTGCGTGGGTTTCCTCCGGGTACTCCGGTTTCCTCCCACAATCCAAAAATATACTGGTAGGCTAATTGGCTCCAAACAAAATTAACCCTAGAATGTCTGTGTGCGTGTACATGTGGTAGAGAATATAGATTGTAAGCTCCACTGGGGCAGGGACCGATGTGAATGTTCAAATCCACTGTAAAGTGCTGCGGAATATGTATGCGCTATATAAGAAACTTATAAATAAATAATTAATTTCAAACATCATCTCCATTTAAGGCAAAATAACTGTTTTATTCTCTGGGAATTTTAATGATTATTAATTGAAGAGGTATACATATTTAACATCACAATAAAATATAATACTGCAATACACATCTACTGTACAGAACAAATAATTAAATTATTTTAAAAGTTTGCAGTTATGTTACTTTTACTATTAAAACTATTCAATATTCATTGATTGCTTTTTTATTATCATATACTCCTGTAATTGCATTCAGAAATAATGTGTACAATTCTTCCATCCTTTTTTAAATTTTTCAATAAAAATGTCAATGAAAAGATTAATTTGTTACATTTGTACAAAATGTGTTTGTTATTGAAACTGCCAGCTCTGTCTACAGTTGTCAGGGGCAACCATTAATATTAAAATAGAACATCAATAAGCATATAAAAGGGCAGCAGTAACTTGAGAAAAGGTTCAGTAAAGTAAGATAACTGCTTATTAGTGAACCTATTACTTGTATATTACCTAGCAAAAGTGAACAACTTACACAGTGTATGTAACTATAGGTAATAAAAACCCAAAGACAAGAAGTCAGTATTTAGAATAGTAGCTGTACAAAAGTATTAGGGGGTTATCCAATTATCTGTGGTAATTTACAGCGCATAATGGATTTGCCGGAACGATGCAATTAGCCCCATATGCCGGCACTCATCTGGGGTTATGCTTTGATTGCTTCAGGCATGTGAAGCATAATCTGCAACAACAGCCAAATTCTAGAATAATAACACATGGGACTAGATACTTATCCTGGATCCAATGTTTTATCACCTGAAAACTGGACATTTTTCAGCTGTTAAAAACAGACTATAATTGGATAGCCTGATAATGATCATCAGTAAAATATTGCATTTCTGCCCTCTCAGTATCCCTCATCATGCCTCTGATCAAGGACACTGAAGGATCAGAAACATGTTAATCAAAGGCTCTGAATGGGACAGTGGGTTACAGAGGGCTTCTATGGGAGGCAAGTCTGGGGACTGGGACCAAGGTTCTGACCTGTTCCAGTACCATTTTCACTTCGGAACACCCCTGAATTACCCTTTTGTCCCTGTATTGTTGTTTGGGAAACCTTACATGCTTTTTTATCACCTATATTTGTAATAAAATGAATTATTAAATGTTTACATTTTTTAAAGACTCTCTGCACTTCTATGTTTGTCTTAAGGCCCCCATCCACTAGTGAGATAGGGCTTTTTTTAATGCGAATCCGACGCATTGGTGCAAAAGATCGCTTAAAATGTGACACATGACTTGTAATTTACCTGCCATTGCGATGTGCAGTGCGTTCCCATGTGCCTCGCATTGCAGTGGCAGATCCTATGTACGGGCTGCCATGAATATTTGTCGCAGCCCGTAGCCGCTGCTAGGATCAAATAAGATACATTGTATGCAAAAAGACTGCATACAATGTATCTTATGCGATCCTGCCTCCCTATACCTGTAGGGTGAGATCGCAGGGTATCGCATGCGAGGGGCCGCATGTGATACCTCACACTAGTGGATGAGGGCCTTTATGTGGGGTACCGGCAGAACAATATGCAATCTCTTCTCTCCTTTAACACTGTGTTGGGCATTATTCAGACTTAATTGCACAGCTGGGAATTTGCAAGCCGGGCAATTATTGATCGACTGCACATGCGTACGGCTTCCAATACACATGCACAAGGCCTTCATGCGATAAAACTCAGGAGTGCCCGGGCGATTCAAGGGAAGGTGTGTGATGTCTCTGGTCTCGATCAGCCTGAGTCTATCGCATTGGCCAGGTGGGTTCTGGGTTACACACAGACTGCACACACTGGAAAAATAAGTAGATGGTGAGTTGCAGCTAATCGCAGGGCTGTGATATTTACACAAGCCTTTCACAAACTTGCACAGGGCAGGATTTCACTCTGACTGGGTGATGTATACCTGATCGCAGGGCTCTACAATTTACCAGAGAACCAATCAGGTCTGAATAACCATCCTTGTGGGACCTTTTGACCCTGCCAACCTATTTTATGTGAACCTTTTAACCGTCAACCTATTGCATGTCGACCTATTGACTGTCTATCTAGACACTGTAGATATATCAACTGGAACCACTGAGGGAGAACTGGAGTAGAGAAGGGACAGGTGTACAGGGAACAGCCAGATAATAGCTATCTTGCGAAGAAGGGACAATATTGATGACTCTTGACTCCATGATGTAAGTGAAGTGTCCAATGGTGATCAATGTGTTTGAAATAAAAATATAAAACAAAGTGTAAGTTTACACAATTTGTACAAGTGTGAAGAAGATGAGGAGTGAAGGAGGATGGGTCTCGTACCAAACTCACATAAGGATAAGTGAAATCACGTGTATAAAGGTTTCTTTATATAGGAACACCTTCAGTGTCAATTTCAAAGGAGGGGTTGCGTACCGTATGGGATGGATATGTTGACTCCTATAAAGGTTTCTTTATTATCGTCCACCTGTTCATGATTTCAAAATCAAAATCAAATGGCTCGATTTGGGTGTGTAGTAAAAGGAAAGAAAAAGCGGTACTTGTTTCCTAGCAGCGCGCCCAGATATCCTACATACGCTCAGTAGTTAATTAAGTTAATTTATTCACTGCACCCTGAGTGAAATCGCATCGCATGGCCCTATTTTGTGGCGTGAGATATGAGATGAGATGTGAGATGAGATGTAAGATATGCGATCTCAGTAGTTCATATGGTAAAACACCTAAAACACCCCCACTCTCCACGTGACCCCGAATCATTGCGAGCGCAGCGGAACGCGTCCTCCGACCTTTTCATACCCCCACTATCCACGCCGGCGTGGAGTTGATTTCATATAGTGTGGCGAGCTCCGCGAGCTCCGCGAGGG
Source organism: Crinia signifera (assembly GCF_055691185.1). Classification (NCBI taxonomy): domain Eukaryota; kingdom Metazoa; phylum Chordata; class Amphibia; order Anura; family Myobatrachidae; genus Crinia; species Crinia signifera. The sequence continues at coordinate 225,411,498 of NC_139221.1, forward strand.
AACACGGAATACATGTAAAGTAATCCACGGACCCTCGCGGGGCTCGCTGCGCTTGCCACGCTTCGGGATCGGTGGCTCCCCACACTATATAAAATCAACTCCATGCCAACGTGGATAGTGGGGGTATGAAAAGGTCAGAGGACGAATTCCACTGCGCTCGCCACGCTTCGGTGCTGTTTTAGGTGTTTTACCATATGAACTACTGAGATCGCATCTCACATCTCATCTCATCTCACATCTCTCATATCTCACATCTCATCTCATATCTCTCATCTCACATCTCATCTAACATCTCACGCGATGTGCGATGCGATTTCACTCAGGGTGCAGTGAATAAATTAACTAAATTAACTACTGAGATCACAGTAGTTGCGATTCCACTACGCAGAATAGACCACTATGCGAATAGCTTAGTGGGCGCCCTGCTAGGAAACCGAAAGTACCGAAAAATTCTAAATTGTCACACAGAAGAAGGGAACCAATATGGCGTACCCAACTCACAAGAAAACATATATAGCCTTGCCTATAAAGGTTTCTTTACAGGGTAACCAGAAGTGTAGATGGTAATCTGATTTGGAGTAATGCGTACCGTACTTACAGTACGGTATGTGGAGAGATTCCTATAATGGTTTCTTTAGCAGGCGGTATTCTGTATCCGCTCCAATGGACTTACTCATAATAAGAGTAGTGCATGAAGAAGATAGAAACCATCTCAGTACCAAACAGATTTAATAACAATTAAAAACTTTTTGGTACTTGTTTCCTAGAACGGCGCCCATGATTTCCATTGTATGGGCTCTTAAAAATCTCATTGCATCGCATCCCCTTGGTATATTGATGCAATCCTCCAACCTTTTCATATCCCCACTATCTACGTCGGCGTGGAGTTGATTTTAGATAGTGTGGCGAGCGCAGCTGGCCACCATGCCCGAAGCATGGCGAACGCATGCGGAATACAAGCCCGAAGCGTGGCGAGAGGAAACAGAATACTTTCCATGTATTCCGCGGCCGCTTGCAACGCTTCGGTCTCGTATTCCGCGTCCCCTCGCAGGGCTTGCTGCGCTCGCCACGCTTCGGGCTCGGTGGCTCGCTGTGCTCGCCACACTATCTAAAATCAACTCCACGCCGACGTGGATAGTGGGGGTATGAAAAGATCGGAGAACACGTACTGCGGCCGCTCGCCGCGCTTCAGGATGGCGTGGATACTGGGGGTTACATCTCATTATAAGCACCCATCACATCTCATGGCATGGGTGCTTGTACAATTAAAAATCGCATCGCATCCCATTTGCTGGCATGCAATGCTATGCGATATTTAATTGTACAAGCATCGCACGCACGCACACCACTAGATAAGGTACACAATGCCATGCGATGGGCACCGTGCTAGGAAACAAGTACCAACTTTATTTAAAAACAAACAAAATTAAAAACAAAGACAAATGAAGAGTGACCCTACATCAATGATTTTCAACCTTTTTACCTTGCGGCACACTAAATAAGTTTTAAAAATTCCCAAGGCACACTATGATCCCCACAGAGCAAAACACATTTGCCCCCACAGGAAAAACCAACAAACCTATTGGTCCACATATAAAAAAAACAATCACATTGGTCCCCACAGGTAACAAAAATAAAATACGTTGGCCCTTTACATGAAAAGAGACCAGTTTAACTGGTGGTGACTGTAAACTGGTTTGGGCATCTCTAGATCTGGGGGCACACTTGAGAACAGCTGAAGGCACACTAGTGTGCTACGGCACAGTGGTTGAAAAACAATGCCCTACATGGACAGGGTCACTTCACAAGCAAAAATGGGAATCAGTCACTCTGTTACCCAATGCCTACTAGCAGCTACTGCTGGCTTTTTCAAGGCTACAGAGTGACTGACACTGTAGCTGGCTTTATACCCTGCTGGGTGAGTGAGTTCCAGATTAGTCTTCTTACTTCCTGTATGTATGTCAGGAGTAAATTCACTAATAGCCAGAGTAGTGGCAAGGGGCCCTTCAGTAGGTATACATGTGTGGAAAACTAAGGGTATATTTGCAGTAAGTGCGCTATTATTTATAATAATAACCATAAAGAATAAAACGGCATTCTCAATCGATGACTTCTGGTATATGAACCGCACGGAAGTGACGTTTCCTTCAATACATGGAACGCAATCCAGTTTGCGCCGCCTTTACCTATGACCTCTTCCGGCGGGCACGTTATAACCAAACCATTATTTTATATAAAATGTGCCGCATACAATCAATTATTAAATGACTATGCATGTGTTCATATTGTAGTGCTCATGCGAAAGACCAAACAGTGACAAAAACCAGCAATTTACAATTTTCACAATCCCCTGGTAACTTGGCTGCCACAAAGTCGGCGTTGGAGGTGGTAACCTGCCATTTTCTGGGAGTGTCAGAAAAAACGAAGGCGCACCCAGGGAGAGTGTGTGACATCAACTCCAGCCTTGAACATCCTGTCTCTATCACAGACTTGTGCAAGGGTCAGAGTTGCACACTTGCACCGACTGGGAAAATCATTTGATGGATTTGCAGATCAGAAATTTTTTATCTCCTTTTAATAAAACTGTTTCTTATTTTCGATAATACCAAAACAGTTTTCCTGTTCTACAGTATGTGTAACATGCTTAATAAAATTCAGGGCCCTGTGAATCTCTTTTCTTGTTTTTTATAAGTGGCTTTACCCTTGAGAAAAACGTATCATTCACTTCAGTGAATCACAATAGAGGTCAAGGAACAGTGAATCTTTTGGCATCACAGTGTACTTTTTGCGTCCACTCCAGTCTGTGTGATGGTTGCTGACATCCTTCTAAATTACAACTTCCATTACAGCTGACGCCTTGCTATGCTTGAAAACAATTATATTGTTTAATGAAAAACAAGCATCTGCAGTGTTTAATATTGTCAATTACACTTGTAGGTACTTCCAAACATGCCTCTATTATTAGATGCTAGTTTCAAAAACTGAACTCATATTGTGTTTGTTTGGTAGACTGTAAATTTATTCTAACCCATAGTTAATGTACATTTACTAAACACTGGCACAGACCTCCTAACATGCTCTCCAGGTTTGCAAAATTAATTTACATAATGATCATAATTAATTGACCCCACTACAAATTGTTTTATTATTTAAAAAATACAACTATGCCCTCATAGACCCAGACATGCTGGCATACTGGGACACTGGGAATGAAATTTACTATGATGAGAGTTCTACTTCACATGGGATGTTGCTATAGGCAACCAATCAGAACCGACTTCTTATTTATTTAGCACTGCATCTCCGCAAATAGACCAGGCATGGCCTATTTGTGGAGACTCTTTGACTTCAACATCCGATCTTCTAGCTGAACTGAGTGGCACAATTCAGGCCTAGCGAGCAGGTATGCACTGGCCCGCTGAACACCCCCCCCCCCCAAGCAAAACCCTGCACTACCATATGAGTGGATGTGTACATTTACACATCTGCTTGTATGCAGCCGCGTTTAGGAAAAATCATTCGATGGTCGCTCACTATCGAATGATTTTTCCTCCCTTCATAGATATAAGTCTATACTTTCTTTTATCCTGGATGGTGATGTGCAAAAAGGGGCGGGAGCTGGCCTCATGTATAACTCACCAAAGATGTTCACTCTGAGGGTTTGCACATGCACATATTCGCACATGCCCAAACCCTCATCATCGACTGGGGAAGTGAATTTGGACCATAGCGTACAGGCCTGAATTGCCCCCATTGTGTGGAGTGCTCCCTGTTTATTCATTCCAATTGTGAGCCACTGTTTGACCTGACTGAGGTTCATTTTACCAAGCTGGCGAGCTGTTTATCGTATACCTTGTTGTATGTGAGCAGTTTTTGTTGAGTAATATTATGTATATTAGTATTATTATTATTATTATATAATTATATACGCCCTTTGTGTTCTAACAGAATGCCTGCTTTCAGGAAACAGATGGGAATCCTGACAGGGGTCAGGTTGGTATACTTACTTCTTGATTGTAAATATATGGAAAACTATATTTTACAATGTGTATGAAATGTTGTAATCTTCAATAAAGAAGCATTATATACTTCTTACATTCCCCCTGCCCAACCCCCCTCCCCTACTTTCTAGTAGCCCAACCCTGTCGGTATTCCGGCATCAGCACCGTGATCCTTTTGCGGTTCATACAACGGTGCTAGCGTCTAATGCACATGCACAGGACTCATTGGAAGAAAACAGGGGGTGGCCATTTTTCTGCTGGTTTACCTCCTACTGAGCATGCGCAAAACTCCGGAAAAATGGAGGGTCACAAATAGACATGCACACAAACACACATACATACAGGAAGGCAGGTAGTGTCACACATGTACACATGAATAGTAAATACATCTTGCCTCCTTATGCGTTAAAAAGCCTTTCTACTCATGTCATGCTATGGCTAGACACGGAGTGTCTTTGCATGTGACTTCTTCCATTACAATGCATACTACAGTATTTGCAAATGGAGCAAATAGGAAGAACAAACAAAATATAAAGCATGCCTACATTGTATGTGTGACTGTGGCTAAACCTACACACAAAATGCTTTGCTACAATGTTGGCATTTTGTATAGATACTGTACAGCCGTGCTGACACACATAATATAGGCATGTTATTTACCACTTTAATCAGAAGAAGCTGCTTGTGTATCCTATTTGCTTCTTTCACTCCACTTAAGATGACTGTAATGGAAAAATTTGCACGTAAAGATGTTCAGCACTGCTGAGTCACACAGTGCTCAGGAATAATGTGTTATAGACTTGTAGTGGAGGATAGATGTAAGTAGACATATCTGTACATGCAGGGTCACACATAGACACACAAAATACATGATAGACCGCTCTTCTTGATGTGTAGCTCCCTCTTCTGTGGCAAACTGACAACTAGAGCAGAACATGCCAGTGTAGTACTGCCCCCTTCTCTTGTCAGAGAAGCATGTGCTGGGCTCCACCAATCTGGGCTAGCTCCTCTCATCCCCATAAAGTAGCAGCAGTATGGACTACAGAGATATTGCACTGTATCGCCACCAACACCTGTCCCTTCCCCAAAAATTAGGATAACCCCATGACCCTACAGACTAGGCCAGGCCCCCTGCAGTCCAGCAGTCCTCAGTGCCTAACGACTGCCCGACAGTTGGGATTCTAATGGTCAGTACTCCTACATCGGAATCCCAACTGTTTAGATGCTCGACAGTCGGGATTCCGACACACAGGGGCTATTCACTCTTGTGGGGATCCATGACCGTCATAGAGGGAGAATAGAACAAAGCCCGCAGCGTGGTGAGCGCATCGCTCGCCCCCCCCCCCGTGGGAGAGCTGACAGCCGGGATTCCGATGTCAGGATACTGACCGTTGGGATCCCAATTGCCAGACCACCATACCACACCCATCGCCTCGCGCGTAATAGGGCTCTGAACAGGTACATCCAAATATGCAGCAACATTGATACCGATGGGATGTCCAGATGGCATAATTATCCCTGCCCATGTAAGTGCAATCTTCAATAATGCAATGACGGGGGATCCATCTTTGGCCGGCGCTCACCAGATGCCTTTCACTGGCGAGCGCCGGCGATAGAGACTGGGACGCGCATGTGTCCCACGCGCATGCGCGTCCAAGTATCACGGCAGATCACAGCAGCTGGGCAGCGTCTCCCTGCCCATCCCTGCTTCAGGGTGACGCTGCCCAGTTCCGGGGGGGGGGGGGCGGGGCGGCGCGGCAAGGGGGACCGGTGGCGACGGCGGGGGGAAGCAGCGGGGGGGCGGCGGCAGGAAAGACATCACGCCCGGCTGGTGGGTAGTGGTGGCCGTGCTGCAATACCCACTGACGGGAAGTCACTGTGGCAGGATGCTCTAACATCCGTGCAAATCGTCCGCTGCACATCGCCGACTACCGCACACATAATTATCGCATATGCTCTAACATTTGCGATAATTATGGCAAAGGACAGTTCTTGCGTTAAAAGCTGTCCTTTGCGGTAAGCCAGCGATGTGCAGCGGGTCCCGGAGGCTCCCCCCTCCCTTACCCTGCTATTTTGCTGCTGCTGCGGGTTGGCTTTCCTCCTCCTCCTCCTCCTGGGTGCTGTGTATAATATGGTAATCTGGGCTATATGTACTACTAGAGGAGTGTCGGCTGTGTATAATAGGGATTGGGGGCAGTGTGTAGTGGGGGCTGTGTATAATGGGGAGTGGGGGCTGTGTGTAATGTGGGAGTGGGGCTGTGTATAATGGGGAGTGGGGGCTGTGTATAATGTAATTCTCTCACTCCCTCTCTCTCACACTCTCTCCCCTATTCACACTTTCTCTCTCCCTCTTTCTTCCTTTCTCTTTCACAATCTCTCCCTCTTTCACAAACACTATCCTCTCTTTCCAGCACAATGAGCAGCAGGATGTACCACCGCTACTTGTTACATCCAGCCCTCTCTCTCCTCCCTCTCTCTCTCTCTATCACACACACACACACACACACACACACACACACACACACAGCAAGAGAGGCAGAGGAGTTTTCTTTCATTTAGTGCAGTGCTACAGGCAGCAACATCCACATCGGAATCATGCCCAGAGTGTTCCAGGGTTTTCTTATGCCACTGTATTTCACACCCCTTAGTGGCGATAGGTAAACCCATAGGTGGCTGTAGACACGCCCTCTGGGCAGAGCATGAAACACCATTTTAGCGGTGTGGCACATTTTACTAGCAGCTAAAATCTCCCTGAAAATAGTTTTCAAAATTAGGCAAGATGGAGATGCTGCATGCATAACAAGATGCAGTCGCAGCTGCAACAACATCCACCTCTGAATCAAGCCCTGTATGTCTAAGCATATCTGTTTTCAAATGTAGTACAGATATTTGCATCTTAAGGTCCATACACACTGGGCGAATGGCTTTGCATAGCGCAGCGCTATGCAAAGCCGTCCTCAAAGCCGCTCATCTGTTGTAATACCAGCAGATGAGCGGCTTTCCTGGCGATGATGCAGGAGCACGTAGCAGTGCTCATCGCTGGGCCATACACACTGGGTGTTTTTTTTTGCGTGTTTTGAGCGGCTTTCAGCTCAAAATCGCCCAGTGTGTATGGGCCTTTTTGCTGAAAAACTTGCATAGTTAAAACTCTAAATTAGTGTCCCAGGCTTAATTTTAATGAACAACTCTGAATCATGAAATGAGAGCATATTGTGTCATCTTTTTGTGTGCTTGTATTCACTATTAAATAGCATTCTGTACTGCCTGAAAAGGAAATCTGGTGAGCTTTTACTCACATTCATCTCCTTCGCTAGCTGATGAAGCTTTGCAACCAAAATGAATTTGTTGTTATTTAAAACTAAATGACTCAAAATCCACAACAAATTAAATGCCATCAAAATGCAAGTGTACATAAGTTGACAATCATTTATGTAAAATCACACTTTCTGCTTACTGTTAGCAGCTGATTTATTGCATTTTTCATTACATATTTTTTTTAAACATGCAGAAATTAAACAGAAGATGCTTCTGTTACCTACTGTTTCCATATATTTCCATACACAGATGTAGCCACACTCATCCATCCCACTATGTGTGCGCATCGCAGCATGGATAGTGCGACTAGTGTGCTTGCCAATGGGACACACATGTGCAGGGGCCCGCAGCCAGGCCCCCTTCCTTCTGCCAGGAGCAGCACAGTTTGTAGTAGGGTCTGAGCATTGGAGCGCAGATCAATGGAAAAACGGTGCGTACAGCCACCGCTGAACTCCAGGGGGGTAAGTATAAACAAAAGGCTGCAGCGTGCGCAGTTTGAGCCCCTGGGCCTGCGACTAGTTACAGTCCAGCAAACAGAGTGGAATGCCACAATGGATATGCTCACGCATACACATTGCAGCATAGATGAATGTGGTTATGTCTGTAGGAGTAGATATATTATATTTTGTGTATATATTCACAGCTTGCTTGCCAGGACTAGTGTGCCTGCGGTAACACTTGTGCACTGCGTACGTACCTGCGATCCATAAGATCACATGGTGTGCACACTTTCACGGAGGAGTCCTGCACGAGCACTTATAATTGCACTGACGATGCATATGCATGCAGATAACAAGGTAAGGTTTTCCACATCTGTAGTTCAGCCAGTAAAGAGGTGAAACAGGAAGCAACACCAGCCGCCATTGTGGGGAAGTGAAAAGTCCCTCCGAAAGTGATCCCTGCCAGTGCCATAGCACATTTGCCTAGTGCTGATGCCCTGTGTCTCAACTCTCCACTGGACATCAGGGCCGGATTAACAATGAACCTGATGGAGCTACAGCTCCAGACCCACTCTCCAAATAGGCCCATTTTGTAGATGAGGACTGGGGCTTTCCAACGTGCCCAGCCCCGCATCGCTAGCCCCCCCCCCCCACCGGAACCGGAGATACCGTCAGACAAAGTTGGAACGTTTTCCCCATAGCATAACATGGGACCCGCTAGTTCTGCCACCCCCCACCCAGTTCCGACGGCTGCTTTTAATACTGAGTAAGTGAAACAAGACATTTATTCCCCCAGCTCACTGAATGGTATTAGTAACCAATCTTGAACACTACATGATAATAGAATTCTGAGATATTGGTTACATATACCTCCGAATACAGCAGGGCAGCCCCCCTGCTCTCTGCCCAGTTGTCACTTCTGCCTGGCGGCGGCTGTCCCCCAGTTACTACGAGCAGGGGCGTAACTAGAACTTTGTGGGCCCCATAGCAAAATTTATAATGGGGCCCCCCTAACTCAGGTCTCTACTAGTGCACACCATTTGTGGCCATCATTAGTGGAACAGTAAAAATGTGCCCCTCCAATAGATATTTTAAAAATAAAGAATGCACACATTATATAAAAAGGTGTGTGGCCTCGCCTCAAAGGGTAATGCCCCTCACACATTATGCCACACCGCAAAACGCATTACGCACCACACCGGAAAGCCCATTAGGCGACACACCACAAAGCCCAATACACATTACGCGACACACCGCAAAGCCCAATACACATTACACGACACACCGCAAAGCCCAATACACATTACACGACACACTGCAAAGCCCAATACACATTACGCAACACACCGCAAAGCCCAATACACATTACGCAACACACCGCAAAGCCCAATGCACATTACGCGACACACCGCAAAGCCCAATACACATTACACGACACACTGCAAAGCCCAATACACATTACGCGTCACACTGCATAGCCCAATACACATTACACGACACACCGCAAAGCCCAATACACATTACACGACACACCGCAAAGCCCAATACACATTACACGACACACCGCAAAGCCCAATACACATTACACGACACACCGCAAAGCCCAATGCACATTACACGACACACCGCAAAGCCCAATACACATTACGCAACACACCGCAAAGCCCAATGCACATTACGCGACACACCGCAAAGCCCAATACACATTACGCGTCACACTGCATAGCCCAATACACATTACACGACACACCGCAAAGCCCAATACACATTACACGACACACCGCAAAGCCCAATACACACTATGCAACAATTACAAACTTACCAATGTCCTTTCTTATTCTGTTCCACGCTGCTCCTCAGGCGCCGTGGCTCCTCTTTGCGTCACAGGTGCTGGAGTATGAGAGGTCTGTGCACCATCACCTTACGGCTGGGCAGTACATGTAGGAGCATGGGGGTCCATTTAATAAGGCGACAATAGTTGTAGTGGGGGGGGGCAAGTGTGCATGCTGCTGCAAGGCCACCATCAGGTGGACACATGGGACTGGCGGTATTGTGGACCCAGATACAACACACCCCCCCCCCCCCCCCCGCTGCGTCATTTTGCCGCTCTCCTGAAGGCAGGTTTAAAATGCAGCTTTTTTTACTGCCACGTTTGTATCACTAGTTGGGGAGGGGGTTTAGCCGGAGACCGCAGTGGGTGTAGGAGTGGGGCGAGGAGAGTATCGGTGGGAGGCTGGGGGAGGTGGCAGACGCGGTAAGCGGCGGTGCGTCTTTGAACGCAGCCACTGACCACCACCATACTTCAGGATTCCTCCCTCGCTGTCAATCCCACTGCCGGCGTCAGCATGCCAGAGCTCGGCAGCAGCGCAGCAGACACTCTCTCCCAAGTCCCGCAGTCTCTTCCGGACTCGCGCCCCGCCCCCCGCTCGGCTTATTACTTACTTTCCCTCCGGCGAGCAGCTCAGCCTCACACAAGCGGCTGCGGCAGCATAGGTTCACTTAAAAAAATAATAAAATGTCTAAGCACGGTGCAGGGCAGTGTCTGCTGTCTATCGGGTCCCCCCAGTCGCCGGGCCCCATAGCAGCTGCACCCCCTGCACCCTGGGTAGTTCCGCCACTGACTACGAGCATGTATTCCCCCTTGGTAATGAGCATGTAACCCCATATGGCAACGAACATGGAACCCCTGGCAATGAGCATGGAACCCCTGGCAATGAGCACGTAGGTAAGCAGCACTTATGTAGCATAATTTTTAATTGGCATTATGGTGTGTGGCTTAACATGTCATTGGCATTATGGTGTAAATTTTTAAACGCAATGTCCCTATTTGCAAAGCATGTTGTGAATTTTGGCTCAATCCACTTGGTATACAGTAGTGTGTCCCCAGCGCGACGATCTGCGGTCCCGGTATTTGGAGATGATGTCATCTCCAACCGCCATTTTCGCTGCAGTGTAAACGGTGCAAATCCTGGATCCCACCTGGCTTGGAACCGTGTTCCAAATACTGGGTCGGATCCGGGATTTGGGTGTAAAAGGGGTATGAGGAGAAAAAGAGGAAAAGCGTGTCCTTTTGTGGGTGCACCACAAGAAATAAGTAAAATATAACCTTTATTAGTAGTATTCTCTAAAAGGCTGCGATAATGATTAAAAAACATGCATAACATACAAAGGTGGAGTAACACAATTTTAAAACAAAGGTGGCAGGCAGGTGTAGCTGAAAAATGTTTATTGTAACGTGTAATGATTGCACAGTGTGTGGCTGCCCCAGTCCGTGCAGTGGATCTTACAATCTCCACCTGCTATCAGAACTGAAGGGTTCCAGGAGGAACTGGGTCAGCAGACCTCTAGTTGCTCCACTTATTTGTCAAGAGTTCTCACATCAAGGTACCGCATCTGACACTCTAAACTGAGGTGCTGTATATAATAAATCCCAGACACCTGCCAACTGCACCACATGGGTCTATAATGGGGTGTCTGCTCTGTCAATATATCAGAGAGACCTCAACCCCACAAACTTAATAATGTGGCAACAGTAGGACCAGCTTTGGTGTGGACTCAAGGGTGGGGTGTGTCCCTGTCTGTGGACCAAGGGAAACACAGTCAGCCGGGATTGCTCCCAAATATGAGGTGTCGGTGAGAGTGGGAACTCCCAAGGTGGGGTGTTCTCACTGCGGCACAGGTGTGGGTTGTAGCCCTTACAAGGGCTTCCAAGACAACACACTGAGGTACATCAATCAAAATGCATTGTAAAAAAAATAACAAAACAGCTCAACTGCCTGCGCACCGCTAGCCGGCACGCGCTTCACAGTTTAGCTTCTTCAGGGCCAACCTGCCTGTATGACTGTGAGGGTCATTAGCCTTTTAGAGAATACTAATAAAGGTTATATTTTACTTATTTCTTGTGGTGCACCAACAAAAGGACACTCTTTTCCTCTTTTTCTCCTCATGCTCTCAATTTAAGTGTCCAGAGGTAGCACACCCCTGCCCATATAGGTAATAATAGAAGTACTACTTCAGGGGTCCATCTAATTCAAGTCTTGTGCGACTGACCAAAACCCCCCCGTTTCCCTGTAAAAGGGGTATTATTGGGCCATAATATGTTGGGATGAGAATAAGTTGGGCACAGTTATAGAGGGTATACACTGAGATTTCCACTGTTTTTCTATTCGATTTTGCTTATAGAAGCAAAATCAAATCAAAATCAAATCAAAATTGAATGGGCATTGAATGTTTTTTTCTACATTTGATGCAGATTCGATCCCGATGCGCTTTTCTGTGTAGTGTAAATCGAATAGAAAAATACTCTTGGCAGGGAAGACTATATAGTACACATCTGTACTATATAGTATAAATTGAATGTGAACACTGTAACCAACCCAGATACAGACACAGGGCCAGACTCAGACTGAATAGGGGACGAATAGAAAGTGAAATCTCACCGTGTGCACACACCATTACTTTGGCATTGTGTGGACTAGCAATGCTTGTATGTATAATCATATGCCTCCTTGTGGCCATACTGCGCATATAGGGGGTTGATCCTATTAACCACAATGATTTTGCTCTCCACTTTACAGCGGCCAGAATTTGCACAAAAGTCAAGCAATTTTGTGTGAATTCAAGCTGAAGGGTGTGAAATCGGCATATGAATGAATAGGATCAACCCCATAGTTAGATAGTTATCATCATCAGAGTGCACTTGCTATCACTAATTCTGGATGCATCTGAAAATATGCTCCAATTCTGCATAGCCCACAACAAGGGTTCCTGCTACAGTGTTCGTTGACCTCCTGCAAACTATACATTTGCACCGAGTAGCAGCATGTCAGTGCAGTGGGGGGCAGCTGGAATAGCGGGGGGAGAGAGATAATTACCAGCAGCACATGTGGGGCAGAACAGTTACAAGTGCACCAAGTGCTCGTGTTAGCCAAGCAATAATACTGTACAGTGCATGCTGTAGGGAAAGGGGGGGCTGCTGCAAAACTTAAAAAAAACAAGTTAAAATTAAATGGTAAGCATGTTCATGTCCCTCTGGTGTACACCACAACTCCCACTAGTGCTCAGGGGAGTGACAGCCCCATCAGGAAGAGACATGCGGCCCAGCCAATGGAGGCCATGGAAAAAAGGATGCTACGCAGTAGGACCTCTAGCATCTATCCATCTGTCTCCTTTTTTTGGCCATTTTTGGTGGGACATTTTCAGCAGATTCCATACGGACATTGGCCCTCATTCAGGTTCATGCGCTCGCATGCACATTCGCAAGCACTCTTACGGAAAAAACCACACGCACGCATCGGGCGAAGGCACGCCTACAGTGCTTGCGAAATCATTCGCACGCAACCATACTAAGTCTATCATTGCGCGTACGTGTAACTGGTCGCACGCACCCACACATTTGCGCACGCACACTCACCTCAAGCTGCTAACGAACATGCTCTACTCCCCAAATGTTAGCAAACCAAATACTAGTATGCACGCAGCAAACATCCTCGCACACATCAATTAAATCACATCACCCTCCTCAATTATTTCCATGTGCTGGATACAATAATCAACTTTGCAAGCAAATTTATAAGGGTGGGATTTGTTTGGTTTTAGCGCATTGGTTTGGTCAAAATAACTTTAGCAACAGAAGAAGTTTGTATCTGCTAACACTTGATTGCTGGTGGTATGCAATCAGAAGTTGTGCTGAGGTAATTGTCTCATGAAATCAACCATGTATTGGTGTCAATAGTGTGCAGGTGCCATTGATTTACCCATTTATTTAGCCATTTCGTGCGTGTGTTTGCTCCGTACGAATGAGCACATTACAAGGAGCAAGGTGTGCTAAACTAAAAACCTGCTTTGAGCTGGCGAAAAGTTTTGCGTTGGAGGGGAACAATCCCTCTTGCACTCATGCGAAAGCACTCCCACCACTCATAGTGAACGCCAATGTGTACGCCCACTTTTGCTCATTATAATGGTCGCGCCCATGCTAACGCCCACTGTACGCCTACTACCGATGCACTCGTTCGCACGGAGAAATCTCCGCGAAAGTTTGCTTGCGAGTATTTTTTAATTACATTGCACATGCGCAGTGCGCTAGCTGCACATGCGCAATGGGGGTAGCAGGGTGAAACCTGCGAATTCGCATGCGTACGCACCAATGTGAATAAGGGCCATTGTCAGATACCATGCTCCCCCAAGCCTGCTTGGGCTGCAGTGCCATTGTTATGCCACTGCTAGAAGACCAAAACCTTTTCTAACTGGATAGACAGAAGGGTGTTGGCTGGGGAGACAGAAGGTGGGAGAAATGGGTTGCCCATAAATCACCCTCCTATTGGCTAGCAGCTATAATTATACCACAATAGCAATAGTAAATATATCACATCACACGATTGCAGCCACAACATTCAGTTTAAGGAATTTGGGAGAGTTATTATGTTTGCAGGGTAAATACTGGCTGCTTAATTTTTATCCTCCAATTCAAATTTCATTTTGAACAGACCTCACTCATATCTAACTCTATATGCAGATTAGAGAAAAATTTGCCCTGCAATCAAGTCTGAATTAGGCCCTATATAAAGTGGCTATAGTGGCTGGACAATGAATTAGGAATTTTGTAAAATGTTTTTAAAAATAATGGCAAATACACATATTTAATACTTTATATAACCTTATTTTTATTTAACAGCTTTTGCTTGCATTAGGAGAGCATATACCTCTGCTAGTACTTAATTGGGCCACCCTTGGCTTTAATAACGGCTTTTACTCGGCGAGGCATGCTCTCAGTATGTTTCTTAGCTAACTCTTCGATTCTATCATTGTGATGCCAAACCCGAAACAGTCATTTAATCAGCTTTTGCTTATTTGTGCAGACAATTTTACTGATTGCACCTTCCCAATGTATTCAATTGGATTCATGTCAGGACTTTTTCTATAGCTGCCCAAAACAAGGACGCCATTTCTAAGAAGATGGTCTAATACCACCTTTGCCGTATGGCACGGCACCACATCTTGCATGATATTCAATCATTTACAGGAAAGCACTCTCTTATCTGGGGGAAAAGATGACTAGTAACAAGCTCAATGTGCTGCTCATTCCCCTCTTGCCTTTAATAAATGTAAAGTCTCTCTGGGCCTTGTGCTGACATAACACCCCACACCACAACCTTCTGTGGATACTTCACAGTTTACTATGAGCATGTCCAAACTGTGGCCCTCCAGCTGTTATGAAACTACACATCCCAGCATGCCTTGCCATAGTTTTAGCATTCCATAATAGCAAAACTGTGGCAAGGCATGATGGGACTTGTAGTTTCACAACAGCTTGAGGGCCATAGTTTGGATATGCCTGGTTTACTTGATGTCCTCAGGAAGGAGATCCTCAACAGGTCTCTGTCGAACATAAAGATTGCCGTAGTCTATAGGGCCTGATTCAGACCTGTTTGCTAGGCTGCGTATGTTCGCCCGCCGGCCGATTGAACGCCCGCCCCCACACCGTGCAAGTCCCCTGCATTTGCATACAAGGGGATGTGTACGCCTACACATTCCCTCTCATGTGGCCGCACAAGTGAAATGATTTTTCACCCGTTTGCAAATAAAGGTCAGTCTAATTGCAGTTTTTCAATGCGTTCAACGTAAAAACAAATGCAACAGGTTGTAACTGACAGAATGCCAGTGATTTGCCTGATAAACTCCTAGCATAAAGGATCATACTTTTCAACTGTATTGTTTAGTCACTTCAACTCAGTTCTCTCCTAGTGCCGTGCTTTATCATGTCAGATCCGTGGCTTGATCAATTTATCAACATCTCTACCCCTGCACCCCTCCTTGTGATCTACTGTAATTACATTTCTTACCAGTTTTCAGGCATGGCTGTTTATTGCATCTGTCACTGTGCTATTTATTTAACAAACATTTAAACAATGCCTGAACAGTTCTGCACATATTGTATCCCTGCCAAAGCCATTCCACCAAACAAATATTACACCAATTGTTTACATTATCTCGGTCTTGTGTACACTGTATCCTAGCTTATACATATGTTATTAAATGAATATTGTACATATAAAACACAAAAATTTGGAAAGAACACTGGAGATAGTTTTGTGTAACCCGCAAGCTACAGATGTAGCAGGCTAAATCTTTGCAGGGCCTGGCGATTCTATCGCCAGCCCCCACCAGCGGCCGGCTGCCGCCTCCCTTGCCATCCCAAACCCCCCCCCCTGAACTGGGCAGCGTCTCCCTCAAGCGGAGACTGGCAGGGAGACGCTGCCCAGACGCTGTGATACTGGAACGTGCATTAACGTGAGACGCATGCGCGTCCCAGTCCCTATCGCCGGTGCTCGCCAGTGAAAAGGATCTGTCGGGTGCCGGGAACAGATGGAGCCGGCTCCATCTGTAGAATCTGCATTTCATTTTCTGTTCACCACCTTGTATTATCCTATAGATGGTAAGACAATGTTATGATAAAAATATTGAGCATGATTCAATTCTGCTCGCTAATTGTGCTCACTATATTCACTGCCTAGCAAGCAGGAAAAACGTCGCCACATGAAACGTACGCTCCCCACCGAGCGTATTAGCAAGGAGGAAAAATCATTCGATGGTCGCTCACCATCGAATGATTTCTTAGCCATTGCTCTGAAAAGTAAGTCTAGACTTATTGGATTGGAAGAAATGAGAGCTGGTAAAAGAAAGGGAGGAATGGGTTTAAAGAAAAAAGAGCGAGAGAGATAACACAGCGGCACCTGTAAAGAAAAGGAGTTAATGAAAAAATGTTACAGCTCCTTTGCAGGAGTTGGTGAAAGTCCGTTCTGGGAAACCTGTGTACCTGTCCCTACCTCTATCCTAGCGCTGACGTGCAGGCTGCAGCGAGGAAGGAGCTCCTTCCTCGCTGCAGCCTGCACGTCAGCGCTAGGATAGAGGTAGGGACAGGTACACAGGTTTCCCAGAACGGACTTTCACCAACTCCTGCAAAGGAGCTGTAACATTTTTTCATTAACTCCTTTTCTTTACAGGTGCCGCTGTGTTATCTCTCTCGCTCTTTTTTCTTTAAACCCATTCCTCCCTTTCTTTTACCAGCGCTCATTTCTTCCAATTTATTACAGGGGAAAAAAAGGGAACCTTTTCTCCTTTTTTCTCATTATCATTGAGCTGCTCACCAGTAATTAGCGCAAGTGACCCCAATTTCTTTCATTAAGTCTAGACTTATGTTTCAGATGCACGCTATCCGCCGAATTGGTGGCAGGCGGTGATGTCATATGACGTCAGCTACCCGGCTGTAGGATGCATTGGCCCATTTCCATGGGCACGGACATCATTTCTGTGGGCACGCCCATAAAATGCTCTGCCCCCTGCCCGCCCACTGTTGAGCGAACACCCCGGGAAATGCAAACCTCGCAAAAGACATTCACTCCCAGGATTGCACATGCACATATTCGCACATGTGCAAACCCCCACCATTGGGGCCGGGGGCAAATTCAGAGAAGAATGTGAACAAGAGCCTTATTTGTCAATGCAAATTTCAAACCTATTTACTGCTAAGGACAAAGTAAGCTCCACACCTAAAGGCCATATGCTGTGTAATCGGGCCAATGACTGCACAATGTATGGCCATGACCGCATGCTAATTATAACTTTGTTGGGCATGAGGAATCTTTCAGTATGCCTAACATATTCTAAAATTGGTGTTCGGACCAGACAATGGCTAAACTCCCCATTTAACAGACAGGCACATGGACATAGGGGATTAAAGGGACAGCTGTATTGGGCCCTGACACTATGCAGGGCCCCAGCCATTGAGGAGTTTGCATAGACCAGTCTAGGTTCTGGCCACTGCAGCTGGTCCTGCCTGGCACCGGTGCAGTGAACACTGCAGGGTATAGGCATGGAGAGGGACTGGGAGCTCAGAGGCTGAAGCATTAAAAGGGATGTGGAGGTACAGTATAAAGAGGGACTAGGAATAAGTTTGTTTTTCTTTTTTTTTCAATAATAAATTTTTATTAGGTCAAGAAATCAAATCTTACAAGAAGGTGGTATATGCAACATAAAGCCAACTTACATAATGTGCGTGGCGAGCGCAGCGAGCCCCGTGAGGGGCGCGGAACGCGTCTACCCAACCTTTTCACACCCTCACTATCCATGTTGGTGTGGAGTTTATTTTATATAGTGTGGCGAGCGCAGTGAGCCACCGAGCCCGAAGCGTGGCGAGCGCCACGCGTAATACATGTAACATAATACGCGTCCCCTCGCCGGGCTCGGTGCCTCGTTACGCTTGCCACACTATATAAATTCTACTCCGCGCCGATGTGGATAGTGGGGGTATGAAAAGTCGGGTGGACGCGTTCCACCGCCCCTCGCGGTCAGCATCAGCATCGTGTTCCCTCAGCCAGCATAGTCAATGTAGTCAGCATCCCTGTCAGCATCAGTGTCGTGTTCCCGCAGCAAGCATAGTCAACGTAGTCAGCATCGCTGTCAGCATCAGCGTTGGGTTCCCACAGCCAGCGTAGTTAGCATAGTCAGCGTCCCTGTCAGTATCAGTGTCGTGTTCCCGCAGCCAGCATAGTCAGTACATTCGTGGCTAACCAGAGCGTAAATAGTTAGTGTAGTCAGTCAGCGTTGTGTCAATGTTTAATACATTGTGTGCGGAGCTTACGCAGTTAGCGTAGTAAACGTTACGCAGTTAGTGAAGTCAGTCAGCGCTGTGTCACCGCTTATTACATTGTGTGGGTTATGGCTGCCGAATCATTGACCATTTTTAACCTGCCACAGACCAAGGAGGAGTCAGTGATTTTTTTTCAGCAGCACCACTTACTGGCAGAGACACAGACCTGTGTCAATGGCCATCCAATGGCGCTTAATGTGCTTAACTCGAGTTACTTGCAGTCATTGGAGTGGTAGCCAGCCCCATTCTCCATTGGAGTTGAAGCCAGCTCATTTAAAATCTGTTTGGTTCGGGAACCTTAGAGGAGCCAGATCTGCTGTTGCTTTTTAATTTGAACAATTCTTTTATTGAGAGGACTTACGGACAAGCCTCTCCCCATAATATACCACTTTTGCCCCATTCTCCATTGGAGTTGAACGCAGCTAATTTAAAATCTGGTCGGTTCGGAACCTTAGAGGAACCAGATCTGCCGCTTCTTTTTAATTTTGAAGCATTCTTTTACCAAGTCTGATGAAGTCCGAGTGACGAAACGCGTCGGGTTATTGTGATGACTGCTATCTGACTCTACATGAATTATTGGATGAAATAATGCTGTAATTCTGCATATTCTGCTAACTTTTAATAAATTGTATACATTTTTTTGACATTGAGCAAGTGGATAATTACCATCAAAATCTAAGGTGGTGGTGGTGGTGACACACAAGGAGGCGCACTCTATATTCCCTATGTGTATTCTGTTCTCTCTTCCCCCACTAACAGGTGGGACTTATAGAGTTGCTGCCACAGACACGTTTCCTAGCGCTGTGAAAGAGTTATTCTCTATCTATCTATCTATCTACTTTATATATATATATATATATTTTTTTTTTTTTCTAAAAAGACATATAGAAGACATATAAAGGACATATAGTGCAATTAACCAAGTAAAAAAGTTTATTCACTTTAAAACAATTCCACGATTGGTGGTGGTAATAAAATCACGTACCAAATGTGGCGGTATCAAGACCGCACACTGACAGCATAAAATCTGCAGATTTCCCTCTGCTAGTCGGAGTGGTTACACTCTCCGGTCCTGTACAGATGATTAACGCTAGGCCACACTTCAACGCGCTTCGTCACTTCGGACTTCGTCAGAGGGCTCCACCAATCGTGGAATTGTATTAAAGTGAATAAACTTTTTACTTGGTTAATTGCACTATGGAGCGCTTCTATATGTCTTTTTAGAAAATAATTATCCTGTGGATCCAGGAGACCCTTCTGGGGTGTTATACGAAGCAGCCGGTCTCATTACAGACTTCAGTGCAGAGGAAGCAGTGAAAAAGATTTTTCTTCCTCTACCCTGGGACTTGTAGTTCCACAAGGAAAAGGACTGGTATTTAAAAATTTTGCGCAATAACAAATTTTCTTTGCCATAAACATCTATAGATATATATATATGAATGAAGCAGCGTCACTCCAGGTACTTAGTAGCGCAAAACTACTTTACTGTGTATCGTCAACACTGTTGACGATACACAGTAAAGTAGTTTTCCACTACTAAGTACCTGGAGTGACGCTGCTTCATTCATTCATATTCATTCACCGGAGTCACTCTCCGGGTCAGGCAGGCACCCAGGCCAAGGTTATTCAGTGGAGCAGGAGCCAGTGGGAAGTGCTGGACCCCGCGAGAAATATATATATAAAATGTTTATTGAGAAAATAAGAATGAGTATTCCAAAACATCAGAATAAAGGAATAAAAGCATTATAGGTACATTTTAATTAAATAAATGGGTTTAGATGAGCCGTATACATTAGGTACAATCCAACAGAGCTGTAATAATAACAAGGAATAAAAAGGACATAGCAGTGGGGTCTGAAAAAGGATGAGATTCCTTTTCTAAAATATCCATGTTATACCAAGTGGATAAGCCAACTATTATTATTAATATTATTATTATTATTATTATTATTTGGTACTTTTTGCACGCACGCATAAACTTTTAATTGCAATTATACAAACATCTTCATGATCTTTTTTTTATGTATTATAACTACTAAAATTTAGTTTTCTTTTCAGTTTATTTGTATTTATTTTGTCGGTGAGTGCGCTAATGCTATGGGGATTGGCAGCTTTGTAGAGAATGTATTTTGTTATCATAAATATATAACAAAGAAATGTTTTGTTATGGATCCACACCTGCCACAGAACACTTAAAGTTAATTGATTATACTGTTGCCCTCATTAGTTTAAGAGGAGTAAATTCATTTAGGAAGCGGTAAAAGGCACTGGATAGTCAAAAAACAATCACATTACCCTTTTCACATTAGCTTAAGTAGTTATTGGCAAAGACAGAAATACATCTTGTCAAGTAATGCTTCAGAATGGACTGTGCTCTATTTAGAAGATGGGGATACATCTGTCTGGGGATTAGGATCATCAGCATAAATACAGTATATTCAGCAGGTACTGACTCCAATAATATATTAAGAAGAACAATGAACTGCTACATCAGCTGGCAGACTATTGTTCAATTCAAACTAAAAATCGCAAGTGTGGAAGTATACAGAGTGCAAGACAAACGGCTGCTCAGAGCCGTAACTCTGGGAGGCAAGGGAGTCATCTGCCGTCGGGCTCCTGCTCCCAAGGGGGCACCTCTCCTCCCCTGCCTGTTTGAATCAGTTAATTGAAAGCCAACGATGTCACTTTTGGGGCTGACTCCCTGTCCTAACATTATTTTTGCAAGTGTCACACCCTGTATTAGAACCCATGACCTGTCTTACTGTAGACAGACACCTTACTGATTGAGATTTTGGGGGGCACCAATATTTACCTTGCCTCTGGGCAACTGGGACGAACTTACGCCACTGCGGCTGCTGATCAAAACACTGGCAACCACAGAAAAATAATAGGCAAGCCACAACTGGTTCACCGTGCATTGGTCCACTTCTCACTTTCTCATGCTTACTACATTAGGCAGGATTT
Organism: Crinia signifera; assembly: GCF_055691185.1. Lineage (NCBI taxonomy): Eukaryota > Metazoa > Chordata > Amphibia > Anura > Myobatrachidae > Crinia > Crinia signifera. The sequence continues at coordinate 225,432,866 of NC_139221.1, forward strand.
AACCAGACAGCATTCACTGAGGGGCTGGGGGCATGTGAAGAAGTGCCGTACATGGTCCACATTATAGGAATATTAAGTACAGGTTGAGTATCCCTTATCCGAAATGCTCGGAAACACGAGCATTCCGGATAAGGGAATTTTCCGGTTCTTGGAATAAAATTTTTTTAGGCATACTTACCTGTTCCCTGGTGGTGCACGGTGGTCCCTCAGTGTCCACGTTGTCCCCCGGAGTCCACAGCAGGCCTTCAGCACTGTCTCCGGCATCTCCAAAGGTCCCAGGAGTGCTTTGCACGAGTTCCCAGGCGCGCCGGTGATGTCACCGGTGTGCGCGCGCACTCGCGCAAAGCACTCCTGAGACCGCTGGAGATGCCGGACAGGATGCTGAAGGCCTGCCATCGATGCCGGGGGATTTGGTAAGTATAAAAAAAGGGTTAGGGGGGAAAAAAATAGAATTGTTCCCAAAAAAACATGGTTTTTGGAATAATTCGGATACAGGATGCACGGATACGGGATACTCAACCTGTATATGTACTTTTAAACAAGGTCTTAAAGATATTTTATATATTTTGGTCCAAATGCAGTTTGCTAAGTGTGCTTGAGCTTTACAAAAACAGATGACCTTTAGCTATTATTATTATTATTGTTCATTTTATTTATTACGCGCCACAAGTGTTTTGCAGTGCCGTCCAAAAGGGCATACAATACAACAGAACAGGGAGACAGAACTTAACATTACAGTAAGTAAATAAACAACAAAAAATAATTCATGCAACAAAGAGCACCACAATATAATAGACAGATGGAGCGCCTCTTATACAGCGCTGGGAATCGCCAGACTGCCCCCGCTGGCGATCGCCGGTGGAGAGAGGTGCTCCATCCGATTGGGATGCACAAGAGTGTCACATGCACGCACGTCCCAGGTACTCGGCTGCGGGGATCGGAAACCAGGGTTGCCTACCCTCCCAGAATGGCCAGGAGGGTCCTGCAAATCGAGTCCCCCTCCCGGCCTCCCGGAAAGGTTGGCAGCCCTCCTGATTTCTGGGGGACCCCCGCTCCCCCCCTGTTCTCGGCTACCTCACCCTTGACTGCACCGTTTAAATAACCGGATATGCCTATCTTCGATGAGGGGGAGGGGCCAAAGTGTCAGAAGCGCGTCATTTTAGCCCCACCCGCTCGGCAGCGATAGGCAAATCGGGACATTTCCCATCATGGGGCGGGGCTTAATGACGTCACGCTCAAGCCCCACCCCCGAACTCCAGCCGAAAGTCTCCTCTCCGGGAGAAGCCGGCAACCCTGGCATAAAACCTGCCCGTCTCTGCTTCAGGGAGACAGGCAGGTTTAGGGGGGGAGGGGGGTGCAGTGAGGCAGCAGGAACTGACGGGAAGGTGACGCGAGGTGGCGGAGAGCTCCGTCGGAACTGGGTGTCTTGTGCGCGCCCCCCCTCTTCCGGCAGCTGGCGGCGGAGGCTGGCAATTCTATCGCCAGCCACTGGCTGAACAAGAGGCGCTCCTTCTGTACAATACAGCTTAGATGTGTGTAGCGAGCGGGTAGCCAGTGTACGGTACTTATGTATTATCTGGGCTGCTGATTTTTTGATTGTATGCCTTAACTTAAGGCATACAATCAGATGCGATGCGATGCAATATCGCATTGCATACGACCATATTGCATGCTATGCGATGACCCGATTTTTCCATAGGATTCAATGTTAAAATGGACTGAGTCCATTTTAACATGGAAGTCAATGGGAAAAAGGGGTTCTTTTCATACCCCTACTATCCAAGTGGGAATGGAGTTGGATATAAACCTGTGGCGAGCGTAGCGAGCCACCGAGCCCGAAGCGTGGCGAGCGTAGCGAGCCCCGCGAAGGGACGGTATTCTGTGTCCCCTCGCGGGGCTCGCTACGCTCGCCATGCTTCAGGCTCGGTGGCTCGCTACGCTTGCCACAGGTTTATATCCAACTCCATGCCCACTTGGATAGTAGGGGTATGAAAAGGACCCCTTTTCCCATTGAATTCCATGTTAAAATGGACTCAGTCCATTTTAACATTGAATCTTATGGAAAAATCGGGTCCATCGCATCACATGCGATATGGTCGGATGCGATGGACCCGATTTCAAAATCGGCAGCCCAGTTAGTACATAAGTACCCAGTGTACTACTATGGGCTGGCGGCCATGGACATGAGAATTTACCAGCAGGGAGTATGCAGGCAAAGATGGTCATTGAGTAAGAGAGCAGTGAGTGAACTGTGAGGATGGCAATGGCGACAAGAGGGAGAAGGGCCATGCTCTGAAGAGCTTAAAATTTATGCACAATAATATTAATACTTGCAACTTATTGAAAACGCTAAGGTTATAAATCTGGCACTAGCCTTGTTTTACATACAGTATTGTACTTTCCATCAATGTGAAAAGAAGTATTCAGAGATGTGGAGCCCAAAACCTTGAATAAAGATAGCGGAACAACAGTTCAGTCTCTTAGGCCGATATCCTATTGCTATCTAATTAGCCCCAATAAGCCAGCGAATGCCACGGCTTGTTGGGGATTTTACACAGCAAAGCAAAATCCGCGAAAGCAGCCCCGTGGCTGGGTGAAAACACACAGGTTGTACTGAACATGCAGCGAAATGGGTTTTTTAAAGGACAGATAGTCTGATAAAACATTGCTGAAATATCGGGTAATTACACTGTACTTAGCTGCACACAGTTTTAATGAGCATTCCCATACAAACACTGGGTGTTCCCATGTAAATGGCGGCATGACATGGTGTACCCGGGGCAGGCAGTTGACGTCACATGACGTCAGCCACCCACCTTGTCTTCCACTGACTATATTTGCGAGCACTGTTTATCGCCCCCAAGTCTGCCCTACTGATAATTCACACAATAATTATTTACTATATCTAACCAACATCCTGTGGCCTCATGGATAAATTCATCTCAGCACAAACTCCTGCCAAAACATCTCGCACTAGAGCTTCCAAAAAGGGGAATCAACACCCTCCAATGATCCATCAGACTCAGATTGTACAAGTGCACCTCTTGATATGTTAAACAATGCGATTGATATCTTGGCTTCTCACAATAAAACCACATCCTCCGATTCCCCTTCCATTCTTATATGAAGACATGGTGCGAGCCATAAAAGACACTGGGGGTGACATTTATTAGAGATCTATGTTGGGTTTTTGGCGATTTTTATCGCAAAAACGGCCGTTTTTTCATTTTTTTCCCAAATTGACTACTTAATGGGTGGCGATTTGCAGCATAAATCGCACTTTTTGCCGCGAAATCACGCTTTTTGCCGCGAAATCGCAATTTCTGAAAGTGCGATTTTTTTTAACTCCGGAATTCGCATCCAGATGTTTTCCCCATTGAAAAAGATACAATTCGCATTTTTAATGAGATGCGAATTTGGAAATCGCCAAAAAAAATGGTCTAAAGTTCCAAAAAAAAATAGACCTGATCCTGACTGGCGATTTTGTCAGAAACATGGCGATTTTGTCAGAACCATGCACAGATCATTGTGATCTGTGTATGGTTCTTTGGTTAAATATGTGTAAAAGTAATAAAAAAAATTGACGTGGACGCCGGCCTGATATGGTTAAATTCTCATTCCTAACATTGCTTAATACAGGAGAACTACAAGTGCCAGCAGACCTCCCCCGCAGGCTGAGACTTGGAGAACCACAAGTCCCAGCATGTGGGGCATTAATGGGCCCGCTAGGACTTGTAGTCCACCTGTAAAAAGAATGTTAAAAGAAAACACACACACAGAAAAGTTAAACTTTATTACACATACATCCACACACACCTCGCTTTTACACCGCTATACATACCGATCCAGGATCCAGCGCTGGTCTCTCTGCAGCAGAGCCGGACAGCCCGCACTGACAGCGGGCTGAACCGGCTTCCTCCGATGCAGCTAACAGCTTCTGTCGCGCTGTATAGCGCGACACAGGCTGAGAGTGTGATTGGGCGATGCGTCTCCATGGAGATGCATAGCTCAGCTCTGATTGGCTGAGCTATGCGTCTCCATGGAGACACATAAGCCGGAGACGCTCTCAGCCTCTGTTGCGCTGGGACAGCGCGACAGAAGCTGTTAGCTGCATCGGAGGAAGCCGGTTCAGCCCGCTGTCAGTGCGGGCTGTCCGGCTCTGCTGCAGAGAGACCAGCGCTGGATCCTGGATCCTGCCCTTCCTTCCTCCCTCCCTCTCTATTCCAATTTTTACCCCCTAACAATTCTTATTAGGATATCAAGCACGCTTATTCTTTTTCAGCCAGTCTTCGGCTTCTTTAGGGCATGTAAAGAAGTGCGTGTCGTTTTCATATATTACACGCAATCGTGCAGGAAATATCATTGAATATTTTATATTCAAGTCTCGTAAACGTCTTTTAATTTGTATAAAGCTGGCTCTGTTTTTTTGCACTTCTGTAGCAAAATCTGGATAGAATGACACTTTTTGGTTGTCATACATAATTACACCTTTCTCCCGAGCCAATCTCATAATAGTGTCTCTATCTTTGTAGTGTAATAGCCTAGCTATTAAGGTTCTTGCTGGAGCTCCTGGGGGCAGCGGTCTTGTTGGTATCCTATGCGCTCTTTCTATGGCAAATTGCTGAGTGAACGCATCCTTTGGAAATATTTGCATAAGCCATTGTTCGATGAATTTTTCTGCATCTGTCCCCTCTACCCTTTCCGGGAGCCCAACTATGCGGATGTTATTTCGCCTTGCTCGCCCCTTTGGACTGGATATTCACAATTTGCTGGGAGAGACTCTCCACCTTTTTAGTTGAAGGGACAGTAGTATCTTCTAATTGTGAAATGCGAATTTCTGTCTCCTGCACCCTTTCCCTGATGCTTTGCATATCCTGTCTCAATAAAGACACCTCTGCTTGAACTTGGCCAATCTTTTCTGTTTCCCTTTGCTCAGATGCATTTATAGCCTGTAGAATTTGCTGTGTTGATTGTGCTTGCTCAATGATTGAAGTATCCATCTCTGTACGAGAGGAAGGAGAGCTGGGTACACTCTGCGATGCCATTTTAGAGGTCTGCGTATTGCGTGCATATTTTTCTAGTTTTGCTGCCGCTGCTAAAGTTGCAGAAGTTTTCCCCATGGTTAAGGGGGGATAAGTTTTGTTCAGGAGATATCAATGAAAGGTGATGTGAGTCAATTCAGGGGAGGGAGAGGGTAGTTAACTTAGCTTCTCTTTAACAATCGCCCACGCAAGGGGGGTCCACTCTCCCGATATTCCCCAGATCTCCCCTTAATGCCTTGTGTATTTCACAGTCAATAATTATACAGTATATCTCACCTCCTGGAATCTTGACTTATATCAGAGGTCATAAGAATTACTCACAGTATATACCGATGTCACGATCAGACACTGAGTCATAGGAGCCTCTCCACATCCAGGGGAATCACCTCAAAGTTCCAGGGACCCACTGGGTATCACTCGCAGTTGTCGCCTCTTGAGGACTGAGCTGAGATCAGTGATGCAGGTAAAATTTCCAGGGGGCAGAGAGAGGGGAACAACAAATGCACTTATATTATATGCGAAGCTCTGACTGATAAGTTCAGGATAAAACACAATTCAGTATTGGAGGAGAATGTTCTGCAGGCTATTGGATTACATTTTCAGCTGAGGAGATAGGGGAGAGCACTACTTAGTTTAGAAAGCCACGTCTGGAATACACAGGGTTCAGAGCCAGGTCCCAAGGGGAACCTGCAGAGTTTGAGGGGGCTTCAATCAAACACTGTAACACTGTATGCAAGGTTTCCAGAAGCCGATAGAGACCCTTATTATTGTGTATACAAATATCTGCTCAGAGATAAATACAGTCCCAATCTAAATGGATGATCCGCAGACTATGACTATAAGTTTTTAGTTGCAGCTGGAGTCATAGATAGCAGTCATTGCGGGGATTTTTAGGGGACAGGAGAAGGAGCTGCACCGGCTGTACACAGGGCTCAAGGCAACCAACCCCAAAAGGACCGCAGTCACATACAGCCCAATGCAGCACTGCCCAGCGATGCGCGGCCTGTCTCTCACCAACAGTGCCCGTCACAGGTTGTGTCTCCCTCTCACCGTGGCCGACCAGCGGGTAAGCGGGCAGATCTCCAGGGGTCAGCGGATGTGAGTGCAGCTGGTCTCCGGGTGCAGAAGGCGCAAAGGACGCTCCAGTTCACCGCCCCGTGTTCACTGCCTCTACGTGCGTCTGCCCGGCCAGTGATACAGCCGCCGCGTCAGCGGGAAGTCGGGTCCGTCTCAGATCTCGCTCCCCCACACACGCCGGCAAAGGTGATAGGTTCCGCGTCTGCACAGCATCCAGCGTCAGCACAAAAAACAGAGACCAGGTATCCGTATATCAGGCTCTTTGTTAGGGGGAAATTTCTTGCTTTTCAGGGAATCAGGATGGCGATTAGGATATTATGTAGGAGCTACAGCATACAGCTGCTTACTCCATGCACCTCTAAGCCACGCCCCGGAAGTGCCGCTGTCACTATTAGTCACTTGTAACCAATATATCTTGATTGTTATAGAATTATTTAGTACCCAATATACACTTTGTAACATATATGCCCCTAACTCATATAAAAAAATCCTTCTTTTAAATATATTTAACCTACTATATTCGCACCAGGATGGATGTATTATACTTTGTGGTGACTTCAATATAGTCGCATCACGATCAATGGACCATCAATCACATTCCAACGTCACTGTCAGACAAAAGAAATTGGGTATTCATTTTCTGAACTCCCACCTACACTTAACCGACGTATGGAGTTTACATCACCCCACAGACAAAGAATACACTGTCTTCTCTGCTCCCACAAATCCTACTCCCGAATCGATTACCTTTTATTATCTAATTCTAATATATACAGAGCACACTCATCTGTTATTGAACCGATATGTCTTACAGACTATTTACTGATATGGTTTATCCTTAAACCCTTTATGGTACTTGTGTAGTTTCACGCTCGCCACGCTATTTAAAATCAACTCCATGCCAACATGGATAGTGGGGGTATGAACTATCCATGTTGACATGGAGTTAAGTTACTTTTTTTAACATAGTTTGTGGCGAGCGTAGAATCCGGAAGTAGCACGGCCCCATGCTGTACTACACAAGTACCATCTTTAATCTTCAGGCAGTTTTTGCTCTTGTCGTTTCCCGGGAGACTTAACGTCATCTACTAAATTTAAAGACTCACTTTAAACATTTTGGAATTATTATGCCCATAATAATACGGAACGTATCAATGACCCCATCTTGTTCTGGAAAACAGCCAAGGCGGTCATACAGGGAGATATACTCTCCTTTACCACTCATAATAAAAAGCACCAGTCAGAGACGATACGTGAGGCCCAACTTAATTTAACTAGTGCATATCAATCCTTCCATCAATCTCCTACCTCACATACGAAAAAATATACGAAGAGAGGAATACATTATGACTCATTGATACAACAACTAAGAGATAATAAAGTCCATAGCAATAAAAAAGATTTTCATATGCATGGAGACAAAAATGGCAAGCTTCTCACTCATTTATTGCAAGGGGATAGAACCAACTCGGCCATTTTGGCCCAACGAAACAGGGTGTACAGCTGTGGTTGTGTGCAATCATGTTTGTACAATAAATCAACTTTTCTTCACCATCCACCCATGTGCCGGTTCCTATCCTTCTACAACCAAGGGGGGTAAGTGCTTTTCATGGCCCAACGAGACAGAGAGGGGAAACTAGTCTATGAGGATCCAGATATTTTAGATGTTCTATACCAATTTTATTCATCCCTATATGCCCAAGAACCAATTAATAATGATAATAAACAAACCTTCTGGAACAACATCTCCCTCCCTCAACTAACAGATTCACAAAGATCTATACTTACTACACCTATTACCGAAGACGAAGTATCTGCTGCGATTAAAAATCTTAAATCCGGCAAATCCCCTGGATAAGATGGCCTTACGGGAGAATTTTATAGAACCTTGCGATCCTCCATTGTACCTACACTCCCAGTCTTCTTCAATAGAGTATTAGAAGGCCATACCCCTCCCCCTTACTTCAACGATGCTCTCTTGAAAGTTCTCCCTAAGCTAGGGAGGGATCCCACACTGCTGGGTTCATATATCGCCCAATCTCGCTTCTTAATGTAGATTATAAAATCTTTACTAAAGTCATAGCAGAGCGTTTTAAAAATATTGTACCGACATTAGTACATTATGACCAGACTGGTTTCGTCTGGGGCAGAAACTCAGTTTCTAACTTGCAAAAAGTTCTCTCGGTTCTACAACACTATGGTGATATACATGAGAATACCCTTAATATTCTCTTGTCATTGGATGCTGAGAAGGCTTTTGACCTGGTGTTGTGGGATCCCTCTTTGAAACCCTATCCCGTTTTGGCTTCCTGCCCTTGACTATTAACCTTCTCCAATCTCCTTATGCTTCATCCTCATCTAGAATAGCAATCACCCTACATCTCAATACTCAATTCTCTGGCATTTCTATTGGCAAATAGTCACTAAAGCTATCACTCTTTGCTGATGATATGTTTTTGTTCATATCCAATCCCTCCCAATCAATTCCGGCTATCTTAACAGAAATAAATAAATTTAGCTCCTTTGCAGGATATAAGATCAATTGGCAAAAATCAGAAGTACTCCCATTCACATGTCCTGATCAACTGTCACAATGTCCTATTATCAACTCTTCCTTTTGTATTACCCTGACCAAATTAAATATCTTGTTATTTTCATAACCCCATCTGTCCACAAAATATACTCTGCTAACTTTCCCCCAATCATAGATAAAATATCCCAACATATGTCACACTGGAAAAAAATACCATTATCCCTTTTAGACCAATTGACAGTGATTAAAAATATCTTATTCCCACAACTTGCATACCCTCTCCAGATGCTTCCCTTCTCTTTTTCTAAGTCAGATAAGAATAGATGCACAAAAGCCTTTATAAAATTTCTATGGAAGGGCAAAAAATCGAGAATATCGAAACAAAGGTTAATCCATCCTAAGAATAAGGGCTGCTTAGGCCTGCCCAACATCTCAACATTCTCCAAAGCTGCAGCCTTTCGCTATATCTCCGACTGGTGCTTACGTTCAAACCGCTTTACTAATTTACTGCTAAAGGAAGAACTCTTCTCACCATACTCCCCTGCAGCCCTCTTACACTCACCCCAATAGAAAATCCCTAAATGCTTTTTAATGAATGCCCTGTTTCAAGATACCGATAAAGCATGGCTATGCATTAATAAAAGCATGAACTCAGACCCCTCGGTATCAAAGTTTCTCCCACTCTGGGGCAACCCGGACTTCCCACCCTCTCTTTATATTGCACACTACAATACCTGAAAGGTAAAGGGTATTGCGGCTATCAGGGACATATTTGATCCAGGAGGCGCTATATACACTTTCCAACAACTCATTACTAAATACGACCTCCCACATTCCCAATTATACTTATATCTTCACTCCAGACACAACACTTTTAGCAGCGGCGTAGCTTTGTTTGGGGCGCCCCCCGCAGTTAATGGGGGGGCGCCCTACCCGCCCGTCCATCCGGTCGGCCCCCCGTGCCGGCCCCCCCGTGCCCCCTCCCCCCATTGCCGCATGCTTACCTGTCCGCGCGTCCCGGCTCCCCTCCTGGCTTCAATCAATTCTATGCAGATGGACCACGATAAAATGGCCGCCCCCATACCGCAGACAGTTTCAGAGAACAGTCTGCTTTATGGGGCGGCCATTTTATCGTGTTCCGTCTCCATAGCATTGATTGAAGCCAGGAGGGGAGCCAGGACGCGCGGACAGGTAAGCATGCGGGGGATGGGGGGTGGGGGGATTACTATAGCACCGCAGCCCCCCCCCCCCTGCGCCCCCATATGCACATTGCCCCCACGACCGCGGAGGCTGCGGTGCTATAGTTACGCCACTGACTTTTAGCAAACTCTCTACAACCACTGTTATATACACACTGTTGATCACCCCTTAAAATCGCTGTTCACTTTGGCCTCTATACACAAGTTTAAGATAAGATTTATCTATGATGATTTTCTCCCCTATGATATTGGAAAGTTTTGGTCTAAGGTCTGGGACTCGTGGACCCATGACTTTCCAGATTTTGATCGAACTGAACACCTTTTAAACCTAATGCCTGCATCCCTGAAATACCTTAGATCTGCAAAATTACAAGAGGTACCTATAACATTTTTAAATAGAGCCTATTTTTCACAAGCACAAATAAAACATGTGGTGACAGAGGAGACCGGCTTGTGCCAAAAGTGCAAAACTCAATCAGCCATATTTGCACATAATGTGTGGTATTGCCCAAGAATTCATAGGTTCTGGCTTAAATTACATGCTTTTGTAAATCAAATCATGGGACTCCTTATGCCTTTCACATGGGAACCGTTTGTTCTAGCAGACTTCACTAAATGGTCTCACTCGACTAGTCGCCCCCTTCTTATACCATTCCTGACAATTTGAATTACTATCGCTAGGAAGGGGCTTTTACAGAAATGGATATGTAAGCAATCACCATTACTGAGTACTGTTACCCAAGAGCTTCTTTCCATTCTCTATTTGACAGACGTTTAGCTACATCAGATATAAAAACTGAAGTAAAAACATTTTATAAATGTTGGGGTATTTACTTAGAATACATGCTAAAGTCAAAGTCTGATGATATCATGCAGGTCTTTGAAAATACAAGATAGGGAAAAACTTTTTATACTTAATATCCGTTAACTAAAAAAATACAAATGTATTGGTATATATATATATATATGGATGAAAAGATAGCGCCACACACCTGGAAAATTTTAGAATAATAAACAGTTTTACTGTGATTTACTTGTATAAAAATCAATAAACATAAAATATAATTCAGTACAGCATAATTAGCTCCTGATAAAAAAAACTGTTTATTATTCTAAATTTGTCCAGGTGTGTGGCGCTCTCTTTTCATTCATATATATGTATATACCAATACATTTGTATTTTCAGTTAACGGATATTAAGTGTAACAAGTTTTTCCTATCTCTGCCAAGCAATTTCCAGAATTGCACTTGGGAGCAGCCACAATTTATATTTCTCATAATACATTCTAGCATAATTATATATATATTTTGAATGGTGGAGCTATTAGCTAATTATCGCGCCTGATTGATCTGTTGTTATTTACTTTGAAAATACAACCTGGTGTCTGCTACGTACTATATCTTAATCACAAATTTGTTACATTGATTTAGTGGCACTAGAGAAATACAGGCTACTTGGATCTTCCACACCTTCTACCCCCTACCGCCTTTGTTGTGATGACAATATAACACGATAGGCTCCTCCCCCCCCCCCCCCCCCTTTCCTATCTCTATTCTTTCTCTCCTTTCTTTTACCACTATCCCTTTCAACTTCTTCTCACCTTGGGAAACTGTCCCCAAGGATTCTAAAATATTGGTTTATATGCCATGTTCCTATATGTTGATCACCTTTGCAATAAAATAAAAACAGAGAAGTCACTTTATATATACATTGCAACCAACGCAACCATACAATTTCCTCCATTGGATATGCCCATTGCTATGTAACAACTTTAAGTCCTATTTTGAACCATTTTTTGTATTTTACATGCTTGATCCTGTATATGGATGTATTTGTTTTTTGACTTCTCAATAAAACCGTATATGAAAAAAAAAAAAAAATGAGGGCCTTTATGCTCAAAATTATATGACATAACAGTAGTGCAACAACGTAAGATATTAATAAGGGTACAGGTTTATTCATTCATTAAACTCACATTTTGCATAATTTAAAATGTATTACACACCAGCATCAGTGGTATCCCTTTGGATAAGCTTTATTTTAAACTCATATTATTAAAACATAGAATTCTGCCACACACCATGATGGCCATTACCCATTACGCCTCACACTTTAATGTCCATTACACATTATACCCCCCATCGTGATGTCCATTGTACATTATGCCCCACAGCTTAATGCCTGTTACACATTATACTCCACACTGTGATGCCCATTACACATTATGCCACACACCATATACATTATGTCACATAAGTGCCACTTACCTACATGGTAGTTGCCAGGAGTTACATGCTCGTTGCCACGGGGAATTTTCTGCTTGTTGCCATGGGGTGATTACATGCTCATTGCCCTGGCGGGATTTCATCTCCCGGGGGGGGAAATGGTTTACATGCTCGTTGCCCAGCTCCGGGGGGCTACTGGCGCACTGCGCATCCACCGCTTAGAGTAAAAAACAAACAAAAACAAAGTACAGTAGCTGAGGATCCTGGATGCTAGGAGCTCCCCTCCGTCGGGAGCTGGTGGAGGGGAGCTCCTGGCAACAGAGAATAGCCAGCAGATGTGAGCGCCTTGTTGGCGTCCGGGCTCGGTGGTGGCTATAGCAGTGGCAATCAGCGCAATGGACAAGCCATGCAGTCACTTGGTGTCAGGTGCGGCGCCCCATGCTGTTGCACGGCATGTCGGACTCTAGAAATGGCCCTGCCTTTATCTATAGAAGGATCCTGCCACTAAAGGATGGTTTAGTCAGGAGCAGTATCGAACTCAAAAAGGGACTAGTACTCTTACTCAGTGCTTCTATAGGTGAGGCATATGGGCCTGATTCAGAGTTGATTGCTAATGTGAGAATTTGTACTGTACTGTGATAAGTAAGCCACCACCCAGGCAGGAAGAGTAACTGCTCTTTGCAAAATTGCAAGAAATTTGCCAATGGATCGCTAATCGGCATTCACTTGCAAATCCATATGCAATTCATGGGCATTTGAAGAATTTTACTGTCTGTGCAAATGTGAGTAAGCCTGAGGCTTCCACTAATCTGTGACTGAGGCAGACTGGAAGTGAGGCATGCCAATTATCGAACCTTTATTTTCTTGCATGACAACTAAGAACTATCAGGATGTTTGATGACAGAACCCAGAGAAAAATAACTTTATGCTGCTAATTGAAGAGAAAGAGATTGAACTGTGGTACCACTGTCCTTATTCAAAGCTTTAGGCTCTAAACCACTGATTGTTTTCACATACTGTAGGTAGAAAAGTACTGTGGATAAAACAGGGCTAGCACCAGATTGATAACTGTCATTTATGATAAATGTAATTTAGCATTCATTGGACCGTACACATGCAAGAGTTAGTTTCTGGTGAAACCGCAATTCAATAAATATGCTACTTTTTCCTGTTGATCACTCTATGGTACATTGGGTGAGGACTGCTCCTGTAGTTATTTGGATCTCTATGTACGAGTGTTAAATGTCTCAGCTAATGAGACCCAACAGCATGCAAAATCTGTAAGAATGAAATTCATTTAAATCAAATAAAAACAGAATGGTGGTTTCATCCAATTAACCTTTGTTATTTTACACATGAAACCAAAACAGTTTATCGATTGAATTGCATCTCTTGTTCCTAGTTAAGCAATAAGTAGTTATTAAAATTGCTTGAACAACAATATAAATTACAGTGATATTTACTTGGCACTTTTTTGTATAAGGTATGGCTGACTGGGGCTAATTTATACTATTTATGGGGTCCTATAAGTTAGCAACATAAAAGTTAGCCTGGGCACTTAGAACTTTTGCACAGAAAAGTACAAAGAGTGACAAATCTACTACCTGTATATTCTAGCCTAACCCAGTATACTGTATTGTCCGCTTTTGATTGTCTGAAAACTAAAGAAAGCAGAAAAAATGACCTTGCAATTTCCGAGCCTACAGGTTCACCAAGACATGAATGGGAAATCAAGTTTGGACAGAATTGGCCATTTACTTTCAAGCTATTTGTGTACTGTTATCTGATAAACTCGCTGTATATAATATTTCACTATTACTGCGCAACACAAGCAGAATGACATATTGATAGAATTGGTCACCTTCTACACATAAGCTATGTAACATCAAACTGCTAAAACAGAAACCAGTACCCATCTCACAAGGACTTGTGACAACACCACTACTGTAGCATCCGTCTGTCATTACCCTCCTCTTGTTTCCATGGTGCAATAGATATTTATAGCGCAATGTCAGTCAGCTACCTAAAGCACTCTGTCTCTGTGATTTATGCGCAGAAGCAAACCCTAAACTATCCCACGGGATATGGAAGTGCTGTGACGGAAAACTGCAAGATGCTGACATTTTATCAGAATGGAACAAAGATGTAGATGTACAAAGGAACAGAACAGGATGCAGAGGCCATTAAAAGACACAGCTGAAAACACTGAATCACTTTAAAATAAACGAATAAACAAAAGCAGATTCTAATCTGATAATTTTGGAACAATACTCACTAGTTATTTACATGTATTTTAAAATGAAAACAATGGGCCTAATTCAGACCTGATAGCGATGCACCTTTTTTCTCTCAATCGGCAAAACGATAATGCATTCCAGGTGGGACAAATGTAACATGCGCAGTGAGTTAGATTTGGGTGGGGTGTTTTCAAACTGAAATCTAACTTGCAGTGCTGCAGTGCAGGTGGGGCAGATGTAACATGTGAAGAGAGCGTCAGATTTGGGGGAGTTACAGTATTTTGTTTCTGTGCAGGGTAAATACTGCCTGTTGTTTCTTTACACTACAATTTAGATATCAGTTTGAACACAACCCATCCAAATCTAACTATATCTGCGTATGTTACATTAGTCTCACCTGCAGTGCAACACGGTTTTTGTCCATTTGAGAAAACAAAGTGCTTTACGATCAAGTTTGAATTAGGCACAACATTTGAAATGCCCAATATACCTGCAGTTAGTTCTCCTGTAAACATGGCTGGACCAGAATGCATTGTACCCCACTTAACCTATGTATTAAATTGCTACTAATGTAACTATAAACCACCTGAAGCATATTACGGTACTTTCTCATTTTTGTGGCCACAGCTACGCCAGTTACGTTAGCTGCTACTTAACCACTATGTAAGGATTTTCGGCGAGGGACAGGTCAGGAATCTGTGCGCACCACCACTCTGGGTCCATACCACCACCTTGGGTCCACGCCACCCTCCTGTGTCCACACCACTATCTATTACCTTTAATAAAGTTGTGGCGAGCAAAGGGGAGCCGAGCTCGCCACCGAGCCCGAAGCGTGGCGAGTGAAGTGAGCCCGCTAGGGGACAATGGTGCTGCTGTCCACTCATGAGCTCGCCATGCTTTGCTCGCCACGCTTCGGGCTCAGTGGCTCGCTACGCTCCACTTCGCTCACCACAACTTTACTAAAGATAATAGATGGTGGCGTGGACACAGAAGGGTGGCTCACCGAAAATAACCCTCGCGGCTCACCATACAGTAACTATAAACCACCTGAAGCATATTACGGTACTTTCTCATTTTTGTGGCCACAGCTACGCCAGTTACGTTAGCTGCTACTTAACCACTATGTAAGGATTTTCATCGAGGGACAGGTCAGGAATCTGTGCGCACCACCACTCTGGGTCCATACCACCACCTTGGGTTCACGCCACCCTCCTGTGTCCACACCACTATCTATTACCTTTAATAAAGTTGTGGCGAGCAAAGGGGAGCGGAGCTCGCCACCGAGCCCGAAGCGTGGCGAGTGAAGTGAGCCCGCGAGGGGACAATGGTGCTGCTGTCCACTCATGAGCTCGCCATGCTTTGCTCGCCACGCTTCGGGCTCAGTGGCTCGCTACGCTCCACTTCGCTCGCCACAACTTTACTAAAGATAATAGATGGTGGCATGGACACAGAAGGGTGGCTCACCGAAAATAACCCTTCGCGGCTCACCATACAGTACGTAAGTTCCGTAGCGTAAACAGTGGCCGCAAAGATGAGGACGTACCCATATTACTTACTGCTACTCGTTCAGGCTTCAGAATTACACAGCTTTTACTGCCCAATAAGCTTTGCAAGGTTTTTTTTGTGAAATTACACACATGTAATTCATGTAAGCACTTAAACTTTATAATTACAACTCTGCTGCTCTGAATATTAATACATTTATCATGCTTTTAGTTGTGTTCACCTTTCAAGATGTATTATGAAAACAAGATGTATTATGAAACATTTTAATATAAAATCAGTTTTATGCTATTTTTTTTAATAAATAAATGTTTACGTAAAATATATAAAAATGTTGAAACATTTTTGGTTAATCACTTGATATTGCAGCGGTTCTTATGTAGTTCATTTTCTTTGTGGCATATTTATGACTTTGTATTTCAATTGATAAAATCGCAGATCAAGGCCATAGTGCCAACAAGTGATTTGTAAGGCGAGAAACCTGTTTGATACCACTGCAAAAGATCACACAAGATTCGTTCATGTGGTTCTTGTATGATTCATTTTGTGGCACTACAATTCAAACACTACATATTCTTGGGGATGACCATCACTATAACTATGAAAGGGTTGCCCATAAAGAAGCATGAAAGAAACAGTAGTATGTCAAAAAGAAACTCACCTTGTCTGCTGGCAGACATTGCAGATCCAGGCCTTGTCTTTCTTTTGGTAGGAGCTGCAGTTCTTGCAGATGTTAAACTTACAGTCCAGACACTGGCGCTTTGAGTTGATGAGAAAGGTGAAAGGAGAGCAGCACCTGATGCAGCAATGCTCGTTAAACTTCTGCTGCTTTGACAAAATTGAACACTTGTTGCCTTCTTCATCCAGCTTCTGCTTTAATTCACTGGAAATATAAAAGGAAAGAGTCTTTCAACTTACTGGACACACTAAAACATCCCAATAAGATTTTATATTTGTCTTTTCATAAATTAAAAACTGAATATAGCAAATAAAACCAAAAGGACACTATTATTGTACAGTTCTTAATGATATTTTATGATGGCTCATTGGACAAAAAGGGGTAAATTTGCTAAAGTGTCTAAAACTGAAAAGAGGTGACATAGTAACAAATCAGATTCTATAATTTTCTATGATGCTGTAGATGTGGCACGAAAAGCATAATTCCACATGAAGTTAATTTCGAACAGCAGGATCAGGGTTTAGGGCAACAGCATCAGGGACTGATTAGCTCCAGTCCAGGTTTTTCTTAAGATCTGATGTGAATCATTGTTTGGTTAATCACAACACCTGTGGTTTGCTTTCAGGGAAGTAAAGTACTGTGAGCGGCACAGCTTCCTGGCCGTGCAGCATACTTCCCAACATGACCCTCTCCAGGAGGGACACAATGCTCTGCTCCTGGACTTCCCTCTTAATGTATGATTGCCATCACCTGTGTTGAAACACCTTGGTAATCAATAAACCTGTTCAACACAGATAATGGCAATCATACATTACCAGGGAAATCCAGGAGCAGAGCATTGTGCCCCTCCTGGAGAGGGCCATGTTGAGAGGTAAGGTGCAGGATTTCGGCATCCGGCAGGGTACGGAGCGTGTGAAATAGCCCATAGGCTTGGGGTGAGGGGGACTACGCCAGTGACCTCTTGAGTGTTGTAAAGCCTGTGTTTTGCCAGCTAGAAAACCTGCTATGCTGTAACCTGTGAATTGCCAAGCTGTCAAACCTGTATGCTGTCTACCTGCTTCAAATAAAATAAAAAAATTATTTTTATCTAGTATATGGGATCTTTTCCACATCGAGAATTAATAGACACACTTGTCATTTTTAGAAGCTTTAAAAATGTTACCCCTATGGGGGGTATTCAATTATTGACAGAATTTTTTTCTTTATTTTTAGGACAAATTGGATTCACCTGATTTAATGCCTGTGCTGATTTTTCACCGGGGTGAAAATTTTGGCATGGGCAAAAGCCATTTGCACGATCCATGTGTTTTTTTCCCCACAAATTGTGGGCATTTTCGCCCCCAGTTTTGGGTCAGTTTTCAACCATGACTATGTGGCGAAAAAAAAGGGGAAAAGGCATGGGTGAAAAAGTAGTCAACAATAGGAGAAAATGGCCACAATTTAATAAAGTGACTTAACTGAATAGCCCCCTTAGAGTTTACTGAATTTTAAAAAGACAGGTGGACAAAATTATAGGAAAAGATTGTGTTGTATTAAATGCTTGGGCATTTGCAATATTCAGATGTTAAATGCTACTTGTTTACTATACACTAAAGTTTCATGCATACATTCAGATCAGTTTAACAATGGGGTTGATTCAGAAGTGGATGTGGGAGAGATCGGTGCTATGTCTTCCATAGTAGCGGATCTGAGAAGTTATGTACTGTAAATGATTTACGTGTCATCTTTTGAAATGATGCGCCAACCGAGGACTTCTCAGATCACCTGCATGTGTCTGAAGACACGGCACTAGATTACCATTGGGAACAGTGTACACATTGGACATCTCAGTAATCCCAAAGGTGGTCATACACTATTCCGACTTCTCGTTTGTAGTGTATGGCCAGCCAATCCCTCTTTAGCCTTCTGGGATCTACAAACACAATTTCAGGATTGCGATCCCAGCAAGTATTGCCGGAGACTGTGCGATCTGACAGATCTTACATGTAGCACTTGAGATTCTGATGCATCCAGCCCAGAAATCGTGAGAAAACAGGCAAATCGCATGTGTTTCTTGATCCGATCGGATGCGTGGTCATGTGCGGATCAAAAACACATGCTCCACATTTCTAGGCTTGATGCATTGGATTTGGGTGAAATCAGGAAATCAGGAAAGAATGCTCAGAAGGGTCAAGTTCAATGTTCATCCATGCCACATTCAATAGAGACTGCCGTTGATTGATCTACTACCAACAAACATGTTCTGTCTGAAATTTGCTCACAGTCCCTTACTAACAGAAGAACTGAAGCTTAGCGGTTTGGTCTGTACAATGTCATATATGTCATAATTGGTACGTATTTTATAAACTCTTATAGTTCCCATGCACTAGTCTGATTTGGGCTTATTTGACCCAATCCATCAGATATTGACCCAATCCATCAGATATTGGCCCAAATCGATGTGTTTGACATCCTATTGGATCAGATACGCGGTCTCATTGGCATCAGACTGGAAACGGAGGTCGGACCTGCATGTACTGTAGGTCTGACCTCCGACTTCGACCCTCTCCAGGCAGTGGGGAACAGGGTCAAATGCAATACATCAAATGTCAACGGACCACATGCAATGTATTGCATGCGATCCTGCTGCCAGGGAAGGTTTTGGGTGGTTTAAAGGGGGGGGGGGGGGTCGGATGACCATACACTGCTGCGATACATCTCACTAGTGTATGGTAAACTTACATCCTTGCATAAATTAAATATTTTTGCATACATGCAGATGTGTCCTCATACACTGTGGCTTTAGTCCCAGCAAATGTTTTAGCTATATGCAGCTTGTTGATTGACATATTTTTCCACACAACAAAATACTGCAAATAATCCTTCATGCTCAAAAAGACCATATTACAGTAAATCACTTTCTAAATAGAAAACAATACAAATACCAAAAGCTGGGTTTTGTCAATGTACTTTCCCACACAATGTAAATCACTCAGAACCTAGAGGACAATGGATGTGATATTGCACTCACTCAGTTCCTCTGCATGCACATTCTCCACTGTCCATGGAACAAAACTGACAAACCCAGCATGAGAATGATAGCAGGCCGAGATTGCAGAATAACTCACAACTCTAATGAGATTCTCTGGGAGGAATCGCACAGCGCTCTCAGCATCCATCAACCGCAAGCGAGCTAATAAATGAGCAATCCATATAGCAAAGTGTTATGAGCCTTGTCAGCAATTTGTGGGTTAAAGCATCTGTGACATCACAACAAGCATATGCGTAGTCGCAGCATCACTCGCATGATAATTATTCCAATCGTTTCACAGAAACATCCACTCCCAACTAGTTATACTAACTGACTGCTTAATGGTGCATTCCACAGCATCAGGCTACTATTTGCTTTTGTCAAAATTGTTTTACATTGACACGGACAATTACAATTAATTGGTTATAACTCATTTCAAAGTATTGAAACAACTAAGACTTCACTGTTTCAGTCACAGCACATAAACAATTCCAACTGTTAATGATACCGCAAATGCCATTTTCCATTTGAACAATTTTAATAATATCATTTTATAGGAAAATAGTAGTCTGGCTATACTGCTGTTTGAGCACATTGTAGGAGTGGATTTAGGTATTATCTCAGTGAGATTAGATGACCTGTGTCTCTCCAGCTGTTGGTGAGCTGTGGCTAACAGTATGCTGTCATCTATGCTATAAAGCTGTCCTGTACTGCATTGTGGAAATCACTATCTGGAGAACCATTTGTGCCTACACTCCAAGATGTGATAAAGTTACTGCTCACACCACACCACATGTCAACAAAATGTTTATAAAAAGTCATTAACCAGTGTAATGTCCGGTCGATAGTACCTAGGTCGAGTCAATAGGTGGACACCATGGCCAGTATTCAATGCCGGTGCGAGCGGCCGGCGAGGGGGTTAAACTGCGAGGATCACAGAAAACCAGTGATCCTCGCAGTTTAACCCCCGAGCCAGCCGCTCGCACTATGCAACGTTCTGGGGGAATCCTCGCCGTCACAGAACTGCGAGGATTCCCCTAAACTGCGAGAGCCGCGGCTAGTGCAGCAAACTCGCTGTAATTAGCCTCGATTCTCACAGCTTTTGGAGGCACATTCGCAAATTCCCCCTCGCTCAAAAAACGGAGCGAGGGGGAATTTGTGAATGAGGGGTGTCAGTTGAATACTGACAGGGTGAGCGGTGACTGCGAGCAAAAAGTCCTGCTCGCAGTCACCGCTCGCCCACGGCATTGAATATAAGCCCATATGGTGGGGGTATGGGTCCATAGGGTGGATAGAACTTGAAATAGGTCGAAATGATTTAGGTAGACATGGCCATTAGGTCGACACAAGCATTAGGTTGACATAAAAAAGGACGACATGAAAAAGGTCGACTTGAGTTTTTCATGTTTTTTAGGGTGTCTATGTCGACTCAATTCGACATGGACATCGTATAAGAGTACAACTTCTCCTGGCATGGCTCACTTTGCTTGCCATGCTTCGGGCAGGTTGCCTCGCAATGCTTCAGGCATGGTGCTTCCGCACACTATTATATTCTCTCTCTCTATGCCCACATGGATAGTAAAGTATGAAAAACCACCTTTTGAAAACTAAAAAAAAACATATGTCGACCTTTTCCATGTTGACCTAATGCTTGTGTCATCCTAATGACTATGTCAACCTATTTTATGTGTCGACTTATTGACTGTCAACACATCAAAGTAACTGTCGACCTAATGCTTGTAGACCTAGTGACCGCATCACCTCTGGTTGACATTGACAAGGTTGACACATGAAACGGTCGACATGAGGTTGTTTTTTATTGTTTTTTTTTTCTCTACTTTTTCATACTTCACCATCTACGTGGGCTCTGAATGGGAAAGTGTGCCAGGCACATTAGTAACATAGCGTGGCTCCTTGCCCAAAGCATGGCAAGCGAAGGAGTAAACTAATTTAGGGGTCCATGTGCTGAAATCTACAAAATGACACCAAAAAACATAAAAACTCCTGTCAACGTTTTCATGTCAATCCGTTTTTCTATGGCAACCTTTTGCTTGTCGACACAGTCCGTGTTGATCATTTGGCGGTGACCTATTACTGTTTGATACCTTAACCATCCAATTTGCACACATTCTGCATAGGGTGTACAACAAAAAATCCCTGTATTTATTTATTTTCTAAAGTTTGGTAGCCCTAGATATAAGGCATAGACACCACAAAGATAGAAATGTCTCATTTAAATATGTAGCTTCTATCTACATCCACACTTTAGGGAACCACCAATAAGTGGTGTAAGATGAGGGAAAGTTAAAATGAGGAAAAAGTCTGAATTGTAAAGTGCAAATTGGAAGGAAAATAAAATCAAAACACACAGGTGAGTATACAAGTGATCGCTTGTATTGTTTAATTAAACAGTGTGCTCCAACATGTAAAGTGCCTTTATATCTATCCCCCACTGGCTGCTGTAATCCTGCTATGGCTCTTAAACTTGTGCTTGGATAATCACCTTCTCTGACTCATGTCCCTGAAGCCCTGAACAAACTACAAGTTTTGGTGCTCCTCATGTAAAAGCGTACAGACATTATTTTGCAGACTATGGGCCTGATCGATGCCTGCTACTAGATAGCCACCCGGGCAGAGAGAAAACCCGCCTTGTGACAATCTGTGAGTGAATTGTGAAAATATTGCAATCCGGTAACCTGTCGCACATCCGTACGCAATTCGCTCACCATCAAATGATTTCTTCAGTCTGTGCAAGTGTGACCTTTAAACAACTCTGCAACAGAATTAGGGGGTTATTCTGGTTGATTAGCAAGGCTGCAAATTCATGGCCCTGCGAGTCCACCAAACCCTGCCTTGCAAATGGTTGGCTGGTGCCACCCATTCGCAAGCACATTCGCAGGCCTCAGGAGAATGCCCACATCTTTCGATGGTCGCGGGTGTGCAGCTGACATCCGGTGATGTCAGCTGCCCGCCCCCTGCATTTCCATCATGCCAGCATTAGCATCAGAACACCCAGCATGTTTGCCGTGGGTGCACAGAAATGGGCATGCACACAGCGCTAATATCGGTCCCCGTGCGAACGCAGGGCAGTTGCCAGAATCAGGCCCTTAGTCTGATCGAAGCCGGAGCTGACTTAACAAAACCCCCTTAAAATGCCTGGGCATGCACCTGTTTTTTCTGATAATCACAGAAAACGTTCAATTACCACCCCCAAACGCTGACTTCCTGTCCGTGAAATTGTGATGGGATTGGGATTACTGTAGATATTGTCACTATTTTGGCTCACGCCTGCACTATACGATCCATACTCCGGCACAGTCAAACTGATTGTGAATTCGCATATCAGCGATCAACTCTGAATAAGGTCCTATATTCTATTGTCAGCTTAGAACCCCCCCACCCCCACCCCCACCCTCTGTAAACGTCCTATTTAATAAAAAGCAGTGTAACATAAATGTGTCCACAGTCTGCAGTTTGCAAACATGGCCAGCAGATGGAGACAATGCTACTAGTCGTTTAGAACTGCATTGCAACAAAAATATACACTAGGTTAAAGCACCAAAAGCTTCAATTCTCTTTGTAGAGCCAGATATGCTAATGAGGGATTGCTCTTTTATGTGGTTTTCTAAAGGTGCCCATACACGGTGTGATTTGCGGGTAAGATGCGTGCTCCCACGCACATCCCATCACACTCTTCAAAAAGTATGTGCTGCACATGGTTTTTGAACTAGCTTCGGATCACATCCCACGCAAATCACACTCAAATCACATGCGATGCCATTTAGTCCAAAACGCATGCAATGATTGCAGCGTAAAAGCAATGTCTGTTCCTTTTGGAGGAACAGAAAAAGGGCGCCTATTATATGAGGTGTCTCCCCAAGAGCAGCTGCTGGGGTCCAGGGGTAGTCAATCCCTGTGAGTACTACTGTAATGATTGCAGCGTGTATGGGCACCTTAACTCAATATTGTCTGAATTTGCTGTGCAGCGATCAGTGTTTTGTGGATGAACTGAAGGTGGATATCAATAAAACACCTACTGAAGTGGTAACGTTTTGCATTAGATTCCCCGTTACACAGCACAGCCTTTTATATGTATGTACAACTAGACTTCTTTCTACCAAAGCCCTGTGTATGTTTTTTTGATGACGTCAAATTCCGCATGACCATGAAATGAAAGCATCCAGGAATGTAATTTTGGCAAACAATTAGATGAAGCATTATAAGCAGCTTTGCCTTTGAACACAGCTGCTGTACAAAAACATGCAAAAGAAGCAGGAGGTGTCTTGAGTAAACAGCCACCTCCTGCATGCTTGTGTGATCTGCTGTTGGGTCGGAAAGTGCAGCATATCATCTGCATGTACATTGGCCACCTTACTCAGGATGGCTGGACTTGTTCATGCTGCTGGGACAAGTGAAGTTGTGTCAACGATGCAGCCACTCCCACAAAACAAGGGCGCCACACCCTCCCAATTTCCAGGAACGCTGCCCATGATGGGTGCAATATATTATTATTATTATTATTATTATGAAGAGGATCAGTTTTTTTATATAGTGCACACATATTCCGCAGCGATTTACAGAGAATATTTGAACATTCACATCAGTCCCTGCCCCAGTGGAGTTTACAATCTATGGGGCAGATGTATTAAGCCTGGCGAAGAGATAAACTGGAGAAAAAGTGGAAGGAGATAATGCACCAGCCAATCAGCAGTGTTTGAAATATGACAGTTGGAAGTTGATTGGCTGGTGATTTATCTCCTTCCACTTTTTCTCCACTTTATCTCCAGTTTATCTCTTCGCCAGGCTTAATACATCTGCCCCTATATTCCCTACCACATACGCACACACAGACATCCTAGCAGGGCCGGCGCCACCACTAGGCAGCCTTAGCTGGAGGGCGGCCACTTGGAGCAGCCCCCCCTTCCCCCAGATCAGGTGAGTGGCTCCCTCCCCCCCCCCCCCCCCCCCCCCGGAGCGAGACGCTGCTCCAGTCCCTCTCTCTCTCTTCCTACACCCCCCCCCCCCACCCCCCGGGGCGCCCACCTCCCTTCCCGCCTGGGGCGCATCGGCTCCTTGCACCGGCACTGCATCCTAGGGTTATTTCTGGGGGAACTAATTAACTTACCAGTATATTTTTGGAATGTTGGAGGAAACCGGAGTACCCGGAGGAAACCTACACAAAACGGAGAGAATATACAAACTCCACAGTTAGGGCCATGGTGGGAAACAAACCATGACCTCAGTGTTGTGAGACAATAATGCTAACCATTACACCGTCCATGCTGCCCAGATTCAATAATGTCTAGATCGACCCCAAAAGGTCGACTCTGGAAAAGGGTTGACACAAGCAAAAGGTCAACATGGAAAAGGTCAACACAAGGAAAAGTCTAAAGGCACATACACACTTGACGATTTTCAGCTGAAAATCGCTCAAAACAGCCGTTTTGAGCGATTTTCGGCTGAAAATCGCCTAGTGTGTATGGCCCAGAGATTGCCCACTAGCGATGATGCGCGCTCCGGCATCATCGCTAGGAAAGTGGTTCATCTGCTGGTTTTACCAGCAGATGAGGCGATGATGGATGGTTTTTCATCCGTCATCGCCATGTGTGTACGCTGCCGGGCTGAAAGATTAACCACTTTCAGCCCGGCGGACTGCCCCTCGCCCCCCCCCGCCCCCTCGCCTGTCATACTCACGGCACCCTGCGCTCTCCCTCTGGCCGCCCGGCTGCTGCTGCTGCTGCTGCTCCCCGGCCAGGTTAAACACCCGGCTGGCCCCGCCCCCCGCCCTGCACAACACGGAGCAGACAGCACAGAAGTGCTGTCTGCCCAGCTAAACACACTGACCACCAATGTTTATATATTTCTGCCCACTGCCACCAATGTATTAATTTAAAGGCAGCAAATATTGTTATTAATATTATATAAATATATATATATATATATATTATAATATAAATATATATATTATAATATATATATATATATATATTATAATATATTATATATATATATATATTATAATATATATTATAATTATATATATATTATATATTATAATATATATATATATATATTATATATTATAATATATATTTATTATAATATATATATATATATAAAATTATATGGCCAGGTAGTGCCCCAGGCGGGGGGGGGGCGCTCCGGCACTACTCGCTCCATTGGGGAAGGGGGTGTGATGCGGGTGCCGCGTTGCTCCACGGGGTATCGCTCCGAGGGAGGGAAGGGGCTGCGGGTGATGCGGCCGGCGCTGCATGGCTCCAGGGGGGGGGGAGGCGGAGAGGGCTGCCACGTCGGAACCCTTGGAATCCAAACCCAGCCCATTTATAATGAAAGATTGTCAGCAAAGTCTTTCGCCCTTCTGAAAATCTCTTGCTCTTTGGGGACAATAGCTCAGTGTGTACGCACTACTTTGGTGAAAGATATATCTATCAAAGATTTTGGCAAAGTCTTTTGAAATGAAAATCTTCAAGTGTGTATGGGCCTTTAGTGGGGTGTTCCCCACTATTTTGTGTCAATGACAACACCAGGGCACGTGGCCCCCAATTAGTGTACCGTTTCTCCTTCGCTCGCCATGTTTCAGTTTCCAATCAGAATACATGTGGATGGTAAAGTAAAAATAAGTTAAAGACATTTTGCTTGTGTCATCCTCTTGACCACGTCGACCATATGTACTGTATGTCGACTCATTAACTGTTGACCTAGACATAGTCTATAAGCCATCCAGAGACTTGTGGTGAGGGAAATACCAGTTCTCAATGTCAAAAATGACACTGTCCCCCCATGCAGATGGTGGTGCATGAGCAGTCAGCACTACAGCATGCGCAGACTGAGAACATTGGGGCAGATGTATGATCCGTCGTTATGGGGGAGAAGGGTATCAGCGCACGTTATGTGCACTGATACCGCTTCTCCCCCATGTATGAAGGAGCCGGGATGCGGTAATGGACAGGGGCGCTATGCTCCCCTGTCCATATCGGCGCTGCTATCAAAATGATAGCAGGCCGAATGTATGAACGGTCAGCATCGCTGACCGTTCCGCACGAAGCCTGCTTTGGCTTCGCCAGCATCAGGCTGGCGAAGCCCTATCTAAACAGCAGGGACAGCGCTGTCCCTGCTGTTAGGTCTGGGCTGCGCTGGGGATCTCGCGTGAACAGCGAGATCCCGCACATGCCCAGTGCGGCCGGCCGGGGGACAGGAGATAGCGCATCAGTATTAACTGATGCGCTATCTCCAGAAAGGGACATCGCCGGAGGGGGGAGTTAACGCTCCCCCGCTTCGGCAGACAAGATGTTAATACATCTTGTCGATGTCCCTTCCTGCTTCGCCTCGCTAATGAGGCGAAGCAGGAAGTATCATAGCGGCGCGATAAGCGCTGCTATGATACATCTGCCCCAGGGTCCGCCAGCCACTAGCATTGACACTACGTACAAATCTGAACCATGCTTGAAGATTGTAAAACTGAAAACCATTTTGCTGTGCTGACTGAAACCTTTTATCCTTTTCAGTCACATAAAGGTCTTGTTTATCACACTGAGTTAATGGGTTGTCCTAATCTGAAAACTGTGTGAATTGGATGACAGCAGCATTTTATCCTCTTTCTCCCAGAAACCAGGGACATCATTGTGCCATTTCATGAATACCTATTCAAAGTTCTGTCATCTGTCACTGAAAGGTAATTTAACATCATGCTGACCATTGCTCTATTCCCTGCCACATTCCACAATGTCAGAACTAAAGTGTCTGTGCGAATATTTGATAACTCATAAAGTATTGCTGACATTAGCTAGCCAGAATATTGTTTAATGTCCTGAATCAAATCCGCTAAAGCTTTATCGTGACTTAAATTCAAGTTTTAATTCCTAATTTACCAAATGTTATCAGATTCTGGAAGGAGGTTCTGGAGCTACAGTATTCAATTCAGTGCACTGTTAAGTCAGAGAATGCCATGACTTAAACCGTAAGTTTAGTCGTGAGAACCCGAAATTCTCCGACTTACAGTAAAAGGAAAACTCCTTCTCAAATGGACAAAACCATGTGCACACTGCAGGTGGGGCAGATGTAACTTATGCACAGAGAATTAGAATTTGGGTGTGGTTTTACTCAGGGCCAGTGTAAGGCTTCTCAGCACCCTAGGCAAAACTTCAACCTACTCAGCCCTCTCCCCATACTGCCACCAATACCCACTTTCCAACCCCCTACTTGCTTAACATTCCAGAAAGGCAGAGAGGCTCCAAAAAAATCTGGTGGTCCACCCAGCCCCTGGGGAATGTGGGCAAGTCCCCTGCTTTTCCTGAAGGTCCCCTTTGCCACCCACAAGTACAAGAGTAGAGTACAAAGAGGAGGGGCAGCAAAGAAGGGAAGTATGCCTCTTAGGAAAGTACGGAGGAGAGTTCTTAGAAGTTCCACAACAGACACCTGCAACAAGGATCCTCATAGACATC
Source organism: Crinia signifera (assembly GCF_055691185.1). NCBI lineage: Eukaryota > Metazoa > Chordata > Amphibia > Anura > Myobatrachidae > Crinia > Crinia signifera. The sequence goes on from NC_139221.1 coordinate 225,460,834, forward strand.
CTTGATTTTATAAGCAGATTGGTGCCCCCCCCCCCAGATCCCGGTACCCTAGGCAGCTGCCTAAAGCTGCCTAATGGTAGCACCGGCCCTGGTTTTACTTCAAATTGAAATCTATATTGCAGTGTAAAAATAAAGCAGTCACTATTTTCCCTGCACAGAAACAAGATAACTCACCCAAACCTAATTGTCTCTGCATATGTTACATCTGCCCCACCTGCAGTGCACATGGTTCTGCTCATTTGAGAAGGAATTTGCCTTTGCGAGTGAACCAGAAAAAGGGCCTAAGTGCATGCTAAGGGCAGGAAACAGCATTGTGGCAGTAGTTTAGACAGATTTCTGCTCACATCACAAAGATTCGAATGATAACAATCTACATTAGTATAATCGAATGATGTTTGTGCGTGTGTATGCAAGTAAGTAAGTTTAATTTATATAGCACACTTTCTCCAACAGGACTGAAGGCACTTGAGGGGAGATTACCCTTTAACAGTGAATGTATGGATGTTCCGCGATAACTCTTGAACTAGGGATGCCAATCCCGGGGCATTTTTTCAATCCTGGAATTCGGATGGAGTCTGGGCGGGTGGCGTCGGGTGATGGTCCGGGAAGTGCGGAATGCTGGCGGGAGGGCAAGCGGTCTCATGGAGGCGGCCGGGGGGTCTCATGGAGGCAGGCGGGCGGTCTCATGGAGGCAGGCGGGCGGGCAGTCTCATGGAGGCAGGCGGCGAGAGGTCAGTGCGGGCAGAACGAGGCGGCGGCTGTTGTGTGGCCTGCGCAGCGTGACCTCTGACGTCGGCACGCTGCACAGAGCCGCACTGCCCGGGACTGGAGTAGCCGGGTAGTGTCTGAGCATCAGATCAGACGCTGCCCGGCATTAGACTGTGCATGCGCAGTCTAATCCCGAAATCCCGGGATTGAAAGCTCCAATCCCGGGATTAAAATCCTGGCATTTTAGCGGCCAAATCCCGGCATCCCGGCGATCCCGATCCCGGGATTAGCCAGCCTATCTCGAACGCTTTAACTAATCTTCTTCAAAGTTTGCACACTAAGTTATCATCCTAACCTCTGCAGACAAATTTTTATTTTTTTTGCAATTCAAACAGTCTGGTTTAAATGTTTAAATTAATTGTATTTTTTTTATTCAAGAATGGTCTACATTGAATGTTGAATGATGTTAATGTTCTTATTTTAAAGTGGCTCACCATTGGATCTGCTACTAGAGCTAGGGCTGTTGAGCCTCACTAGACATTAGACTTGAAAGGGTTAAGGGACATCTAAGTTGGAAGATGGGTTTAATCGGATGAGCCCATAAGGGTCCATGCTATTTCTGTTGTGTCATGAATTGTGATATGTCATTGGAAAGCTTATGACTTTCTTAATACAACACAATAAACAGACTCCCTTAAGTGGAAACTTAAATGCCTATAAAGGTACATTAAATAAAAAACATTTTCACTTTACAAAACTTTTGACAAACTGAAATTAATGAGCAACTCAATGGCAGAGTACACTGTAGATATCGCTGTGAAATCCATGTATCATCAATCCCCAGTCAGTTATTATTTCTCTTGATTGTTTAATTATTTATTGAGGGTTTTCGGGATCTTCTATACCTGCTGCAACAGCTCCTGCTTTGCTGTGGTTGGCAAGGGTAGGTGGATAGTTGGAGATTTGCTGTGCCTGCTGCAGCAGTTTCTGCTCTGCTGTGGTTGGGTAGGGTAGGTGGATAGTTGGAGAACTGCTCTGGCTGCTGCAGCAGCTTCTGCCTGCTGTGGTTTGGAAGGGAAGGTGAATAGTTGGAGACTTGCTGTACCTGCTGCAGCAGCTTCTGCTCTGTTGTGGCTGGGTAGGTGGATAGTTGGAGACCTGCTCTGGCTGCTGCTGCAGCTTTTGCCCTAATGTGGTTGGGAAGGGTAGGTGGAACAAGAATTGCATTAGCATAAACTTTCGCCGGTCCAGCAGATGGGCCTTAGAACTAGTAGCATAAAATACCATTGCTAGAACTTCCGCCACAATTTGAAGTTTAAGGGACAGAGCACATGAAAATCAAAATTACCAGTGCTGGCTGAAGGAAAAAGAAAATTGCCAGCATTGGCTGGGTAGCAGCTTCTTCTACCAAGTTTGCTGTGTGTGTGGATATGAGTGATTCAATCACTGAAGATATGGAAGGGGAGCACCTGTCTGCCTTGGCAACCACCCTGCCCCACTTACCGGCTTCTGCCGGCTCTGAATCAACCATTCGTAAGGGAACCATCAATGGTTTCACCCACCGACGGTCATCCCTACTTTAATGTTCAGTGAATTTTGGGCCAATCAGTGTCCAGGGGCGGAGATATGCTGTGTCTCAAAACATGACTAAAAGTAGTTAATATTGTTCATAGACCAGGGGTTCCCAACATTTTTTGAATCACGGCACTCTAGAGTATCAGAATTTTTTTAACAGCACCCCATAAAAATATAAAATTAAGTAAATTGTGTTTATATGTCATCCTTAGGGAAAGTTATGTGGTGAGGGACAGGATTCACTTCTGTTTGTCTACATGTTATATGGGAAGCTACAAGCACTGGTTTTGCCTACTATACTGACCAATATGAATTTGAATTACATCTGGACCACTAACCCAAAGCACCCCCGCAAGTGTCCCAAGGCACCCCAGGATGCAGTTTGGGAACCACTGTCATAGACCATTGATGATACCGAATCAGTGCACTGGAGTAAAGAGTAGCTACCAATAAGGAGAGACGGGCATTTTACCATGAGGTGGGACAATGTGTGCTTAGAAATTGCAGTCCTGTATGATATCAACTGATTCTGTTATGTTTGTGTATTTATTTATTATTTATTTATTATGGGATGTTTAACCTTTTAATGAGAACTTACTGTATGTTCTTTATATTAGTTAAATAAAGTATGTTTGATAAAGTATATAATATAAACCATTTATAGTGTTAATTATTAATACTTTATTCCATACACTATCTAGTGCCTAAAAAAGTCTAATGTGCACATATATGTTCACTGGTCAGTACTACTATAGTTTTTTCTACCACTACCTCAGACTCCTGTCTTGTTCCAAATTCCTGCAACGCGGGAGATTGTGGATTGCATTTCAAAATACTCATCAAGAAATCCTGCATTTGCTAATGGTCAGGGGTACCAGGAGAATGTGGTTGGCTTGGGCTTGTAGGAGTCACAGCCACATCCCCAAGATGGGTTCACCGCAATCTCTTGGGAAGTGTCACAGTATCAGAAGAGGGTGCCCAGTGTTCACAACTGGGTGCATCCATGTCTCCAAACTCTGTATATTACCTGTATTTTGTCATGGCGGCCATGCTTTCAGTCAGCAAGCCAAGTATAGCAAGAGGACACAGGGAAGTCAAATTCCCTTCCGTATAAGCTTCAGCGTGTACATACTGTATATTGCATGTTATTAGATAAGACTAGAAGCAATTATTTGCCCGTTCTGTTTTTCCTTGTACCAAATGAAGCTTAAACAAATTGCTTCACACTCTCCTCAGGGTTCTTGCCTTTACAAAGAATGACCTCTACTGGTTTTGTTTAGAAAAGAGATGTGACTTGTGCAGTGAAGAACACGCATCAGCTTGTATTACTTTCAAATGCTTCTTACTTACTGCATTGTGAAAATACCCTATGCCGGCATTTTACAATGAAGAGCCTTTTTGTCTGCAGACACACCTAGGTGTCTATTTGTTTACATTAGAGCAAAATAAAAGGGTATGGGTGACAGGGTCGACAGTAATAAGGTCTACAGTCAATAGGTCGACAGCCATAGGTAGACACATGAAAAAGGTTGACATACCTTAGGTTGACATGGCCAATATGTAGACACAAGCAAAAGGTCAACATGAATAAGGTCGACATGAGTTTTTCTCTTTTTTTGTGTCGAAATGGACACCATATATACGGCTTTGCTCGCCATGCTTCAGGCACTGTTATAATGTAACTTGTATAGTAAAGAATGAAAAAAACGTGAAAAACTCATGTCAACCCTTTTCAGGTTGACCTTTGCGATGTCATCCTATTTTTTGTGTTGACCTTTTCACCATGTCAACCTAATGTATGTTGACCTTTTTCATGTGTCAACCTATGTTCTATCGTCAAATAGTGGTCGACCTTATTACTATCTACCGCATGGGTCTTCAACCTGTGGCCCTCCAGATGTTGTGAAACTACATGTTCCAACATGCATTGCCACATTTTTTCCTATAAGAGTATGCCAAAAACCCTCAGGGCATGCTGGGATATGTAGTTCCACAACATCTGGAGGGCCACAGGTTGAAGACCTGTGATCTACCGCATCCCATATAAAAATGCCTATCATCACAATTTACCACTCTATACTACAGAGGCTACTGAGCAATATTTAGCCGCCCTGGTCATAATGGCCGGAGATGGTAAAGGTAAGCGCTTTACTGACCCAGTCTAACTTGTGATATATGTGTTTGAACTGCTGGGATTCATGTAATCTAACATTCTCCATTCTTAGTATGAGAAAGCTACCATTGGCAACATCCGGCAAATCCTATTACCAATAGGGGTAATGCCATTGCTAAAATTGAATTCTCCATTTATAGCAATTTTTCTCCATAAACAGAGCTGTTATCTGTTTAATAAATATACATTTGGGTATCATTGTTATAGTATATTTGATGCTTTTTGCCTATTCTACTGGCACAGTACATAAAACCTTTTATAGGCAAGTATTAGAGATCCAAAGTATACAAAATGCTAATACATGGAATGTACTTATGGTCTAATATGCTCAACAGCGCATGTCATATATTTTACAGATCCCAGAACAGTTATGTTCTGGGATCTGTAAAATATATGATATGTGCTGTTGAAATCTGACTGCACCAGTCAATTACTCTTTGGACTGTCTATGGAGAAAATGCCCTATAATGTATATCCGGAATTCAATACTGGCCTAGTTTCAAGGGACAGTAATTCATTTTGTTCACTTCAACAATGGCTGGGTCATGTACAAAGTATCTATGGTTTTCTAAATGCATTTATTTTGCCACTCCAAAAAAAACTTGTGTAAATTTCGATGCACTGAATTAAATACCCTAAATTCTCCTAGAATATTACATTTCCCAGGCCATTAAATAGAAATATCACCTACAGTATCATATGAATGATGCACAACCATCTAGACTTAACAGCTGAGTAAATACTAATACCTATGTAGGCAAAATATACAATTTATAATTAGGGACTGTAGGTATATCAAACAATACTTTGTAGACCCAGGTTTTGGAGAAAACACTATACCTAAAACCATCAATAATCAAAATCACCTTCTCTAGAGGCTAGTTTACCAGTTAATTTTGCTCCAAAGTAATCTGGAACAGCGAAAGGCCCAAACATTCAAGATGGATTAATGGTGACAACAATGTACATTAAATTTCATCCATTGCAGTTTTCAATGTCAACAACTTAAACAGTCTTAAACTATATTTAAATAGATATATTTACATTTAAATAGAATGTAAAACAATTGTTGTTTTATTTATACCCAGCTGAGAAAAGTAATTGTGAAGTTAATGAACAGAATCTTTAGTGTTTTGTTTCAATCACCATTTTGAAAGGTGTGCTAGTAATACAGGTGTGCTTTGATTTATGCTTCACAATGATTGGTGAATCCACCTTTTTAACTGAGCAAGCCGACACTATTCCCTTATCTTCTGAGGAAACCATCAGACACTAGGACGGAGAAACGCGTAAAGATTGGTAATACTGTCTGAAACTTTGCCCTTTGCTACTGATCCCTCTGACATTTATTCTACAAACTCCACTGCTGCACCCCTTGCCCATACGGACTTTACCATCTCCTGCAGGTGAATTGGAGGAGAGCAGGAGAGAGTTTGCGGCGAGATTCCGGTCACTCCCGGCGCCGGCGCTCATCACAACTGCATCACACCGGTCAGAGAGACCGATACCAATCACTTTGGCATACCACCCCCCCCCCCTCCATCTACAGCGGCTGGATCATAGTAACTCCCGAGTAGAGCGGTCACTACAACAGCGCCACGCCGGTGGTAGTGATCGATGGTGAACAACTCTGACTGCACCGCCTCCTCTCTATCCCGCTAAGGTGACCATCATCAAAGCCAGTCCGTTTTTCACTCTATGGAACACAGTGAGTGACTTTGCAGCAGCATCTGTTTGGACAAGGTTATCCCGAAAAAAACAGCTTCATCTCATGCTTCATCATTACTCACCGTTATCATATTTCATCATTGTACACCGTCTACCCCTGTTCCCCGCAAGGTTTTAGGTTTGACCATCTACCAGCCGAGTGGTAAGAGAATTCAGGAATATATTCATGATTTCATTTCCCTCTCAATTTACAATCAATTATGGACTATATTTACATGCTCGGGAGTTCACTAATAACGGCCAAATTACAGCATATGTTAAATGTGTTTAAATTGTTTTAAATATAACTATTAATTATATGTGCTTATTAAATTTAATATTCATTATTTTAATAAATAATTGGTGATCAATACAGTGCGCTCTGTCAGTTAATTTTATTAAACTATATTTAAAGCCAATTACAAGATATTTACCAAGTACAGTACCTAATTCATTGCTCTGAGATATTTAAGATTCTAAACTCATTACTATTAACCAAAACTCATAACTATTAACCCAAACTAATTTCTTTTAACCAACACTCATTCCAATAACCAAATCTCATATCAATATATTTAACTCATTCCTATAAACTTTACTAATTTCTATAATCCAAACTCATTCCTATATATCCCAAACTCATTCCATAAAAAAATACAAACCCATTCCAAAACACTTTTACTCATAGCTATAACTCAAACTCATTCCAATAACCTTTACTCATACCGATAACCCAACCTCATTCCTATAATCCAAACTCATTCCTATAAACCAAATGTATTCCTATGATCAAAACTCATACCTATAGCCCATACTCATTCCTATAACTCAACCTCATTCCTATAACCCAACATTATTCCTATAATGACTGATTCCTATAGCATTTACTCATTCCTATAACCCATCCTCATACCTATAAACAAACCTCATTCCTATAACCAAGCCTCGTTCCTATAACCCAACTTTAATCCTATAACCCATCTAATTCGTATAACATTTTCTCCTTCCTATAACCCAAATCATTCCTATAACCTTTTCTCATTCCTATAACATTTACTCATTCATATAATGTTTACTCATTCCTATAACAAACCTCATTCCTATATCCCAACATTATTCCTATAATCTTTACTGATTCTTATAACCTTTTCTCATTCCTAAAACCTTTACCAATTCCAACAATGTTTACTCATGCCTATAACCAACCTCATTCCTATAACTCAACATCATTGCTATAACCTTTTCTAACACCTATAAGCTTTACTGATTCCTATAACCTTTACTGATTCCTACAGTATAACCTTTACTGATTTCTATAAGCTTTACTGATTCCTACAACATTTACTCATTTCTGTAACATTAACTCATCATATAACCTTTCTCATTCCTGTAGCCCAACCTCATTCATATAACTCAAGCACATTCATGTATACTGTAGCATTTACTCATTCCTATAACCTTTCCTCATTCCTGTCATGTTTACTCATTTCTATAACACAACTTCATTCATATAATTTAAACTCATTCATATATAACCTTTACTGAGTCCTATAACTTTTATCAATTTATATATCCTTTTCTCATTTCTATAAACCAAACTCATTCATATAACCAAGCCTCATTCCTATAACCCAACTCATTCCTATAATGTCTCATTCCTATAACCAACCTCATTCCTATAACTCATCCTCATTCCTATAACATTTACTTATTCCTATAACCCAACTTCATTCATATAACTCAAACTCATTCATATATAACCTTTACTGATTCCTATAACCTTAATTTCTATAATATTTTCTCATTCTTATCATCTTTACTCATTCCTATAACCAGGGTTGCCTACCTGACCATCTCCTTCAGGGAGAAAATGCTCTGTTCCTAGACTTCCCTGGTAATGTATGATTGCCATCACCTGTGGGGAGCTAGGTAATTGATAAGAAAGGCGTTTCACCACAGGTGATGGCAATCATACATTACCAGGGAAGACCAGTAACAGAGCATTTTCTCCCATAAGGAGAGGGTCAGGTAGGCAACCCTGTTATAACCCAACCTCATTCATATAACTCAAACTCATTCATTTCATACTGTATACAGCATTAACTCATCCCTATAACCTTATTTCATCATATAGCTCTAACTCGTTCCTACTAAATAAATTTTAGTGTGAAACCAATTTCTACAAAAGGAATGACTATCACTTTGATTTTATTCTAACTCTTTTCCAAAGCACTCTCATCTCCATTCCTTTTAAATATTTAGCATCCATTGAGGCATCAGCATGGACTCAACTTATGTCTGAAAGGGGTTTCCCTGGGATTTTCCCAGGTCTGAGGTTTAATGCGAAAGTCCTAGGTAATTATGCAAATATTATAAGTTCATGAGTGAGGAGCATCAACAGCAATTCAGTCCACTTGAACCCACCTCTGTTGTGATAGTTACAGTATCCTTAATACAGACTAAAATTATTTTGTTGAACAATGTGCAGGTAAACTGATGTGCATTCAACAAAATGCCAACACCAATTTCAGAGTGTGTGAATATGGCGTGTAACTGATTATGTTAGGCTTTTCTGACATTTTAAATAATTAATGGAATAAGTGAGAAATACCCAATACACAAGAAGCTATTATTGGTATTTAGTAAGGTCCACCAGCATTTGGTATCTTGCTTGCTAACATTAAACAACGTTGTTGACTTATGCAAATTATTTAATTAATTAATTAATGATGGAAAGAAAAAAAAATAAACAAGAAAACAAATTACTCACAAAAAATAAATAGCGTCCGTCAGCATTACCCGCTAGTGGCACAGATGTAAGACAACAGGCCACTTTGTTACATTATAAATATGTTGGAAATCCAGTGCTGACACACAGTTCATTCCAGCCTCATAAACATTCTGTGCTTCATAGTAAAAACATTCTATTGTTTCCACAGCAACCATGACTGCCTCATAATTACTTGCTTACATCTGTCTCACTCTCACTGTCTCTCGCCTGTTGGATACAATCAAAAATACATATTAAAAAAATCACTAGAATAAAATGATAATAAGTAGTGCCCCCCATAGTTATATTATAACAGGTTGAATATCCCTTATCCAAAGTGCTCGGGACCAGTAGCATTTTGGAAAATGGATTATTCCGTATTTCAGAATATTTTTATATTTCAATGAGGTGTTGCATGTGTTGTATAAGCACATCAAACACATGAAATACACATAATAATAATATTTTATTTGTGCATGAAACAAGGTTTTAAAACATGAAACTGTTAGGAACAGGGAGATCTCGCCTACCCTAACTCCGTTGTCACCCCTTGGAGTTGGCGGACGCGTGCTAAGCTAACCTTCACCAATAATAGCCGCGTTCATGGGAGCCCGTTAGTCAGGCTCCCACCCCGATGCCACCTGGTCTTACTAGTGACAACGCAGCCGCCAAGGCCGGAGGTAAACAAGGGGAAAATCTACCTAAGAAACCAAGGAGGCGAGAACCACCCTTCCCCACAGAGGGGGGTGTCAGTGGATAGCGGACTGGGCTGGGACCCGCGGTGCTAATGCAGTGGGCAGCAGGCCAGACAAAGTACTGTGGCCAAACTGACTGGTATCACAATACACAAGGTGTACCCAGGTGCTGAGTATACGGTATGCTGACACAATCCAAGATGTTGACGGGTGTAACCATACACAATATGTTGACACAATAAGAACTGCTGACGGGTGTAACAATACACAATATGTTGACACAATAAGAACTGCTGACGGGTGTAACAATACACAATATGCTGACACAATAAGAACTGCTGACGGGTGTAACAATACACAATATGCTGACACAATAAGAACTGCTGACGGGTGTAACAATACACAATATGCTGACACAATAAGAACTGCTGACGGGTGTAACAATACACAATATGTAGACACAATATAAATGACAATAAGGGAGGCAAGGAGTGAGTGTCTCCCAACTTATCTGAACACCAAGATGTCAGCAGGCAGATGCAAGCAAGGTATCTGGAGGCAGCCAGGAACAGGGACTAGAAACCAGGAACCACGGGTGAGCAGGAGCCTGGAACCGGAAACACTCAGGACGCCAAATCAGGAGCTATAGCCGGCGTCTGAGTGTCCCAGTGTCCAAGTTTAAATAGCGCGCCAAGCGCTACCCTGACGCTGCGTGCGGCGTCATGCACACCCCTTCCTCCCTGCGGCCGCCAGGCGTCCTCCGTCGCCTTGGCAACCGCTGCGGCAGGGGAGGAAGGGGTTGTACGCCGGCAGCCTGACTGTCTGCCGGAAGTTCCCGGCTGATGACGCGACGGCGTCGCGGTAACCCGGCAACCGCCGGAAGAACAGAGGAGACTGCCGGGCGAGCGGAGGCGCTGCCCGTGCAGCTCCTAACAGTACCCCCCCCTTGAGGAGGGGTCACCGAACCCTTACAACCAGGTTTGAATGGGAAGGTCTTAAAGAACTCTGCTTTGAGCCTGGGCGCATGTAACAAACGCTCAGGCACCCAGGACCTCTCCTCTTCTCCGAACCCCTTCCAATGGACCAAAAATTTCAGTTGACCCCGAACAACCTTGGAATCCAATATCTGTTCTACTATGAATTCTTTGTGCCCTTGAATGAGGACTGGTTCGCGGTTGGAAGCAGGCCCTGATTGGGAAGCCATCGAGGCTGGTTTAAGAAGAGAGCAATGAAAGACATTATTGATCCGCAGTGCTCTGGGGAGCTGCAACCTAAATGCCACCGGATTGACTTGAGCAGTGATCAAAAATGGACCGATGAACCTGGGCCCTAATTTGGGACATCTCTGGCGAAGCTTAATGTGGCGAGTAGACAACCACACCTTTTGCCCCACTTGGAAAAAACATGGTCTCCTATGTTTGTCAAAAAAAATTTTTGAACGTGCTGAAGATTGCCTCAGAGCCAAATGAACCTTTTGCCACGACTTCCTAAGGAAGGACACTGTGGAGAAGGGCGGCCGAGAGGAATCCCTTGGAACAAAGAAGGAGTTGCACTTGGGATGGAACCCGAAATTACACAAAAAAGGCAAGCTTTTGGAGGCCGCATGATACGAGTTGTTATAAGCAAATTCTGCTAAAGGTACCAGTTCGGCCCAATTGCTCTGACATTTGGAGATGAAGCAGCGTAAATATTGCTCCAATGCTTGATTGACCCTTTCGGTCTGCCCGTTGGACTGTGGGTGATGCCCGGAGGAAAGACTGACCTTTATTCCTAAACCGGAACAAAAACTTCTCCAGAACCTGGCCACAAACTGAGATCCCCTGTCAGAAACAATATCCAAGGGAAGGCCATGGAGTCTGAAAATATGCGAGATAAAGAGTTGTGCCAATTCTTTAGCAGTGGGAAGTTTACGCAAGGGAATAAAATGTGCCATCTTGCTAAAGCGGTCGACCGTGACCCAAATGGTGGTAAAACGAGAAGAAGAAGGAAGGTCGACAATGAAGTCCATAGAAATATGGGACCATGGCCTTTCGGGAATGAACAATGGCAGAAGAGTACCCACTGGTGATGACCTGGGAGATTTATGTCGAGCACATACCGGACAAGAAGAGACAAAACGAGCAACATCCTGTTTTATGGTGGGCCACCAAACCGCCCTAGACAAGTGCTCAAGGGTCTTAGTAACGCCAGGGTGTCCAGTGACCCTACTGGAATGAAAATCTTTGAGGACCAAATTTCTGAGGTGTTTGGGAATAAACAGTCTATTATGTGGAGTCTCCTGAGGAGCAGAAGGCTGAGAAGCCAGGACACGGGAGGCCAAGTCCTGAGTCAGACCCGCGAAAATGACAGAAGACGGGACAATGGGTGTATCTTTGAGTCCAGTGCTCTGACAAGTCTGGAAACTACGAGATAAAGCATCAGCTTTGACATTTTTGGGGCCGGGTCTGAACGTAATGATGAATTGAAACCTGGTAAAGAACAACGCCCACCGGGCTTGTCGTGGGTTTAATCGTTTAGCAGACTCGATGTAGGCTAGGTTTTTATGGTCGGTGATCACAGTGATGATGTGTTTGGCCCCTTCTAACCAATGACGCCACTTCTCAAAGGCCCACTTAATGGCCAACAATTCACGATTCCCGACATCATAGTTCCTTTCAGCTGAGGAGAACTTACGGGAGAAGAAGGCACAAGGATGAATCTTCTGATCATGAATGTCCTTCTGAGAAAGGACAGCTCCAGCCCCTACATCCGAGGCGTCAACCTCCACAATAAAAGGAATTCTGGGATCAGGGTGATGTAAGACAGGAGCTGAGCAGAAGGCCTTCTTTAATTGATGAAAGGACTCAACGGCCTGTGGGGACCAAATTTCAGGATTGGCTCCCTTGCGAGTCAGTTCCACAATGGGGGCAACAATGTCAGAAAAGGACCGGATGAATCTCCGATAATAATTGGAGAATCCTAAGAATCTTTGGATGGCCTTGAGATTGTTAGGAAGAGCCCAGGACATGATGGCTTGAACCTTGCTGGGGTCCATGGAAAACCCCTTAGGAGAGATGACATAACCCAGAAAAGAGACTTGAGCAATTTCGAATTCACACTTTTCGAGTTTGGCATATAATTGATTTTCACGCAACTTCTGAAGGATCAGGCGGACGTGTTGCCGATGTTCAGAAAGTGATTTGGAAAAAATCAAAATGTCGTCTAAGTAAACCACAGCAAATACTCCCAGGAACGGCCGGAGTACTTCATTGATGAAATCCTGAAAAACTGCAGGAGCATTGGCCAAGCCGAACGGCATCACAAGATATTCGTAGTGACCTGAATGTGTGTTAAAGGCTGTTTTCCACTCATCTCCCTTTCTAATCCTGATGAGGTTATATGCTCCTCTAAGATCAATCTTGGAAAACACCACCGCTTCCCGGATTTGATCAAACAACACAGAGATGAGTGGTAACGGATAGGAATTTTTTACAGTAATTTTGTTCAAGGCCCTATAGTCTATGCAGGGACGCAAAGATCCATCTTTCTTTTCAACAAAAAAAAACCCTGCACCTACAGGAGATTTAGAAGGACGGATGAATCCTTTTTCGAGACTCTCTTTTATGTATGAATCCATGGCCTGGGACTCAGGTTCTGAGAGGGCATATAGACGTCCCTTGGGCAATCTGGCATTGGGAACTAAGTCTATAGCACAATCAAAGGGACGGTGAGGGGGCAACGTATCAGCTTCCTTCTTGGAAAACACATCGGCAAAGTCTCTGTAGGGTAAGGGTAAAGAAGAAAAAACGGGAAGGACAAGACGAAGAGGAAGAGAGAGACAGTGATCAGAACAGGAAGAGCCCCAACGTATAATTTCTCCTGTGGTCCAGTCGATACTGGGATTGTGCTTCCTAAGCCATGGTAACCCTAGGACGAGTGGCGTGAGCGGACAGTGAAACAACAAAAAAGAAATCTCTTCTGAATGAAGAGCCCCCACCGAAAGCTGGAGAGAAGGGGTGCACGCGGTAACGCTGCCGTTGGTGAGTGGCTGACCATCCAGGCCACAAACCGACAATGAATTGACCAGGGAAATGGGTTTGAGCCCCAATGAACAAACCAACCCCCCGTCAATAAAATTGCCGGCTGCACCGCAATCAACAAAGGCAGTGGTAGCGACAGTGCAGTTATTATAAGTGACAGAAACCTGAATAATGATCGAGTCTAGGGGAGAAAAACAAGATAGGCCCAAGTGAGTTTACCCAACCCCACCTAGGCCCTGTCTTTTTCCCGCCTTCAACGGACAGACCACTGCACGGTGACCCTGACCACCACAATACAGACAGAGACCCTTCAGCCTCCTACGATTCTTTTCTGCGGCAGATAAACGTGTAGCCCCAATTTGCATGGGTTCGTCACAGACAACCTCCGAGGTCTCCCCCAGTGATGTGGAGGGATATACCCCGGAAACCCTCTCCCTCTGGCGTTCCCGGAACCTCCGATCTACCTTTATGGCTAACTCCATAATTTCATCCAGGGAGGTCGGAGTAGGGTAGTGAACCAATGCATCTTTTAACGTCTCAGATAACCCAATGCGAAATTGGCTACGGAGTGCTGGGTCATTCCAACCAGAGTCAATGGCCCACCTCCTGAATTGGGTACAATAAGCCTCTGCGTTACTCTGACCCTGCCGTAGTGCCCTCAGGTTGGCTTCGGCTGAGGCAGCACGGTCTGGGTCATCGTAAAGCAACCCCATGGCAGAAAAAAAAGCACTCACAGAGGTAAGGGCCTCGGACCCTGCGGGAAGGCCAAACGCCCAGGTCTGGGGGTCCCCTTGAAGCAGGGAGATGACCATTCCCACACGCTGGGATTCCACGCCGGAGGAGCCCGGGCGGAGTTTGAAATAAAGTTTACACGACTCTCTAAAGTTAAAAAACTGGGAACGTTCCCCGGAAAACCGGTCCGGGAGACTCAACTTGGGTTCGGGGTTTCTAGATGAGGACAAGACCCCTTGTACTCGTTCCTCTTGTGAGTTTACCTGGAGGGTCAATTTCTGAAGCTCTTGAGTAAGAGTATGCATCTGCCCCGCCAGAGCGTGATTAGCAGCCTGCTGGGCCGGATCCATAATGGCTGACTGGAAGTTCGGGTGAAGTATGGCCGGCTATAATGTTAGGAACAGGGAGATCTCGCCTACCCTAACTCCGTTGTCACCCCTTGGAGTTGGCGGACGCGTGCTAAGCTAACCTTCACCAATAATAGCCGCGTTCGTGGGAGCCCGTTAGTCAGGCTCCCACCCCGATGCCACCTGGTCTTACTAGTGACAACGCAGCCGCCAAGGCCGGAGGTAAACAAGGGGAAAATCTACCTAAGAAACCAAGGAGGCGAGAACCACCCTTCCCCACAGAGGGGGGTGTCAGTGGATAGCGGACTGGGCTGGGACCCGCGGTGCTAATGCAGTGGGCAGCAGGCCAGACAAAGTACCGTGGCCAAACTGACTGGTATCACAATACACAAGGTGTACCCAGGTGCTGAGTATACGGTATGCTGACACAATCCAAGATGTTGACGGGTGTAACCATACACAATATGTTGACACAATAAGAACTGCTGACGGGTGTAACAATACACAATATGTTGACACAATAAGAACTGCTGACGGGTGTAACAATACACAATATGCTGACACAATAAGAACTGCTGACGGGTGTAACAATACACAATATGCTGACACAATAAGAACTGCTGACGGGTGTAACAATACACAATATGCTGACACAATAAGAACTGCTGACGGGTGTAACAATACACAATATGTAGACACAATATAAATGACAATAAGGGAGGCAAGGAGTGAGTGTCTCCCAACTTATCTGAACACCAAGATGTCAGCAGGCAGATGCAAGCAAGGTATCTGGAGGCAGCCAGGAACAGGGACTAGAAACCAGGAACCACGGGTGAGCAGGAGCCTGGAACCGGAAACACTCAGGACGCCAAATCAGGAGCTATAGCCGGCGTCTGAGTGTCCCAGTGTCCAAGTTTAAATAGCGCGCCAAGCGCTACCCTGACGCTGCGTGCGGCGTCATGCACCCCCCTATCCTCCCTGCGGCCGCCAGGGCAACCGCTGCGGCAGGGGAGGAAGGGGTTGTACGCCGGCAGCCTGACTGTCTGCCGGAAGTTCCCGGCTGATGACGCGACGGCGTCGCGGTAACCCGGCAACCGCCGGAAGAACAGAGGAGACTGCCGGGCGAGCGGAGGCGCTGCCCGTGCAGCTCCTAACAGAAACAAAGTTCGTGGCACTGAATTTGAATGCCAAGCAATCATTTTCCTTCATATATTTAGTGCCAGTTACATATCTTGTCACCAGTAGTGCCAGTTACAGATGTCCGCAGTAGGTTTTTAGCAAACAAAAAAGAACATTCTAGAAACTATGGTTTTCAGAATAATTTGGATAACGGAAATTTGGATAAGGTATACTCAACTTGTACAACAATTAGTAGAGCCATTGTTGTATTGCAACATTTAGCCAATCAAGGACAGCCTATCATATTGAAAACGCTATCTGTAATTGTATGAGACCCTTGATTGACAGGTTGCTATTACCTAGCAGACTCCTTAGAGTTAAACTTTTATAGACAAAAACTATGGATACAACTATTTTTATTATGGAAGCAATACATTTTTTTTTTTATCAAAGCACTATGATTGATTCAATTGCCCACTACTAATTGATAATCCGAATATAATGATAACACAATCAATTGATTAGATTACAACAAAGACACTACAAATGGATTACGGTACTTCTGTAGTTTCACGGCGCCAGCATGGCGCCGTGCTACTTCCGGGTTCTACGCTCGCCTCGAAATATGTCAAAAAAAGTAACTTAACTCCATGCCAACATGGATAGTTCATACCCCCACTATCCATGTTGGCATGGAGTTGATTTAAAATAGCGTGGCGAGCGTAGCGAGCCACCGAGGCCGCAGCGTGGGTGAGCAAAGTGTGAAACTACAGAAGTACCTGGATTACAATTCAACAGTGGTGGAATGAATTGATAACAATGCAATAACACAACAATGGCAGAATTAATTGATTACAATACAACGATAATACAACAGTGGAGCTATGAACTGATTACAGTATAACAGTGTTACTATTATTTATAATACAGCAGAGGCACTGTAGTTGTGTGTTCCAAGCTGTGCAAAAATATATAAATGCCACTGGAGTGTTGTCATGTGTATAATTACGTAAACTCAGGGCTATTTTTGTGCAGGCTCCAGCAGGAACTGTGGTCCTTATTCTAGTTCACTCTTTCGGACAAAATATTTCTTAAGGTGCGTACACACGGGGGAGATATTTTGCTAGCAATATATTGCTTGCAATATATTGCTGAGCAATATATTGCTCAGTGTCTCTTTTTCAACAAGCGACCAGAGATGGTCGCTGTTGAAAACGAACCTCTGCTGGGGGTGCCGCAGAGGTAATTAGCTGGTCGCAGGAGCAAGCTCCTGCGACCAGCGATTACAATGGGGCAGAAACCGGGAGCGCGCACCCGGCGATTTATCGCCGGGGCACACTCCCAATCACTGGCAATATGGTCGCCTGCGACCATATTCCCAGCGATTATAGCACCTATCTCCCCCGTGTGTACACAGCATTAGATGGACAAAACCATTTGCACTGCAGGTGAGGCAGGTGTAAAACCCCACCCAAATCTAATTATTTCTGCACAAGTAACACCTGCCTCACCTGCAGTGCACATGGTTTTGTCCATCTAAGAAATATTTTGTCAGAAAGAGTGAACTAGAATAAGGGCCACAGTTCCTGCTGGAGCCTGCACAAAAATAGCCCTGCGTATACTGCGACGGAAGACACAACATTGATCGCAGCATCAGACAGAATGGTCAACCCAACTGTATTCAAAGATCTAACAACTGGAAGTGACACACCTCCATTTTCAATAACCCTCCCCTTCATCGCCCCTAAATAACTTCAGCCTGACAATCAGGCTGCGGTGAACAAGCTACTGCGACGCTAGTCACTGCCCCATCACAAAACATGCGCACTGCGGCTCAAGCGCATTAACAGTCCTGAAAACATCAATAATGAAGAAATTGTTACAATGTCTAGGTCTGAATCAGACCCCAAATGGTTGTGTAAAACCATATATGCTATATATATATATACCCGAATTTACCAGGCAGTTTTGCATAACCATCATGCGATTTAGAGGTTTAAAATCCTCTACAATTGGCATGTAGTTTCAGGTTTGGGGTTTAAAATCACACGCAAAGTATTAAAACTGCGTGAAAAACTGCACACCTCTTACTCTATCCTTATCATTTTAGTTATGCTCTGTCTATCTAAGAGTTATGGGTAGTTTGTAGCATTGGGATACCATTGGATTTATTGGTTCAAATCTAACCACATGACATTGCAGCTTTCAAATAAGCAAGGATTCAGTGGTTCAACATATTATAGTGCTATAGATTTGTGTGTCCCCAATAATCACATTACCTTTATATTGCTGATCATAACTCATGCTTAAATAAAATACAAGTCTAATTACACTGTCTAATTAAGGTTCATTGGCAAATAACAAGTTGTAAACATTATAACATCAATATTACTTTGCCTAAGGTTACATGAGAGATTTTTTTTTACTTTATATTATAGGTAACAAATGTTTTGTTTCACAAGAAGAAATGTCTGTAATACCACATTTACACCAGAACTGCCGGGTCGCAGTTCTGGTGTAAATGTGGTGAATGACAGTTTCTGTTTTCCAGTGTTTAGGAGAAAATGGATGATTATTCCAATACTTTATTAGATTTTTGTTCCAATTTGCTAGAATGGACAGATTATCTTAAAGTGTGCACTGCGCTTTAGAACAAAGGGCCTGATTCAGACCTCCTCCAAACAATTGCAGCCCAGCGATAAGGTAGCCGCCTCCCCGCCGAATGCACACCCCCACACTCCCCCTGCCCCTGTTACGGCTGCGAATGCATACGCAGCCATACACACACACACACAAAGGGGGGAAATCAATCACCATTTAATGATTTTTCCCCTGTTTGCAGCACTGAGTGCGCCAGGACTCACTCCGCACTGCGAAGGCTGTGGGGAGAAGTAGGCCGCTGATGTTGTCAGCCGCCCTCTCTCCCAACGGCCGGGGGATGCCTGCATTTTAGGGGGGATGCCCAAACGCCTGCAGGGTGTCAATGACCTTGCAAGCATAGAGCCTTTGGGTGGATGGCTCACACATGCGCAGTGCATACCGTGCATATGCGTGGCCATTTGATAATCGCTCAGGGTGCAAATTCGCAGCCCGGCATGCTGCACTGAATTGGGCCCAAAGTCTTCTTAACATTTGTGTGGTTAATGCAGTTTTTATACATTGCCCACACAAATGATAGCTTCTTTCTCAGAAGAGTTGGAATGTGATGAGCACAAACTATGAAAATGGCATTAGCAAAAGGGGTTAGAAAATACTCAACAGTAATGGGATCAATAGAGTCTGGAGATAGAATGTTAATGTAAGATTGTAATCTGAATTGTAAACATTTTCTGACCACGCTGCATGAAAAAAAATGACCATGATTTGCTGATAGTATGTCGCAGTATAAAGTTGCTTACTGCATTGTGCATTGTAATCAGTTGTTGGCAGTTGATATAAAAAGCCTGCATAACCTTATTGACATACAGTAGCAGGTTTTTAAGATGTAAAATTTGAACTCAAGATAACTCATGTCACAATACATGATATACACAACTGATAATATCCTGGTTGCATAAATGTGCACACTGTGATAATGCAGCTGTAGATGTGTTTAAAGTTAACCTTCAAAATGATGTTCAAAGTTAAATGCCAATAAAAAATATACTGTGATTTAGCTCCAAATACATCTGATGTGACTCTAGAATTTCCTTGCAGTTTTCTTGGTTGTGTCTTAATGCCCATACACACTGGGTGACTTTAAGCTGAAAGTCGCTCAAAACAGCAAGTTTGAGCGGCTTTCAGCTCAAAGCTGCCCAGTGTGTATGCCCCGGCGATGAGCGGTGATTGCTGCTGCGCGCTCCTGCATCATCCCCGGAAAAGCCGTTCATCTGCTGCTAACACCAGCAGGAGGAAAGCCGCTCAGTGTGTATGAATTGAGTGGCTTTCCCCCATGCGATGAAAACGATCATCACTGTCCATACACGCTGGTCAAAATCGTGCAGTGTGTATGGAACGTTACTGGAATAGGCATGGTCTACAAAGAGCTTTGAAAGCATCCAAGTGATCTTATTGGGTAAAGGTGCTAATCAGGAAAGGGATATTATAAAATTATAATGTCATTACATGTGCCAGGAGCTCTGGGCAGATCCATTAATTGTAGAAAATTAGTGTGTAGTGTAGAAAATGTTGCACAACAGACATGGTCTCGCGACTGGTCAATTCAGGCTAACCACATATAGATTATTAGTTTTGTCCAGCAGATGACACTGTATCACAGGAAAATACGATTTTGGTATAGATGATAAACAATGTCTAAGCCAACATTCACTAGGTCAACCACTAATGGTCAACAGTGACTCGGTCAACACCTAAGAATATCTGACATACCCTAGGTCGACAGTGACAGAAGGTCAACATCAGCTAAAGGTCGACATGTACACGACAGACACTCATAATGTCAACACGAGAAGGTGCTAAAAGTTCAGACCACTTATTCCCCTTTCACATTGCAAATGCCGGGTCACACCTGAGATTTGTACACGGGTCCGTACTGGAAGGGACCGGACATTTGCGAAGTGAATTTCCCCACAGTGACCCGGCAGAAAGCCGGGTTACTGGCGTCACATGGGAGTGGGGCGGCGCGTCATTGTGGGGGCAGGGGAGGAGGCAGTGCTTGTAGCTGGTGCTGCCCCCTCCCTATAGTGTAAACAGGAAACCCAGGTTGAGCGGCCCGGGTTACCTCTTTACACTGCCCAGCAATCCAGGTCCGACCCGGGTTTTTCAAAATGGTGCTTTCACACCGTACCAAGACCTGTGGATCGCACCCAGGTTACTTGTGTGGTGTGAAAGGAGTATTAATGGTACAGATCTATCTGTATAGATACATGTTATAGCATTGTTTTATTTTTATGTTTGAGCTACAAAATATATAAAAGACC
Source organism: Crinia signifera (assembly GCF_055691185.1). Taxonomy (NCBI): domain Eukaryota; kingdom Metazoa; phylum Chordata; class Amphibia; order Anura; family Myobatrachidae; genus Crinia; species Crinia signifera. The sequence continues at coordinate 225,481,598 of NC_139221.1, forward strand.
TGCATCAGAGACGCGGCTAGTGAGAACAAGCTGTTCCAGAGATGCAGAAACTCATTTTGGCCTCATAGGTATAATTATTCAGTGTGTGCTGACCTAACAATTTGTCAGATAAATAGAAGCATAAACTGTATCTGCACGTGGCAATTATACAGTGTTATACAGTGTTAATATATAAAGTAAAAATAAGCCAATATTATTCTATCATCTTTTTAGAAACATAGCCAAAACAGCTCTACCAACTACAAGCACTTGGGGGTAAGTTTACTAAGATAGATTTATTGAAGATGAGATGTTGCACATAGCAACCTATCAGATTCTATCTCTGAATGTCGACACAGTGGACATGGACACTAAGAAAGTTCACTGCTACGCTCAGCACACTATTTTATTCTCCCACATGCCCTAGTGGATGGAAGGACATGTAAAACAGCCTGTCGGCACATGTCAGCTCAAAAAAAAAAAAACCCTTGTCGACCTTTTGACTGTCAACCTTCCCCATGTTGACCTAATGACCCTGTCCACCTATCCCCATGTCAATCTTCATGCATGTTGACCTAGTTGTGTCGGACTAATGCATGTTGACCTAGTTGTTGTAGACCTAGTGACCGTATACCCTTAGTAAATATTCCCCCTGAATGTGCTCAGGTAACCAATAACAGCCTACCTTTAAATAACAGCCATATTAAGACAGGGTTGGAGCAGTAACTCTGGAATCACTTTGAAAATCAAGGTGCAGATGCCTAGAATGGTGTTTTAAACAGGGGTAGTCTTATACATCGTGCTTGAAAAGGTCCTGGAGAGGTGATGGAACTCATTACCCCTGCCTCGGCCCCACAGCATGAAAAAGGGGTGTAGTTCCCCCTCAAAATAGGCATGGTTACAAAGTAGCACAATCGTATTCACATTACACCACATGTAGTGTCCCTAATTCACATTACATGACACAGTAGTGTCATGTAATTCCCACATTTGCAGTGACGCTTATACCAGGCATGTCCGAACTATGGCTTTCCAGCTGTTGTGAAACTACACATCCCAGCATGCCTTGCCATAGTTTTAGTATTCCCTAATATCAGACTATGGCTGGAGGGCCATAGTTTGGACATGCCTGGCTTATACTGTACACACACTCACAATGCACTCATTTGCAGTGCAGATTATATACAAAATGCCAACATTTGCAGTGCTGCTTACACACACACAATGCCCACATTTGCAGTGCCGCTTCTATACATAAAGCCCACATTTGCAGTGAAGCTTATGCTGACTACATCCCAAGTTAAAACACAATGTACCCACACAGGGAAAAAAAAACATTGCCCCGTAGAAAAGTGTGCAGTGTAATGGGGTCACTTGCATAGAGTAGGTGTAGCTTTCAGCTGGATCTCCCAGCGCCCCTGGCCGGATTTAGCACTTCCCTGAGGTACATGGAGGCTTCTTCTCCAAGCTGTCCGGCAAAGATCCCAAACTGATGCCCGCAGTAGTAGTGGGCGGCCTGCAGGCACCTGTGGAGGACCCTGTTGCCTCTGAAATAGTCGGCAGCTTCTTCCTCGCCCTATCTGAGCTGCAGCCCATGCAAGGCTAGTGCACGCTGTAAAGCGCCACCACTGGCGAGAAGCAGGCCCTCGTTAACTGCCGGGACCGCACCACGTCCTCGGCGGTGGTAACTCATGTTAAACAGGGGGCTGTCAGCATGTCCCATAACAGTGACAGCATTAGCATTTCAAATGTGGCGCCTTTGCTTGCGGCCTGGTAACCAATCAGGAGCAGCCACTCCTGATTGGCTGCTGGTCCGCGAGCTACAAATGGCTAGCGGCCAGAGCCACAATGCAAATGCTGCCAGTACTGTCCCCGTGGCTGCCTGCCAGCTCGCTGCTCATTTTGTGTTCTCCGGGAAAGGTAGGATAGGGAGGCAGAACGGTTCCACCTCCAAATAGAACTGGTGGAATACAGTTCCACCACATTCTGGCCCACTTTAACCTCTGCTTATGCAAATGGGTATATAGCCTGGCCACAGTTCCTCAGCTTCACCCACCAACAAAGTAAGCCGTTATTTAAATGATGAGCATAATTATGCATCCCTAATCAGAGGCACTGTAAGAGAGGAGGAGGCCCGTGTGTAGCCTCCTCCATTCAGGCCCCCTCCTCTCTACCGGCTGCAGCGCCACATTCATTTTGTGCACTAGAGGGCCCAGACCCTACTCCACATGTGCAGAACTCTGAAAAAAATTGAGTTTTTTTTAGGCAATTCCAGCAGCACTGCTGCCTTCAACACTGGACTCCGAAGGGGTAAGTATTAAAAAAGCAGCTTGTGCGGTGTGGGCCACCCATTGAAAATACACCACTGTCTTTAATGTTATTTAAATTGCACATAAAGTACCCCTTAATTGCAGTAATAATTTGTTGACAGAAATTAAATTGCAAATACAGATTGTTCACTTTCTAAACTAATAAAATACAGGTTGAGTATCCCTTATCCGAAATGCTCGGGACCACGAGCATTCCGGATAAGGGAATATTCCGGTTTTTGGAATATTTTTTTTTAGGCATACTTACCTGCCCCTGATGGTCCCTCGGCATCCATGGAGTCCTCCGGCATCCACGGCAGGCCACCAGCACCGTCTCCGGCGTCTCCAGCGGTCCCAGGAGTGCTTTGCGCAAGTTCCCAGGCGCGCCGGTGACATCACCGGCGCGCGCGCGCGCACTCGTGCAGAGCATTCCTGGAGACGCCGAAGAGGATGCTGAAGGCCTGCTATGGACGCCGGAGGACTTGGTAAGTATTAAAAGAGGGTTAGGGGGGGAAAAAAAATCTTGAATTATTCCAAAAAAACACGGTTTTTGGAATAATTCGGATACAGGATGCCCGGATACGGGATACCCGACCTGTATTGTCATTTAAAACAAATACTGTACATCAATTGTCTAGCAAACATTGTAAAATAATGTTTAAAAATATTGCCAACATGCAATTTCAGACAGCTAGAGGGAGAGCTATTAAACAAGCCTTCCAAAGAGTGGAGCAGTTGCACAGAGTAACCTATAATTTTATAGAATGTACTGTATTATTATTAAGTGGCCCTCGTGAAGAAGAAGCAGGATAGTACAGAGTAAACAGAACATTTATTTACAGTAACATAAAAAAAACATAACAAAGCATAAACAGAGCACCAGTAACAAATAGCACCACAATTCTCAGAATACAATATAGATGGGAAGCAGGGTAATTGAGGGCGTAATCGGCAAAGGGAGGAATCTGTTTTCAAAAGTGATGGCATGACTAGCAGGAGTAGAGCCACTGGAAGAGACAAGCAGCTACTAGTTAGGGAAATCTGCGCTAAATCATACTTGCCTACCCCCCCCCCCCCCCCGATCCCCGGGAAGATGGGCAAGTCTCCTGCATCCCCCAGCACCCACCTTCACCACTGAAACCAATACCATATTTTGCGGGTCTGCGGTGTGGGCCAGGGCTACAATGATGCAAATAGTTTGCTTTGCATCATTTTAGCCCTGCCCCCAATCAGTGGACCTGCAAAATTCTGCATTTGAGTTTCATAGGGTGGGAGGGAGTGGTCAAAGGACGGTGTTAAAAGTACCAAAGAGGTGGCAGAGATTGAAAGACAGAGGAGATGAGTGGAAAAAGGATTGGTTAGCTGCGAAAGGCAAGAGCTATAGAAAAAGTGGAAGAACTTGAAGTACATGAAGTGCGCTATAAAGCAAGATTTCCTCCAGATGCACTCTCGGAATGGCGGATACATGCTAGCTCATTGTTGCAGATGTATTAAGTTTTAACAAGAGATAAATCCAAGTGTGATAAGGAGAGATAAACTTCCAGCCAATCACCTGCTAACTGCCATGTTACAGCCTGTGTTTGAAAAAAGTCAGTAATACCCCGTTCTCACTGAAGCCAAATTCTCGGGTCTAGCATGTAGACCCGGGAATTTTCCTTTTAACACAGGATTTTTGGCAGTGTGAACGGGTCGCATACCGGGATCTCAGACATGGGTAAAACCCTTCTTTTTACCCGTGTCTGAGATCCAGGTATGCAGACACGGGTTTACCCGTTCACACTGCCGAAAAACCCGGGTTAAAAGGCAAATTCCCGGGTAGAACTTCTTCACCCGGGAATTTGCCTTGCAGTGAGAACGGGGGTCCAGCGCGGCAGTCTGCCGGGGAGCCGTGTATTTCTTACTCGCAGTGAGAACACGGCATAAGGCGCTAATTGGCTGGACGTTTATCTCTCCTTATCACCCTTGCATTTATCTCTTGTTAAGGCTTAATACATCTGTCCTTTGTTTGCTGTGGGCTGCTTACTTAGCCACTTGTCCACTCTACAGAAAGAACAGGTCAGTTTATGAAAGTATAAACATTATAAATTCTCTGAAGAGTAAGTATTTCTTAACTATCCTGATTTGGACATGGTAGTCCAGCTCGGTGAGCTCTGTTCTTATTAGGACAGAGGGTATGGCCCATTTCCTGCTATTCTGCTGCAATTGAATGGGAACAGGACAGGACTGCTTGGCGTGATTCTTTCATGCCCTCATCTCTTGAGCACATATGTCCCAAATCGCTTATACAATAAATTGGTAGTTATGTACGGATTATATAAATGCCAGTGAAATAAATATATGGAAAATGAGCAGATAAAGCAGCAATCAATAGTCAAATCAAGTTCTGGAACTACAAGTCCATAACTAATATAACAGGTAATGGAACAAGAATCAGTTGATTGACGGATACCCGCTTAGCAGCTGCTCTTCCAGGATCTTGCACCGTGGTAATAATCTGATATCGAGCAGTCAAATCCTCAAATGTAAATCCTGCAATGGCTTCTTACAAATAGTAATTAAATCCTGAGACTCCTGTAGTATGGTTGAAGCTACATTAGTCTCTTCAAGCGGATATTACTACAAAACACGTCAATGTTAATTATCAGATGAATTTCAGGAGACTTGAAAAGAAAACTCCACACTTTTCTGAGATTTGAGGCTTATTGTGGAGGATGTATAATCCTTTTTGTAACCAGGACAGTGACATTAACCAAGATATTTAAAAAAAAATACTGCCCTGATTGGTCACTTTGGTCTGATGCCACAAAAGCTGTAGTTCCATCACTTCGGTCTGCTCATCTTCAGTTCTACAAATCTCAGATTTTGGTTTTAGATTTGTCCTTTAACAAACAATTTAAATGTGACATTGGAGGTTGTGTTGTCCTACAGAAGGAAAAGGGGAGCATTTATATAAAAATAAACTGAAGGGTGCTTTAGTCCTTTCCAGAGAACTGATGCTATGGTAGGAAAAGAGTGCCCAACAATAAAATGGGCTACAGAAGCCCTTCAGTACTACCAGGGACGTGCAGTCAGGGGAGGCAGGGGAGGCAGTGCTTCCCCTGTCAATTTGTTTTAAAATAATACAAAGAATATACCTATGACACATATTCTGTGTCATAAGTATTTTCTTTATATTATTTTACTGGTTTGTATGAATTAACCTAGTTTGGGAGGCATCGATAAGCGTGCCTCCAAAACAGAACTGCAAGGGGATGAAGCGGGGGGCGGGGCTTGGGGCAGGGCTAAGCAGAGGGCTAAAAAGCCCATAAAAAATAACACTGAAAGCGGCACTTCTAAAAGTGCCTAATTGACAGGGGCTGCTGTGATTGGACAGCAGATCCAGCTGCTGGCCAATCACAGCAGCCCCTGTCATGTACAGTAAGCTTCCGAAAGTGCCGCATTTGCTCCCTTCTCCCCTGCTGTGACCTGTGCCGGCTCCCGGTTCCCTGCCTGTGTGGCTGCTGCTCCCCTCTCCCCTGCCCAGTGAGTATCATTTTGTTTTCGGGGGGGAGTCAAACGGGCAGGGATGGAGGTGGCAGCAGAGGACGGCTGCAGCGTGCGCCGGTGTCGGCGGTCAGGTGCGTAGGGGGGGGGGGTGTTACAGCGGGCGGGGACGGAGGTTTGCGGCAGGGGATGGGTGCTGGCTGCTGCTGGAGGAGGGGGGCAGCGGGTGTCGGCGGCAGCCAGGGGGGGGGGGGGGTTGCGGTGCGGTGGTGGCTGTGACAGTGCCTCTCCGTTCACAGCCACCACCAGGGGCGGGCTGGGCCGGGGGGCAGGGTGCCATGTGCCCCCGGGCCGCTCAATCGCCTTGTGTGCGGGCCGCCGCCACCTTGCTCTGACTCTGAGGCTGCTGCTGCAGCCACGGCTGACCTGTCTGGTTTCTGGTCTCCAGAAACATGGCCGCCGGCCTCCTGCACTGAGGACACGCCTAGTGCAGGAGGCTGCTAGAGTGGAGGAGAGTGCACGGCCCGGGTCACAGTGCAGCAGAGTATCAGATGGAGCAGGCTGCCAGCGGTAAGGACTCTGCCCTTTAATGCAATGCACACTGAGGCAGCCCGCCCTGAAGTAGTGGCTGTATGAAGTCACCACCCGGGGAAGGTTGTGTCAGACTAGGGAGACTGCGGAGGGCAGGGAGGGGGTGTTTATATATACATATGGAGCCGCACTAATGTATTAATGGGGGTAGTTGGTGTTTGTAATTGTGTATGGAGCTGTTTTGTATTGTTGGGAGGGGGATGGTGGTGTTATATATATGTATGGATTTGAATGAGGTGTGTCGATGTATATATGATTGGATTGATATAAGAGAGGCAGTGTATGTATGTATGTATGTATGTATGTATGTATGCGAGGGCTGGAGTATGTATGTATGAGAGGGCCGGAGTATATATGTATGTATGTATGTGAGTGCCGGAGTATGTATGCATGTATGTATGTATGAGAGTGCCAGAGTATATATGTATGTATGTATGAGAGTGCCAGAGTATGTATGTATGAAAGTGATGGTGTATGTATGAGAGTGCCGGTATATGTATGTATGATAGTGGTGCTGTATGTATGTGAGAGGCGGTGCATGTATATATGTAGATGCGAGGTGGAAGATGGACTGCCACTCATGGGCCTGTCCTTTATGCATGCCCCCCAGGCTAAACTTTGCCAGCCAGCCCCTGGCCACCACCGCACGTCACTGAGTACTACCTGCTAGGAATAGAATTTATGATGGTCACTGACCATTCGCTGATATTGAATTATCTGTGATACAAATAAGAGAGTGGCTTGCTATTTGTGTTTCATGAATCAGCTGATTTGGTAATGCTTGCAATAGGTTATGTAGCAATGTAAGGGACTTACCACGTGTTGGCGAAATCCTGCTCTCTGTGATGGCATTTCAATTATCCTTGTGTCAATGTAGTTCATTTGACTTCATAGCACCCAGCAGGTGATGCAGTTTGGTGAGACCATAACTTAATTCAGCAATGCAATGATGCCGATCATTTGCTCTAAAAATGTATTCTGTTACCTCCTTCTAAAGGTATTTACCAGTATGGCATCTGGTTATATTTCTAGAGCCTGATTCAGGACCACACACAAAACAAGTGGTTATTTGCAATTGCACATGTAAACAACAAATAAAGCCCCTATGATGCATGCATTGCATACAGCCTGGTTTTGTTGTAATCGATTCAGACGCTATCAAAAAGGTGGCTGAAAAGTGATGCACGCTCCTGGGTGGTGACCAAGAGGTGGCCAGCTGTGCACATAAAAATGTTCCATTCAGTGGGCATGCCCAGGAGTGATGTGGGTGTGTCAATGCAAAGTGTTCCCAGATGGATATAGGAGGCTGTGGGTAGATAGAAAAACTTCACCTGCCATAGGGCTGGTGCCAGAGGCGTAAGTTCATTACAGTCGCCCAGAGGCAATGTGGAATTTGTCATCCCCCTTTCCAAAAAAAAAGCGTGATAATGGCCGGTGGTCTGTAGCGGAAATCAGTGCCCCAGTCCTGCAGCAGCTGACCCCTATTGCACATGTTACCAGGACTATTGGGACAGAGCTGATTAACTCTGCAGCAGCAGCAGGTATGCTGCAGAGCTCCATTGGAAGAGTTGCAGTCACACTTGGATCCTGCTGTAAACCACACAGGTGCTGCTATATATGCAGGTGCCCCTTTAGAGCTTGGAGCCCAGAGGCAGGCGACTCTATTGCCTCTGAGAGTTATGCCCCTGGCTGGTGCAATTTTCAATTGCTTGGTATATGAAGATGCGCCAATCTTTATTGCAGTATGCACGGGTGCTAAAAAAAAGGGTGTCTTAGAGCTTGCACATTCGTCTGCCTTGATTATATACGAGGTAAGACATTTTTAGAAATTTACATAAACTTGCACTTGGGTGACCTCCATTACACGCTGCCGCCTTCGTTTTTGTGTTCAACTTTGTATCAAGACCAATATAAAAATTTTGTTTTACGATTATAATTAAATGTTGTGCAGTTTATGAATGATGAATGAATGAATGAATGTGGTCTTTATGATTGAATGTGCTGTTTGCAAATTAATGTGCTGTTTATGTATCAATGTGCTATTTATGAATGAGTATGCTATTTATGAATGAATATTTTGTTTATGAATGAATGTTCTATTTATGAATGAATGTGCTGTTTATATAGGAGTTGTGTTTATGAATGAGTGTGCTATTTGTGAATGAATGTGCTGTTTATGAATGAATGTGATGTTTATGAAGGAGTGTGCTATTTATGAATGAATGTGCTGTTTATGAATGAATGTTCTATTTATGAATGAATGTGCTGATTATATAGGAGTTGTGTTTATGAATGAGTGTGCTATTTATGAATGAATGTGCTGTTTATGAATTAATGTTCTATTTATAAAGGAAGTTCTGTTTATAAACGGATACTCTATGAATGAATGTGCTGTTTATGAATGAATGTTACATTTATAAATGAGTGTACTGTTTTAATAAAAAAAAAAATTGCTTTTGTTTTCAAATGCTTGATGATTCACCTTTAAGGACAATGATATTTATTTAGTAAAGGACAATTGACTCAAAAGCATTTATTGTACCTCCACCAATTGTACTCTAAACTGGAAGTACTTCAATAAAATGTAAATTTATCATTTTCATTCTGTTTTTTTTCCCCTGAAGAATGTAAAAAAAAAATAATCAAAAGAATACAATAAGCAACCTTTGTCTATAACTAATGTGAACTAATAACACATAAAAAAATAAATAATAAAAGACAGCAAGTGAATATCCCGTAAAAGCAAACTACTATAAATAGGACATGGCACAATAACAATTTGCATCTGTGTCCCCGAGTGATAGAAAGCTGTAACTATGTAAATTGAACGTTTTGTTAGCAGCTGTGCTTGAATGAACTAAACCATTATTTAAATTATATAGGGGAGAAAAAAAACTAAATGGAGCTGCTAATTATTCAAACATGTTAATTATAAAGGTGACACTCACAGTACAGTATGTAGTGACATAATGGAATAGTAATAGCATGGACCCTATAAAAACACTTCCTCAACTATAGCCTTTTCTAATGATATAAAATGTAAGTAGACACATAACACATAGTACTGTACATAACTCAGGGCCAGATTAAGGGGGGCCTTAGGGGAGCAGTACCCCTGGGTCCCCCTCTATCTAGGGCCCCCCTATGGTCCGCATTTATTAATTTTTTTAGCTAAAGGTTTTGTGAATGGCAGTGGGGTAGTGTTGCAGCTTCACCTACCTGACAATATGACAATGATTAATGGTGCTGAGCATCGGGAGCTGAGGCACACATTACTGGGAGTTGATCAAGTCCCATGAGACTTTGCATAAGAGGTCAGAGGCTGAGAGGCTTGTGCTTTAGCTCTGATTGGTGGAGCGTCTCACATGCTTCTCAGGCCCGTGGAGGACAGCAGCAGCAGCCTCATCATGGGAGGGTTTTTAATCAGAGGCAAGGTACAGGCTTTTTATGTAGTATATATATATATATATATATATATATATATATATATATATAGTAAGTCCAGCAGACCAGCACCCTCCCTCCTTGATAAACCGCCGTGGTGCTATGGAAAAAATTCAAATACAAGCGCAATATCCAGCACCCACGGACTTTCTCTTAGTACAAATTCATACCACACAGGCTCCTTGTTAGAGACAAGCTTGTCTCTAACAAGGAGCCTGTGTGGTATGAATTTGTACTAAGAGAAAGTCCGTGGGTGCTGGATATTGCGCTTGTATATATATATATATATATATATAGACAGGGGCGGATCCAGGATAAAATGACAGGGGGGGCACCATGATAAAAGAGGGTTTAGGTGGGGGAGGGGCGGTGTTAGTAATGCCAGTGTACATGCTAAGAGAGCAGCAGAGAGAGGGTGGGAATAGGATTAAAAATAGGCCCTGGCATTTAAAGTACGCAGGCTCATCATGGCGACAAAAGTGAAGGATGCAGCTGTGCGCGCGCCGAAGGCGCGCTCCAGAAAAGGGGGTGTGGCCACTCAACAAGGGGCATGTCCTTGAGTGTAGTGTACAACACTATATACAACTTCTACACATTATGCAACAAAATACTAGACCCCACTATACTTGCCCCTACACATGATGCCAAATGGAATGAGCCAAAATTCACATAATAACACATGGATTGAGCCAAAATTCACATAATGCCAAATGGATTGAGCCAAAATTCACATAATGCCACATGGATTGTGTCAAAATTCACATAATGCCACACACATTGAGCCAAATTCAAAAAATGCCACACGGATTGAGCCAAAATTCACATAATGCCACTAGGATTGAGCCAAAATTCACATAATGCTACATGCATTGAGCCAGAATTCACATAATGCCACACAGATTAAGCCCAAATTCCCAATATGCTTCATAAACAGAGACGTTGCCCATCAAAGGCGGGCTTTAAACATTTACACCATAATGTCCATTACACGTTAAATTACATGCCATTATGTCCATTATGTATTATGCCAAAATTATGCTACATAAGTGCTGCTTATCTACATGCTCATTGCCAAGGGTTCCATGCTCATTGCCAGAGGTTCCATGCTCGTTGCCATGTGGGATTACATGCTCATTGCCAAGGGAGAATACATGCTCGCGGTAAATGGGGGACAGCCGCCGCCAGGCAGAAGTGATAGCCACTGATAGTGGCAGAGCCTGGCTGTATTCAGAGCACTGCAGGTCCCGGCTATTTGAAATAATACCCCTTTCACACCAGAAAATGCATTCCCAGGTTGGCCCCCTTTACACCAGCCTAGTCCCTGCATTTTCTGGTGTGAGGGGGAGAGAAAACCACCCCTCCCCCTCTTTAACCAGTTATCTCATTTAACCGGCTATATCTTCGAAACCAACTGACCCATTTACATGAGACAAGTATCATATTGATTTGAGTGGGCTTTGAATGATTTTGGTCCAGTGAAACTGAAATGTTTGGTTCCAGAGTAATCTGCCATCAAAGAACATGAACAGCCATGAAATTACATTTCAAAAATAGAAAAATCGGTTTACATGCAATATCTCTGGAACCGATTGACCGATATGGACCAGCCTGGTATCACATTGAAGGCCCAGCGATTTGGAATTGAATGAAATTATCTGCTAAAATGCTAAAATGCCAACATCTCTGATATGCGCAAAATAGCCACTAAAAATGCCAGCATCGCTCACATTTGTTATATAAATTGAAATAAAATATGTTGTGTACAAAAAGATTATATTTTCTAGATAAGGTAAATATTACAGGGCATTATGATGAATAAAAATGTTTTTCTGCAATTTTAACACCAATTTTGACAAAATCACTTAGCACTCATTGGGCAGTATTCAATGTAGAAAATTCTCTGTGCATGGCGAGAGATTTTTTCTCTCGCCATGCACTCGCCGTGTTCCGGAGCCTCCTGCTCCCACTATTCAACGTATTTAAGACTCGTCGCCACTCACGGCGAGTCTTAACCCCTGCAGCGGACGAGCGTCCGCGGCAGGGAGCTGACAGGGAGCCGTGGGACGGTGGCATCCAGGGAGATTAAAGTCTCCCTGGATGCCCCAGAACATATGTGGAGGGTAGGGGGCCCCCCCGGGACCCAGGCAGCACAGACTGCCCCCCCCCTATAGCCAGCGGGGGACCAAGTATTCACTGCACCCGAACGTGCATATTAACTATCGGGTGCAGTGAATATATGAATATCTAATGAGCGGCTCGAGCGCTCCGGCCCCCTGCTGGCTGCACTGTGTAAAAAAAAATATATATATATTTTTTTTAATTAAATATATATTCATGTGCTATAGGCACATGAATAAAAATAACATGCCCCTTCACAGAAAAAAAAACCTGATTTTTTTACACCAAAATTTAAAAAAAAAACCTTTTAGATTAAAAGTTCACATTCCAGCTCTCCATCAAAAGATGGAGAATTTCTACACGGAGAGAGACGGCGAAAATCACTTAGAAAGACGGCGAATATTTCACATTGAATAGGGTGGTTCACTTTTGGAGAGAAAAATGCTCCGTCCAGGGCGAAAAAAGCAAAAATTCTCCATAAAACACAGAGAATTTTTCTCATTGAATACTGCCCAAAGGGTTAATGCCATTTTCAGTGTTTTAATTCAAGCTTGTAAACATTGAACAAAATGTTTTTGCTCCCATCTGTAAGATCAAAAACCCCTTTCTCATTAACACCTACATTCCTGTCCAACATCATTTAACCCATTATTGCACTTTTTACAGAAACCTAAAAACTGGCATGCGTTTGGATGAAAAAAAGAGCAAAACATTATATAAGACAGAATCGGTGTTAGCTGAATACTGTGATTTAAAAGCGAAATAATGCTGTAGACATCAAATTTTATGTTAATATTAAACATTATGCAGTAAATGTAATAGCATGCAAATTGCAGGCATCTGCATCTTCCCAAGTATGGATTATGTTTTTAAGCAGCAATAATTTAAAAGGCAAAACCAGGTTGTCTTTACCTTCTAAACGATTTATACTTTATATAATTGCCAATGCCTTAAATGTGCATGCTATTAAATTTCTCCAATATTTCCATCTGAGGTACTGTAGATTTTCATAATTTTTTAACCCACAAAACAACTCATGGACTCCGAAAGACCAATGTACAGTATGTGTCTTGTGCTAATATATATGCTTATATGGCACCAATATGTTACATACAGAACATTTAAATACTGTAAATTGTTAGGTAGGGCCCCCATGGCTCAGACTAGTTTTTCCAGTATTGCCCACAGATGCTTGCTCTTATTGAGATCTGGGGGGCTTGAAGAGATGAGGTGGGGTGCTTGAAGGCCTAGTAAACACACTGGATTCTTTGTTTTGTTCCTCAAACCACTCCTGAATAATTTCTGCAGTGTGCATTATCCTCCTGAATTCAGGGATTACCGATGCCATGGACTTGGTCTGTATCAATGTATAGACGCGTGGGTGGTACACTGTCTGTAATTAGTCTGTGGCTACACAGCCGCATGTACAGCAATCTGCAATGCACTGTGTAATGCCTTGGGTTTCCATGGCCCTTATTGTCCTTCCATGGACCTCTTTTGGTAGGTACACTGGGAATACCACACAAGACCACCTGTTTTGCAGATGCTCTGACCATGCTATTGCCATCACAATTTGATCCCAAAGTCGCTCAGATTTCTTACAATTGCCTATACAGATGGAGCCCCTGTCTTTCAATGCCGGCTCATGCCAAAATGTCCCCATTGGCGAGCGATTGTAATGAGGGACTCCATCAGACTGGGACACGTGTGCGACTCACACGCACGCGCGTCCCAGTCACTCAGTGGCTGGGCGGTGTGACCCTGCCCATTTCCGCTTCAGACGATGGGGACCGGGGAGGCAGCGGACGGGGAGCTCTGTCAGAACAGGGCGCATGAGCATCTCGTGCACGCGTGTCCCCTTCCGGCGGCTGGCGATGGAATTGCCAGCCCTTGCAAGCATGATGCCGGCTCCATCTGTATTTCGGCACCCAACAAGTCAACTTCAACCTTTACGTGTTGCCTAGTATATTCCACCCCTTGACAGGTGCCATTGTAATGAGATTATACATTTTATTCACTTACTTATTAGTATTTATTATCAGTTATTTATATAGAGCATACATATTTTACAGAGAATATTCGTCCATTTACATATGAATTGTGATATGAATTTATTATTATTGAAACAGGTATCTTTTATACCTTAGTGCGCTCTCTTAATTGATTGTTCCATTTTTAGTCCACCTGGATGGTAAAGTAACAAAAAGTCCTAAAAATCTAAAGAAAACATTCACTTGTGTTGACCTTTTGTCATTGTCTACCTATCACATGCTGATCTTTTGTCTGTCTCGACCAATTGCATGTTGACCTTTTGTCTGTGTATTGACGTGTAGACCTTTCAACGTCTTCCCAGCTAGCGCCACTCAGCTCTACCTTGAGTAGCTGGTCCGAAGTCTGTCTTTTCTCACAGAGAGATCATTCCTTCCCTATTGTATATACAACTAATTAGACTGACTGCAGCCTTACCACAAGGCTAACAGCAGTAAAATCGCTGTAAGATATACAATTTCCCACAATATGTTAATTAAGGCCATGGATTCTTTAAATTGTAGTTAAAAAAAAATTGCTGTTCCTGTGAGAGAAATGTTGCCAGGCATTAATTTACTCACCCAATTTTTTTTCTGCTCAATGTCATGGAATGTTTGTCACGAGTTGTGCTACTTTTGTTAAATCTCTGAGCTGTGCTTCTAGTTCTCAGACGTGCCAGCGGGCGCAGAAACAACTCATGCCTTTATCTAAGAAGTACATTAGTACTTTCCGGAGAAGAATTGCTTGAGTGGTACACATATAAACCATAGTTCCCTACCTTCCTGCATTTTGCAGGATAATCCCTAAAATAGTAGCAATCTCCTAGTCACCGTTAAGAGTCTAGCAATCTCCCTGGCTTCATCTAACCCCTATTATGCAGCGGTTACATTTTTGCTTTGGTTATAAAACGACCGTTGAATGTTTCTCCTGCCTTCGCAAATGAGTCAATATCAACTGACTTTTATTTATGAGCGCTAGGACGAAGACGGGTGGGCAGCTGACATCTTGTGATGTAGGCTGCCCGCCCCCCGGCAGGCATCAGCCTGCCACGTACCCATGGGAATGTCCAGCGGTTTTATGGGGATGCCCATAAAACGTTGGGTGTTCCCGTGGGCGAGACCTATTTTTGCCCCCATCCGCCCCTAACCTTACGTTCCTGCAGCGGACAGCCTGGGGAGTGTGTATCTCACCAAAGCCGTTTGTTGTCAGGGTTTGCACATGTGAGAAATGCACATGAGCATGCGTAAACCCCGATCATTGGGGCAGGGGCCAAATTCGGATCGCCTGAATCTGCCCTAAAGTACATTAATCCTTATGGCTACATGCATTTTAAGTACGGTTTCTTGTGGCCACTTATATGGTTCTACATGTCAAACATAATACATGAACAAATCCTGGCAAGTATAAGTGTCTTTCTTCAACAAGTAGCATAGATCTTAGGAACTGCTGATCTACATTTGAAGGTAAGTTATTTTATGACACGCAGCTCACATCTACACTTCTAGATGTCTCCTTCCCAATTTGCCTGAAAAGCTTTTAAAAATAAGGCAACTATGGTTAAATTGCATTTGGAATTTATTGCAGAGGCATCACATTTACTATCACATATCTTATGCTGTAATCAATATCACAGCAAATAGCTGCAAACAAATAAATCCAATATTGCAGGCAGCAATTGTTATTTGCAATAGTTGCTAAATTTCCCAAAAATATATTGTTATTAATGTTATCTAGCAATATCCCGCAACATGCATTTAAGTTAAGGCCCATACACACTTGACGATTTTCAGCTGAAAATCACCTATTGTGTATGGCCCAGCGGCAGCCGACTAGCGATAATGCACATTCCCGCATCATTGCTAGCGAGGTGGGCAGTCTGCTGGTTTTACCAGCACATCATTGTTAGGTGTGTACGGCCACCAGGCTGAAAGATGAGAGACTCACTCCCTTCCCATGCTCCATACTCTTACCAGCGCCATCCCGTTCCTCCGCACCGCCCAACTCCCTCCCTCTGCTAATACTCCCGCTCCAACACTGTCTGGCTCTGGCTCACACTACTGCATGGACAGCACACATCCTATAGGACGCCCCAGCCCTGGACACGGCACACAACCGACAGGACACCCCGCCCCCCCGGCTGACTGGCCGCTCCCTCCTCCTCCCTGCTGAGCATAGACACAGCCGCTGCCCACCAATGTTTTTTAAGGCAGTAATATATACATTGCTGGCATGTATATATTACTGGCACCACTGGCCACCAACGTTATTAAAAGGCACTTCCCACCAATGTAATGTATAAGCCAGTAATGTATACATTGCTGGCACATGCCAGCAATGTATATATAACTGGCACCACTGCCCACCAACGTCATGTATTAGCCAGTAATGTTTACATTGCTGGCACATGCTGGCAATGTAAGTATAACTGGCACCACTGCCCACCAACTTAATGTAAAGCAAGTAATGTATACATTGCTGGCACATGTCAGCAATGTATATAATACTGGTACTCCTGCCCACCAATGTATATTTTGTATATTTTGTTTCTACCTACCGACAGCAAATGAAATCACAGCCGTGCAGGTGGGTGGGATTTCACCCTAGGGGTGCGGCATGGGGCGACGTTCACCCAGGACCGATGTGACGCACTGCAGCGCCCTAGGCAGGGGAGGGGTGGCACACCGCTGCTCACCGGAAGGAGTGGGTGGTGATGCGTCCGTCGATTCTGGTGGTCGGGGGTTGATGCGGTCCGGGGGGAGGGGGGATGCGATTCCGGGGGAGCAGGGGTAGCTTGATGCTCGGTTGGCTCCAACCAAGGTGGGAAGCTGTTCCCAAATGCTGCCCTCCAGTGATTGGCGCCCCAGGCAAATGCCTAAAGCCCCGCCCATTATGTAAATAGCCTTATAATGAAAGATTTTCAGCAAAGTTTTTTTCCTCCTGAAAATCTTTTGCTCAGTGTGTGCGCTCTACTTTGGTGAAAGATAAATCTATCAGACTTTTGAAATGAAAATCTACAAGTATTAATGGACATGCGCTTTGTGTGGAGCTAGACACACCCACTGAAAGGGGTTCCATGCAAAATTCTACTACCAACTACGATCTCCCTGAAACTAGTTTTCAAAAGTACTATGATATAAACTAATATAATAGCTGGCCAAAAGTATTATGGACCTACTTGCGAGTTGTTTGCTGTAACTTTTACAACTTCATATACAGACACAGCAGAAATGCAAATATGTGCTACTGAGGAAGTTGCTGCACTGTATACAGAGGCATCCACTGATTGCGTGTCTAATCTATACTATGGTTGCTTAGAATGTCAGTCTCCGTTGCATATGAATCACAGTCACTGGCTGTGACATGCATACAAAATGCTCTCGACATGACTGTGTCTGACTTGCTACCCTATTACATCCCACATACACTCAATGACTGTCAAACACACTATCTGAGACAATTGCGGCACCAGCGGTCAGACAGATGTGCAGTCCAAGAAAATCTCTCAACTGGGCAAGCAAAGGCATTGCGCTCACTAAGCGTCCACTCCTGAATCAGGCCCTATATTATGAGATCTAAGACAAGGAAAATAACTACCGATTTTTACTTGTAAATACTCATCAGTAAATAATTGGAAATACCCATTGCTGCTAATCCTGCAGGCCACTTCATAATAAGGTTAGAGGCAAAAATGTGCCAAATATCCTACAATTCACCTATATCTCTGAAAATATAGATTTTGCTAAATGCATTATAAAGATGGAATATTCATGCATTATTAAGCCAAAATATTGACAATGTTCCCTTTTGTTTTGCCAATAGTACAATCCTACCATCTGGCTACAATACCAATAAAAAGAACATATGCTAATTCCAATTACAACTTGTGATCATTATGCAGAACAATTGGGGTGAAGGAAACCTTCTGTGCTCTTCGGCATAAACAGATAGCAAAGCCGGTATTTAACTACAGTATGTGTTCATTTTCAGGTAACGTGAGAAACATGAACTCCCATTGGCTGGCACAGAAATAAAACCAGAGCTTGATTTCACTTGGACTTTAAAGAATGATAAAGAAACCAGAAGAGCACAGTGTGTAGCTTTAAGGCCCTTATTCTGGTTGGTGCGGTCAGAGCCGCACACGGGGCTCCGACCGCACAAACCAAGGGCCGCCCACCAGACGGATCGCCACGGCCGTCCATACACGGACGGCTGGCGATCCGCTCAAAAATGGTGGAGGCTACGCCTCCACCATGGTGGGAGCTGCCCCCTGCCTTCGATGGTCGACGACCATCGAAGGCAGGCCCGCACGCCGCGGCAGCTCCCGCAAGCTCAGACCACACGGACAATCGTCCGTGTGGGAGCTTGTAAGGGGGCTGAAAGCTGACATCCGGCGACGTCAGCTTTCCGCCCCCATGTCATGGTAATGAGGGCGTCATGCCCTCATTACCATGCATACGCCCCGCGTTTGCATGGGAACGCCCATGAAACGCGGGGCGTACACATAGGGAAATGAGGGGCTGAAGCCCCTCACGCCCCTATCCGCCCCCTTTGCGGCGGACGAAATCCGTCTGCGGCGAAGGGGGCTGCACATGCGCAGAATGACCTCTGCGCATGTGCAGACAAAAAACATCGGCGGTACGGCCGCACGCGGGCCGTACCGCACGATTCTGAATAAGGGCCTAAATCACTGAGTGGACTCTATGTTGGTGGTGTCCCTACAGTCATTATGCAAACAAGTGGAAATAATGCTCTTTTGCAGGGGCACGCTTCAACTAATCATTGATATAATTTACATAATGTAACTTTTATTTACATATTAATATATTATTTTTTTTTTTCCATCAATAGATTTTTATTGGTGCAGAAAATTTATATGGGGTACAAAAAAGAAAAGGGGGCATTCCAGGGAAGGAGGGGGGGAGGGGGAAGGGGCATGGATAGCAAACGTAAGGGGGGTTACAAATCAGACATAGATCATAACATATCACTGCGCAGAGTGATCCACGGTAACGACATAAATTCAAACAATACAACACGAGCACTGATTATTATTGTACATTGTACATTGCTGCCCTGTGGCCTAGGGTTAGTGGACTCTTAGTTATAGGAGGTAGAGGGAGCAGGGCTGCGGGGCTGACATTGAACTGGAGAGGCATCAGGAAGTTCAGTCAGATTGAATTGTGGCGAAATCGGAGTGGTATCGGGGGGGAGGTGACCAGCACCATCACCCTCCGAGGTGTATATAAACCAAGGCAGCCAGCGGGAGTGAGGGGGGGGGAGGTCTGGAGGAGAGGGGTAGGGCATTGGTTTCCATTAGATAATGATGGTTAGTCTTCAGGATAACCTTAAGGAGAGAAGGGGGGGAGGGTTGTTTCCATTGCTGTGCCAAATTGGCCCGAGCGGCGATGAGGATATGCCCTAGGACATAAGTTTTCTGTGTCGGGACATCTTGGGGGTAGATGTGGAACAGGGTGATATGGGGGGAGGGAGTAATAGGCGTCTGGAGGACTGTGGAGGCTAAGTTGAAGACCTCCTCCCAGTATTCCCGGAGTTTTGGGCAGGACCAAAAGATGTGGTATATGTTCCCCACACCGCCACACTGCCTCCAGCACTTATTAGAACAGGAAGGCCAAAAGGTATGGAGGCGGTCGGGGGTTAGGTAGAGTCTATTGACGAGTTTGATATGCATCTCAGTGTGATTTAGGCAGCGGGACATTGTGTAGGAAGATAGAAATATTTGACGCCACTGGGCGGGCGACAGTGGTCCGCCAAAGTCCACCTCCCACTTCTTATGGGCTGAAGTTTTGGAAAATTCAGAAGGGGTCACCAAGACTTTATACCAAAACGATATATCCCCTTTAGAATGTACCATGTTGGGCCTCACGAGGGCTACTTGGGAGAGTGCATCTGGGGGGGAATAGTTATGGAAGTTAGATTTCCACCAGTGAGCGAGTTGCAGATAGTGGTAATATTCCGATTTGGGGAGAGAGAATTGGTGTTCAAGGGAGGTGAAGGGAGTCACAGAGTGTGCTTCCAGGATGTCGCTTAGGGTTTCAATCCCATGGGCTCTCCAGACCGTCAGTCGAAGGTTGGGTATCAATTTCGCTACTGTGGTGATAGGTAAGGTGGCTATAAGAGAGTTCGAAGGGGGGAGCGAGGCCATAAGTTGGTCCCACGTGTGAAGGGAAGCTATAGTGGATGGAAGCAGGTTCGGGAGGCTGGGTCTAACATGTTTCGGGATCTTAAGGAGATCTGATAATGGGATAAGGGGGGAGCGGGTTTGTTCGATGGTCACCCATGCCCTGGGGGAAGAAGGGTCAGTGTAATGCTTAATTGGGGCTAGTAGGCATGCTGCTTGGTATTGGAACAGATCGGGGAGATCAAGTCCCCCGAAGGCTCTTGGGATTGACATCCTGGAGCGGGCCATAGTCGGGGGTTTCGCTGCCCAGATATATTTTGTCAGGATGGAAGTGGCAAGTTGTAAGGACTTTTTAGGGAAGATATATGGGATGGTACGAAACAGTTACATTAGTTTAGGAAGTAATGACATTTTAAAAGCTGCCATGCGTCCCAACCAGGAAATTTCAAAAGAAAGCCAGGATTTGGAAAGGGCGGCAAGGGAGGTGAGGAGGGGGGATAGGTTGGCATCAAAGACATTTGCCATAAGGGGGGTAATGTGTATGCCAAGGTATTTTATTGATTTGGTTTGCCAATTGTATTTGTATATGGATTTCAGTTGAGGCAGTGAGTTAGTGATGTTTATCGGGAGGGCATCAGTTTTAGTAGTATTAAGTTTATAGTATGAGGCTGCGCTATATGAAGCTAGTGTTGAGTGGAGAGACGGAAGGGAGGTAATAGGGTTGGTCACAAAAAGGAGTACGTCGTCTGCGAATAAGCTAAGTTTATGGTTACTGGATCCTATTTGCAGACCTGGGAAATTTGGGTTATTGCGAATGGAAATGGCCAGAGGTTCTATGGAAAGAACAAAAATTAACGGGGAGAGGGGGCAGCCCTGCCTAGTGCCGTTTGAGATCTTAAATGGGTCCGAAACAAAGCCGTTGGTGAACACCCGGGCCGACGGGGAGCCATATAAGGATAGGATTGATGTGAGAATCCGATCCCTGAAGCCAAAGCGCAACAGCACCTCCTCCATATATTTCCAGTTTAGTCTATCGAATGCCTTTTCGGCATCCAATGATAGGAGGAGGAGGTGCTGTTCCGCCGAGAGAGAGTCGACCAGATCAAACACTCTTCTGGTATTGTCCGAGGCCTGACGCCCCGGGACGAATCCCTCCTGATCCGGGTGCACCAGCAAGGGCAGAATTTGGTTAATACGGAGCGCCATAAGTTTAGCAAATAGCTTAATATCGGTATTTAATAGTGCGATAGGTCGGTAATTTTGGCAGAAGGCCGGGTTTTTGCCTGGTTTCGGGATAGTTACTATACGGGCCTCTAGGAGCTCTGGGGCAGCATGACCTGTGGAGGACAGTTCATTGAAAAGATTAGTCAAGTATGGGGATAAAAGGTCGCTGAAGGTGATATAGAAGTCTATAATAAACCCGTCGGGTCCAGGGGCCTTGTTGCGGGGAAGGGATTTAATGGCCGATTGAACCTCTGACTGTGTCCAGGGGGCATTTAGGGAGTCTAATTGTTCCGGGTGATGGAAGGGAATTGTAGGTCGTGTAGGAAACTTGAGATGGTGTCACTGGTGGGCTGTGGTGTGGAAGGGTCTGAAGATAGATTGTACAGTTTGGAGTAATAGTCTGCAAATTGGTTAGCTATATCTTTGGGGTTGCTAAATTTCTCTTTGGACGGGGAGATTATACATTTGATTCTATTCCTGGCTTGTTGGGTACGTAATTTGCGGGCTAACATTCTGCCGGATCTGTTGCTGGAGAGATAGAATTTATGTCTTAATCTATTCAGGGCGGACTGGGTACGCGCCAGGAGGAGTTTTTGGAGTTGGCCACGTATGTTGGCCAGCTCCTTCTTCAGGAGATTCGATGGGGCTGACTTATTTTGTGATTCCAGGGCACCCAGCTTAGTCTCCAAGGCTTTCTGTGTTGCAATGGCCCTTTTTAGGGTTGCTCCCGCTTGTATGGCCGCCCCTCTGGTGACCGCTTTAAAAGCGCACCAGTGGGTGGTCACAGAGGTGTCCTGTGGTGCATTATGAGACATGTAGGAGTTGATGGATGCTAAAATAGATGTTTTGGCGGTGGGGTCAGACAGTAAGTGTGGGAAAAGGCGCCATGGTCTGGGGGGGATTTTAGATGGTTGGAAATCCCACTGCCACAGAACTGGCGCGTGGTCAGACCAAGTAATTGGGAGGATGTCCACCTTGGTGGTGTGCTGCAAAGCCCATTTATCGCATAGGATGAAATCGATCCTAGAGTACGTGTTGTGTACTGGGGAATAAAACGTATATTCACGCCCGGTGGGGTAAGAAGTTCTCCAGGTGTCATAGAGATCGAATTCTAGCAAGAGGTTGCGGAATGCGAAGGACATGTTATTGGAGGAAGATTGGCCGGTGGCGGGGCGTCGGGATTTGTCCAGCAAGGGGTCTAGGGTCAGATTAAAGTCTCCTAACAGTATGAGGGAGCCTTTGGCGGAATTCCTAACTAGAGAGAGTAGTTTGAGCAGGAAGGGGAGTTGGTTGGAGTTAGGAGCGTATATGCAGACAATGGTCGTCAGCTTATCCTCGAGGAGACCCGTCAGGATTAGATACCTGCCATTCTTGTCTGCTATTTGGGATTGATGGACAAAGGAGGTGTGGCTGCTAATCAGGATTGCTACTCCATTTCGTTTGGATGGGCCGTTAGCATAGTAGGCTACGGGATAGTTCGAGTTCTTAAAGGTGGGGGGGTTGGGAGAGGCAAAATGCGTCTCCTGAAGCGCAACCACATCCGCCCTTTGCTTGTGAAAATATGTAAGGGCAAGCCTGCGCTTATTGGGAGAGTTCAGACCTTTAACATTGAGTGATAGGAACTTAGGCATTCAGGGGCTTAAGGGGGTACGATAAGGGTGGAGGGCATCTGGTCTGGTGGGGGCTAGGGCAACAGTCTTTGCTATCCATTACAGGGAGGGGAGGGGGTGGGGGGGAAGATGTGGAGTAGGGTGGGGATAGAGAGCGAGGAGAAGAGTAAGAAAAAGGGAAAGGCAAAACAAAAGGGTCCAGTAATTGGGCCCGCATGACTACTGCAGGGGAGAGAAAGGGAAGGGGAAACTCGTGCAGTAGTAACTAGAGGTTAGGGGGGTGGCCTGTGTTTTGAGCGGGGAGAGAAATCAAGGCCGCCACTCATAATTATACAAACAAACATAACTATATAATGGGGGGAAAACCAGCATATTGTAGTGTAATAAAACCTGAGAATATTACAAAGAAACCGTTTGACACATCTAAGTAATCAGAAGTAGATAGTATAAGATTATGATAAACTGTCTAATGTACTATCAAATACCATAACATATAACTAACTAAAAATAGAAAAAGTTACAACTATAACCATGGGACTAGGCGTCTGACGCCCTGCTTTGCTAAACAAATAGAGAGAGTATACTCATCGCTAAGTCCTCATCCCGGTGGAGGAGGAAGCAGGGGGGACGGCCGTAGGGTCCATGGATCAGCAATTATGAACAAACGTGGAGAGGGACAGTCTTTCAGGTGTCGGACCATTCCTGGCTCATGGACTGCGGGCGTCTCGGTTCTGGAGGTCTTGTGATCGAGATGTCCCATTCCAGTAGGAGCTTGATCCCCGCATCCAGGGAGGATATGGTGTACGAGGTGTCATCATGGTATATTATCAGTTTGACTGGGAACCCCCAGCGGTACCGGATATCCTGGGATCTAAGTGCCGAAGTGATGGGGGCAAATGCTCTCCTGTTAGCCAGGGTGGCGGGGGAGAAGTCCTGAAACAGCTGGAGGCCGCCCAAGATGTCAGTGTTCCTTTGCTCACGTGCCGCTCTCAGTAGCTGTTCTTTTATCGTGAAGAAGTGGACTCTGAGGAGGGTATCCCGGGGTAGGTCGGCGGAGACCGTCTTAGGTCTGGGGAGGCGGTGTATGCGGTCGATCAACACTTCCTTGGGATCTGTGGAGGGGAGAAGTTTGCGGAAGAGGGAGACGGCATATTCTTCAAGCTCAGAGTTGGCCACAGAGTCGGGTATGCCTCGGATTTTCACATTATTACGTCTGGACCTGTCCTCTAAATCCGCCAGCTTGGATTTAAACTGGGTAATCTCCTGTTGTTGTTGATCGTATGAGGATATCAGGTCGTTGTGGGACGCAACCAGTTCTTCCATTTTCCGCTCTAGGTGGTCTGTTCTGTCGCCTATTGCCACTAGCTCAGTTTTGACCTCTCGAATGGCTAGTTTGAGATCTTTGGCTATCTCAGCCTGGAACGCCGAGAAAACCTGGCATAGGGACTTTACCGTCACCGGTTCATCTGAGTTTGCGTCTATCCCTGCCA
This sequence comes from Crinia signifera, assembly GCF_055691185.1. Lineage (NCBI taxonomy): Eukaryota > Metazoa > Chordata > Amphibia > Anura > Myobatrachidae > Crinia > Crinia signifera. The sequence goes on from NC_139221.1 coordinate 225,506,013, forward strand.
CTCCAATTGCAGGGGTAAGCTCCTCGATTACTCCCAGGGGGGAGGGCATGTGCTTCGGGGGGCTAGGATGGAGGGCAGGGATTTGAGAGGATCTCCGCGAGGACATGGAAATTTTTGCCGGGACAGCGTCCTTGGGTCTCTTAGCGGGCATGTTGATATTGACGGCACAAAAAATAAAAAATTGGGATACAGTTAAAGGATGGCACCGTGGGGGTGCTTGACTCAGGCTAAGAAGGCATGGTAGTTGCTGGAGTTCCGGTATTAAGTAGTGGCAGCCATGAAGTCAGAGTGATCACATTTGTGCAAATAGGGATGCAAAAATCTGCGTTAGATCCACTAGGGTGTGCTGGAGCTGCTATAGGACCTGTAACAGGTCAGTTAGAAATCAGGCAGCGTGGACCTTTTAGTATGGTCCCCAAAGTGGGGGTGATATGAATCTGTCCAGCACGTTAGGCTAAGCTGTGTTAAGAGGCAGTTGGTTGAGCTCAATTTTGGGGGTCTCTGTGGGAGCTCCAGGGGAGGAATTCAAAGGAAGGTGGAGGGCTCCACTGGCTGTGGGGTTATGGATGTAGATGCCGGCTGGGAAGTGGGGACGCAGGGTATTGAGAGGCTGTAGGCTCACTCTTAGAGGGGTACTCACAGTCAGCTTCAGGTCCACAGAATAGAGCCGTATGCGTTGGGAGGCACAATCTGTCTCCTCTGATGGCTGCTGCACTCTCTTCTGTCTGTGCAGAACAGCGGCTCTAGAACAGGCCTGTGTGGGGATGATGACCCCTTTCTAGGGTGGTGCTGTGCGGGGACCGTCCCTGCTGGGGATCGCCGCTCCGTCCTGCGATGCTGGGGGTTGAGGGCCGCGCGATCGCCGCGGCTCCAAAATCGAGCCCCGGCTCCGGCCACCGGACCAGGCCGCAACCCGCAAAAGCGCTTAGAAGCGCTTCCCGGCTCCGCGGCAGGGACCCGTCGCAGCCGGAGGTGGTGGGGCAGTCGGCGTGGATGTTGTGGAGGGGTAAGGTCCTCTAAAAGGCAGCTTTTGGGCTGTTGAAAGAGCCCGGCGGTGGGAGCACACGTGAAGTACGTCTGGTCCGCTCGCGTGCCAGGCCACCATTAATATATTATTTTAAAAGGGTTGCATACTTCCGCAATTGTTAACACACAAACATATAACATGGCAACAACTCTAAAGATTACTCTACATTAACCTTATAGCCAATTTTACTTACACCACAGTCTGATTTTGGTCATGGGGAGGTAGATGTACCATGAGTGCAGACAAATCCATCTAGGAAAGAGATGGGTGAATCACTTCACAATAGACCTACCAATGTATAATCAAATCAAGTACCCCAGATTTCTGTGATCTCGGTCTTGTACCACAGAAAAACATCACAGGGTATAAATTATATAAAGACACACACAAGGCGAGTCGAGCAGCGCTTGTAATGATTGACAATACCAGATGATTGGAAAAGTATAACAATTTTACTTAATAAAATCACATGAAATTACAATGGTACATTAAAACAATATAACATGGTAGGGTGGGGAATTAAAAGTAAACTGGAATGAATAATTAAAACAATAGCCACGCCTCAGTGGATATGTGTGGAGCAAATGATTGAAAGTGATCACTTGTGGGGACAGGTAAGTGCACGTTACCAATTGATGAGTTTGGATTCTTTCTGAGTGTAACAAAGCTGGTGTCCTCACGATGTATACGGCTGAGTGGATTGCCGCTGGAGGTATTGTCGCTCACTTGAATTGTTTCCGTCCTCTTATTGGGGTGAGGGATAGATGTTAGCTTGAATCACCGGAGGAATCCTTGGAGCGATACACCCAGTTGGTGTTACAGCAGAGGAACGAAGATAGGCTTCCTTGCTCAATTGAAATTCTCACTGGTGTAGATGATATGTGGCTTCCATGATAATCACCTGGAGATGCTGTGCACGGTGTCCGCCAATATATTTGAAACGGGGAAGTGGGTTTGGAGATGAGCAACGTCCGCAACAAGTGGAGACTCCACAACAATATCCAGAGGCTGGGTTCAGCCTCTGTTAAAGCGCCTGACTATTCCTAACGAATATTCTATAAATTATATAAACCCTTTTTACATAATATAAAAAAAAATTACGTTTTCTGTCAATGATTAGGTGAAGGGCGCCCCACATGAATCTTAATTTCCACCGCTACCGGTAATTTTTACAGTTCAGACGCCTAGATATATCTCTGTCCATTGCACATGATTGATTTTATGAATTTTATTGTGGATAACCACACTATTGTTGATGATGTTATGAATTGCATGTGGTATTAAAGCAATATTACACTATATTTCCCATTGTATTTTCCTCTGCATGGTCCACAGCTGAATCAATATGAATAGGGAAAAGGGAAATATCATTGAACAAACCAGCTCTAGTTAAGTTGTACACTGATTTTTTATTTTCTTTATTTACTTGACCGCAAGATGGCATACAATAAATAGTTTTAATTACAACTGTTGACAAACAATATCTATTTGAAATGGCAGTTCCCACTCTTATTAACAAATATAAATATGCAGCTATTACTCTTGTAAACTGTGAATCTACAGGGAAGAAAAAAAACTAAACTCACACAACGTATGTCTACGGCAGTTTATTGTAAATACAACACAACTTTTTCAGAATTTCCTAAACTATGGAATATGCACTCCAAGCATAGTTTCTGGCTTAACAAAAATATATTGAAACACATATGGAAAGTTAACGGCAAGGGTTTGTGAATCACAAAAGCACAAGGGCCCTTATTCAGATCGGTGCGGATATTCCCGCATTCTTACGGAGCGGTCCGCACGCCACGGTGTTTTGCCGCATGCGGCCATCGTCCGTAGAAACGCCCACGTGTCCTCCGCATTCGGACGGACTCACTCTTTAAGAACAGGGCGTGTTTACGGACGACATACAAACCATGCGTGTGCGGGAGAAACACTCCGATTCTGCACGGTATTACAGAGTATTACAGAGTATGCTCGGAAATACCGCATCCGACCGGGAGCCAAGCGGTGCTACCGCCCGTAAGCGGAGTATTTACGCCAAACAACCCACTATTAAGTATCTTCTGCAATACATCACATGACCTACTTATTCAATTACCTATCCTCATAAAAAACTGCTTATTTGGAATTGGAATCAATTAGATGCCAATATATCCTTACAAGCATGCCTAACACATGCATTGCACACATTAACCCTTACAGCAATTTAAGTGCAATGGTTTGTATTAGACCCTGAGTAAAAGATTATAAACAATCTACACATATACTGTTTAATGTGCAAAGAAAACCAACAACTGTGAACTTGCATAAACAATTTATTTGAAAACACAATTAACATATAAATAAAAAAATATCAAATAATAAATTAAATCAGGAGATCTCTGAGGTCCTGCAGGTCGGCTAGCAGGAGCCTCAAATGGTGCTCCGCCCGCAGGAGGGCCCCACGCACCCCCTCATCTGCCGGTGTGGTGTCATCTGTGGGCATGTCAAAGGGGCAAAAATTAGTCATGTTATTCATGCATACATTTCACATACTGCGACATAAATTGCACAAATGCTAGGTGACATGTGTGTGTATATATATATATATATATATATATATATATCTATGTAGAGAGATAGAGACACACATAGATAAATAGATATGACACATACATATATACATACATGCAAACTTATTTACTACATACTGTCTTTTTTTGCCTCTACCCTTTACTCTGCAGAAGACATAACAGTCATAGTGTTTCTTCTCAGTCACAACCCACCCATGACTAACCAATGACAAGCATGTCATGGCCTCCGTCAATAAGAACTTGTCACAATCTGCTCAGTCTAAGTTCAGTGATGGTTCGTGGCATGGGAGTTATGCAAATGTCAGGAATGCACAGTACACATCCTCAAAATCATAATTCTGTCTAAACCAACCTACAATTCTGTGAGGGCAAAAAAAAAATCTGAACTACAGGGGGTGTTTAGGTAGAGGAGGCTCCTGGGACACTGGCAACTTCTGACTCCATTCCAAGGTAGGCCGGGCCATACTCCATTTATAGCATACATCCTAGAGTTTATAAATAACATTCACCAACAATATAGATTCCACTATTTGATGGGTCATAATCTACGATTGCAGCAGGTGAATTTAATCCACAAATGATCCACTCATCCCTTTACTCCAGGATCCTGTTTAACTACAACGGTTATGTGGCAGTCAAAATGGAGCTCCAACCCATCCCACAAACCTGTGTAATTGAGAGGTGTCCTGGATGAAAGGGATGCCTTGGACACCCCATCTAACCCGTACCTGTATCTGTAGCTACCCACTTTGGGGTCTATATGAATAGTATTGGAACAAAATTTTTAATCACCAGTGCTACATAACAAATACCAGTACAACTACTTCATGAATGATGCATTATGTTAACATACCGATCTGCTGGGACTCCGGGGCTTGGCACGCCTCCTCCCCCTCGGAATTGGAATCCTCTGGGGCAACCGTGGCCTCCTCAGCCCCCTCCTCCGCCAGCTCCTCTGCCACCATGACCACGTCCACCTCCTCCGCCACAAGCACCTCCTCCTCCACCTCCTCCTCCTCCTCCACCTCCTCCTCCTCCACCTCCTCCTCCACCACCACCACCTCCTCCTCCACCTCCTCCTCCGCCACCAACACCTCCTCCTCTGCCACCAACTCCTCTTCCACCTCCTCCACCACCACCTCCTCAGGCACCTCCTCCTCCTCCACCACCTCCTCCACCATCTCCTCCAACATTTCCTCCTCCTCCACTTCCTCCTCCTCCTCCACCCTTGCCGCCACCTCCTCCTCAGGGTCTTGGGCCTCCTCCTGGGCCAGGGCTGCCTCGGCCTCTTCACGGGCCTGTCGGGCTCGGGCTCGTGCTGTGTGGTAGAAAAAAAAATCATGGTCAATGTCGGGTCATTGGGGCACATGTATTAATCCATAACAAGACATACATGGAAGGGTGATAATGATGGCAAACGATGCAGGCAAGTAGCTCCTTACTGTTAATGGACTCAAAAATGTGACATTTAAATTATTATGTGATTGTTAGTAATTTGTTCAAACATTACAACCCTGGCATTTATCAATGTGTAACACATATTAGATCTGGCACATTGTATGCATCAGAATCCTCAATGCTATGTCATTACATATAAAAGCCACATGACTGCATGTTAACCAGGAAGAAGCACACATAACAGTCTATGGACTTTTAAACCCATGGACACCCACTTATCATGAGACACATGTTATTGTTTATATATGCTATGTTGTAAGTGCGAAATTTCATAGCTAAAATACTCACAATCAGCAATTTCGCCCCTGATTTGCTGCAAGAGCTGGGGCTGGCGCCTGCGGAGGTCCGACCACCGCCTCTCGAGCTGCCCGAGGGACCTCCGCACCCGAGTGCGGGCGTAAATACGGCGCCCTGCCGCAGCATAGGCCCTCCGCTTATGGCGGTTAGTGATAAAGGGCCCCGCACGGCCCAGCCTTGTCTCCATGACGGAGACCAGAACCCTCAGCTCCGCATGTGTAAAGGGGTCTGCCCTTCGTGTCTCCGCCATGTTAACAATGGCATCTATCAACCAATCAGGTGGTGGCATTGGTTGATCACAGTTATTTGTGTTAATAACTTTATTGTTCATCTTTACATGAACAGCGTCTCTGCGCCAACACAAATGGTGACAAATTCGCATGCCTTAAAAACAGTAGTGCTGATGTATGGCAATGAACAAATCTGATATATATAAAACACAGTGTGTATGCACTTAGCAAATCCAATGACGCCTCGCTCCGCCAAGCAACGCGTGCTATAGCTTAGCAACGCATAGCTGTAGTTAGCATTACTTACTCTATGCATCTATGTGTATGCGTACATTTATGTGTAAAAGACACATACACATACTTGCAGGTATCCTGAGACCAGCATTATACACCAGCCCTGCCTGCCTGCCTGCCTGCCTGGGTGCCTGCTCCTTGAAATGTTGAAACATGTGAATAAATTCAAATATCATATATATATATATATATATATATATATATCTGCAAACAAATCATACATCAACACAGGAAAAAATCCCCAACACATTAGAGAATAAATCAATGTACTCACCAGTCATCAGGGATAGTATCAACTACAATAATGAAGATATAACAAACACATAAGATCCCTTGTACAAGGTATAATAATTAGCACCTATATTGAACTTCCCCCAAAACTAAGCACATATGATAAATATCTCCTATTTCTTTGCCATTAGGAGGGCAGGCTGGCTAATTTTAGTTTTGTAACACTGACAACTAACACACTGTACTTATTTGAAGGGCTGATTTTGACTAAAATTGGTGTGTTCTGTCAACTCGATAACATGTACCTGAAGTATCTTTGCGCCACAGAGTCCCGCAGCTGGTATCCCCTCCGGCATTCAGGGGCGCGGGATGGGCGCATGGGCGGATCTTGCGGCTCAGATGGTACCTCCCACTCATCAAAGGGTATCTCACGCCGCACAGCAATGTTGTGGAAAAATATACACAGGCCCACGATCCTCGACACCATTTGAGGCGCATATTGTAAGTCACCACCAGTGCGGTGGAGCACTCTAAATCGACCTTTTAAAAGGCCAATTGAGCGCTCCACCACTTGCCTGGTGGCAACATGCGCCCGATTGAATGCCTCCTGTGGGCCCGGTGCTGGGTAGCTGTACGGCGTAAGTAGCCAGGGCGTACATGGGTAACCGGAGTCACCCAGAACCCACGCATCACGGCCTTCCAGCTCTTGGAGTCTTTGCCATATCCCGGTTTGTCGGATGACATGAGAGTCATGGGCACTTCCGGGAAACTTCGAGTTGAAGGCGAGAATTTCCATGGATGGGCCACATACCACCATCACGTTCAGTGAGTGGAACAATTTGCGGTTCCTATATATCTTCTCACTTCGAGATGGAGGCACAAATGGTACATGGGTGCCATCCACAGCCCCTATCACATTAGGGAAGCCAGCAATTTGATGGAAGGCCTGCTGGCTTCTGCGCAGGGTCTCGGTGGCAAATGTCATGGCCATGAAGTGCCCCTTGTGCCTGAACATGGCCGACGTCACACGCCTCAGGATTCGGCAGAAGGCCGGCTGAGATATTCCAGCAAGTACTGCCACTACTTGTTGGAATGATCCTGAGGCGCAGAAATGCAACACCGCCAGCAGCTGTGTGTGAGGCGGAATTGCTGTCGTGATCCCGTGTAGAGGTTCCAGATCACTCTGAATTAAGGTGAGCAGATCCAGAATTACATGTGGCGGTAACCGGTACCTAGTAAGTACCTCATCATCGGGCATAGCAAACAGAGTCACCCGTGTGCGATAGATTCTAGCACGTCCTGGCCTCCTTGGCCGACGAGTGGGGAGAGCCGCAAGTGCCCTTAGCCTCCTCTCCATGTAGCGCATCATTGCTTCAGCAACCTATAAAGAAATGAACATAAATACTGATGCACCTATGCACATAATGGCCATATCCCACTACAAATAGATTTGTAGCCTTCAATACGTACAATAGATGGCCGCCCCGTGAAATCCCTCAGATCCATTTGACTCTATAATGATGACACAATAATATGAACTCAATACACACCGTCCAAAACACTCAGATAAAGGTGTCAGCATTTTTTGCCGACATCATGTACTATGAGACATTTCATCTATTGCTGGGACATGTTGTCCTGCAATAGATGAACCCACACAGGTTTAAGACCTGTGAGTGAAATAGTGAACATGTGACATGTTGCAATAATGCTACACGCACTTTGCTGGCCCAACAATCTGTAGTAGTGAGGCAATGGTGCATACATTCATACACTTACATTGTTAATGGATATCATATCTACAAGGAGCATGGAAGAGCTTACCTTAGACCCTGACAAGTCCAGATCTGGAGACAAATGATTCTAGCAGCAAGTCACTATTTATAGGCCTCTCACATGTGTGGTCTATAACAGTAGAGATGAGTATTGCATGACTTGTGGCCTGGATTATCTAAGGGATTGGGCTACTTTTAGCTTGCAATCAAACGCCACAATACCACAGTAGTCATGAATCAAATGTCATGTCATGCTAGCAAATAGCATGTGTATTGTGCAATAGTCACAGGTGTATCAGAAGATTCGGTACTTATGTAGTATCTGGGCTGCCGATTTCTAAATCGGGTCAAATCGGGAGATCGCATCGCATCGCATGCGACCATGCGATTCGATGCGATGCGATGCGATGCGATGACCCGATTTTTCCATAGGAATCAATGTTAAAATGGACTGAGTCCATTTTAACATGGAATTCAATGGGAAAAATGGGTCCTTTTCATACCCCTACTATCCAAGTGGGCATGGAGTTGGATATAAACCTGTGGCAAACGTAGCGAGCCACCGAGCCCGAAGCGTGGCGAGCGAAGCGAGCCCCGCGAGGGGCCGAATACCGTCCCCTCGCGGGGCTCGCTTCGCTCGCCACGCTTCGGGCTCGGTGGCTCGCTACGCTCGCCACAGGTTTATATCCAACTCCATGCCCACTTGGATAGTAGGGGTATGAAAAGGACCCATTTTTCCATAGGAATCATTTTAACATTGATTCCTATGGAAAAATCGGGTCATCGCATCCGATATCGGATGCGATGCGATGCGATGCGATGCGATATCGCATCGCATCGCATCTGATTGTATGCCTTAACTTAAGGCATACAATCAAAAAATCGGCAGCCCAGATACTACATAAGTACCGAAGATTCTATGCAATGTTAGCATTGGTGCCCAGTATTTCATGTAGAACTTTCGCCAGGTTTTACACAATGGAATTTCCGCCACCGTATGCGGCGCGAAAAAACAGCGACGTACGCTCACGCACGGAACGCAGCTGCCGCTGATGTCCGCCAAACAGGATACACAAACAGTATATAAAGGTGTATTAGAAGGTGACCATGTTGTTGCTAACATGTCTGGATCACAACCAGAGGTGGACCCAGATCTGCAGCAACTATTTGACCAGATGGACTCCAGCACCACCTATGTGCCACTGCACATGCAGGCAGTGGGTAATGAGGAGGCTGCTGGCCCTTCTACAGCAGGGCAACCTGCACCTGACCATTCTACAGCAGGGCAACCTACACCTGGCCCTTCTGCAGCAGGCCAACCTGCAGCTGGCTCATATGCACCATCAGCAGAATTGATTGGAACACAACCGGGGACTTCACAAGGTAGTACCATGGCCAGCACTTCAAGTGCAGCGACACGTGACAGGGGGCGTGGCCAAGGACGTGGCAAGGGGAGAGCCAGGGCAACAGAGGAACCACCCAAAAAAAATAAGGCATATGAAGCACAGGAGCTTGCCATCCTGGTTCCCCGAGCACGTGATTGGATTGAGTGTCCATCGGAGAAGCTGACACACACACGCAGATGGAAGATTTGGGAACAGATAACGGCAGAGATTAATGAAGTAGCGCCACAAGTTCGTGAGACGGACCATGTGAAGAAGAGGCAAGTTGTTTTGTGATACATGTGCCCAGTAATAGCCAAGTAATGATTGAATTGATGCTTAGATGGATTTTGCAAATGGCCCGTGAGGTTGTTACGATACACATACATTATTGCCATGTTATTTCGGTGAGAGTTAGAGTAGGGTGATTGTGAATGTGTATTGTAACGGTGGATATCATAGTTGCATGTAATATTATCTTTTGGACATTAATCACATGTCGTAATATGTAGCACAGAGCAATGGCTGCAACAGCTAACATCTGGAGTGACATGTATTAATATGTCAACTTACATTGCAGGTGGCAGGACTTCAAAACCAACCTGAAGAGGAAGATGACCAAGCGGTGGGAACACAGCCAGACATCTGGGGCCGGGCCCATGCCATCAGGGCTAGAGCTCACCCCCCTGGAGTTGATGGCCGAGAGCTGTATATCAGTTGAGGAGATCAGGGGGGTGAGCACGATGGATAGCGAGGCCCCAGCTGAAGTGTTTGCGTCTTTTCTGGAAGGTAAATATTGGTCATGCCATAAACTTGTGCAAGTAATTATCTTAGAATGTCTCCTAATTGTGTTTATCTTTTTCCACAGACACCCCACCGCTTGGTGACGACTCTGCTCAGGAGGTGGAGGAGTCCGTGCCACCTGGCCCCAGTGGTAGGCCTGTGCAGCAGCAGCCATCGGCCCAAGCCGATTTGGCCGCCTTGGCCCAGATGCTTGGGGACATCAACCAGCAGGGAGACTTGGCATCAGAACGGATGCATAGGACCGAGGAGATCCTGGCGAGCTTGGTCAGCACCCAGCAGGCCATCGCTGCGAGCATGCAGGCCATGGCTGAGTCACATCAGGCCATGGCTGCAAGTGCTCAGGTGCTGGCCGAGCAAGCCACCCGCCAAAATGATCTCCTCCTCCACCATAATGAGCTTATGGTGGAGCTGGTTACCAGCAACAGGGTCCTAATGTCATCCGTTTCTGGTGCATTACCACCGGCAACACTCCCTGCTGGCAGGAGGGGTAGACCAGCCAACCCCTCAACATCATCTGCTCCACCTGCCCCAGCATCTGGCCGTCCCCGAAGAGCTGCTGCACAGGCCAAGGAGCCTACCAAGGCCAAACGTGGTCGCAAATGAACTTGTGGCTGCATTAATCTCCACCGTTATGTGGTCCCAAATCTTCCATTGTGCTGTGTGTGTCAGCTTCTTGTGTCCAATCACGTGCTGAGGGTAACCAGATGAGCCCTTGCTTCATATGTCCTTTTTGGTTCCCCTGTTGCCCTCTTTTGCCTGCCATTACTGTCAGCTGTACTTGAAGTGATGGCCATGGTACTATCTTGTGAAGTCCCCGGTTGTGTTCCAAATGATTCTGCTGATGGTGCATATGAGCCAGCTGCAGGTTGGCCTGCTGCAGAAGGGCCAGGTGTAGGTTGCCCTGCTGTAGAATGGTCAGGTGCAGGTTGCCCTGCTGTAGAAGGGCCAGCAGCCTCCTCATTTCCCACTGGCCGCATGTGCAGTGGCACATAGGAGGTGCTGGAGTCCATCTGTGTGCAATTATATTTGTTTTGTATTATTATTTATTTTGCTACATTCCTGCCATGTTGTTTCTTTTTTGGATTTTGTATTTTTTGGTCATTGCATCACAGTGGCATTGACTGTGACATGTATAGAAATAAATTTGTTTACTTTACCCAAAAATGTGTGGTTTCATGAGTACATGTCGAATACACATGTGTATTGCTAGTATTAATATTCAGTCATGTCCATTGTTAGCAGTTTTAAAGTGTCTGACAAGTACAGGATATGTGGGTGTTTAGTAAGGGTTCCTTGAAGCAGCAATGGTTTCAATTAAAGCACTGACAAGCGGCCTATTAGTGAGTAATGAGTAAAGGAGTAGATTCTATTGGGTTCAGGTGTTAATGCTTGTAGTCATTAGGCGGTACGTTCGCCTACCGCATGAACGAGTGGTGTCCGCAAAGCAATAGTACACTTGTGGACACCGCACATTTCTTCCCTTTTTGATCGCGTGCATTCGGAGTGCTATCCGAATGTACGCCCCCCAACATAAGTGTACTCCCCCGTGTCCGCCCATGTTTCCGCCCCGTTTTGCCCACTTTGAAACTACGCCCATGTGACATTCCGCATGACGCCCATAATACGCCCATATTTCCCGACTGATTGCGGGGAACAGTTTTGTACGGGATTTGGCCGAACTGGTACGGAGTCAAGGCGTGGCACATGCGCGTTGCGTTCTCCACGCATGCGCAGACGCCGAAAAGACGCGATCCGAAAGTATGCGGTAAAGTCCGCGTCAATCAGAATAAGGGCCAAGGCCAGGATTAATTGCTAGTTTGCACAGAACAGGACGCATTGACTAATTATTACAATACAGTCTAATTGAGCATTTGTTGCAAACCTCTACATTGATTGCAGAGTGCAGAAAGAACTAATTACTAATAGAAGATACAGCTGGCATATATTTATGAATGGAGTAACACACTCAGGCTGCTTCCATATGCACTCCATGTATATCAGCAAGAGCTTGGGTTCAGTTGCGTTTTTTTTTAATACTTATCACTCCGGAATCCCACAACCACTGCAGCAGCACTGCGGATATTGCTCCATGCTATTTTGTCTGAAATCTGCACATTACAGTCTGAGCCGTTCAGACTCTAAAGTGCTGCACTGCTGCTGGCAGAAAGGAGGAGGACCGGACAAAGAAGGCTCCATACAGGCCTCCTCCTCCTCTCTTAAAATGCCTTACTGGGATTCAGCTGAGCTTTTGCATTCTCAGTACCCCTATTTGCTATGTGAAGTGTCTGAAAGATGTCATAGGATTGAGCATGAATGAGTATTTTCCTAAACGCTCTCTGACCTTCCTGCAAATAATACCCAAATATTAGCAAAATTAAAATATCTTTAACCCCATACAAATTAGACGATCCCTGCCGACACTGAAATTGGTGGCGGCAGGAACCCGGCAGGGCTTGCTGCATGGCTAATCGGGCTAAATCGTATGCGTGTAGTGTAATGTAGGACATAACGGGAAATTGTCAGTTTTTCTATAGTACATCCACCCTTCATCATACCTCCCAACATCGGCCGGGCATAAAGAGGGACGCCTCATGCACTGAAGGCCTAGCGGCATGGGGGTGTGGCCTATTTCCATGAGGCTGCAGAATAAATGATGTGCGCATGCGCACAGCGTCTATACACGGGTGACAGGGGGCTCCCAAATGCCCCGCAATGAGACACTGTTGGACCCTGGCGGCACGCAGGAACATCCGAAAAACCTCGGATGTTCCCATGAAAAGCGGGACAGTTGGGAGGTATGCTTCATAACCGCAGTAAATTACACACCATACACACAGTGAATATGGCGTCTGCTGGATATAGACTGTTAGGTAGTTGTTAAGTATCGCAAACCTATGTTTATCAGATCGACTTTCCAAAGGCAATTTAGCCGTATTTAACAGAAGACTAAACAAGGCTCTATTGAAAGTAAATACTTTTACTCATAAGATAGTTTAAATTCTGAAATGAAAAGTAAATTATAAGTGGGTCACATTGGCTTTTTCAGGACTTGGACGTTTAAACTGCTCTGAGAGATTTGAAGTGATTTAGTCATTTTCTCAGGAGAATACCACTTTGGAACAAAACCTAATCATCACACACTGCATGCTACATAAAAGCCAGTGATTTGTGTGCACGACACATCTTAAGTCAAGTCTTCAAAAAAAACAAAAAAAACATCAAAATAATTTATACACTGGTGGGTGAAAATAAAACAATACAAACTGTGTGTGGTTATCTTTACATTCTGGGGTGTTTTTAATATGATTTATTTAAACACAGAAAGCTGCATTTTTTAAGGCTGGTTTATTTATCAGCTGTAATGGAGTCTATGAGAAAGTGCCAAATTGGTGCTGAAAATGTATTTCACTTGGGGACTCCATGGAGGCCCTGTTTAGTCCAGGCTAGCTGGTATAGACAGTAAAGTAACACTTGGGTGCTTGTATTCTGTTACGATTTAGTAACTTCCTAAAGTTGGCAAGATAATAAACAAAGTCATATAATATCGGATTGACATGGAGTTCTCAAAGTAAAAAATTACTTGTTGGATGTACCAAGCAGTGAAAGAAGCGTGTGCTTAAAATAATTTACCACACAAAGTGCATGAAGAGGACTCATGCACTTTTTCCCCAATAATTTTGGAAGGAATTAGATGACTTTTCTGGATAGTCACAACCCACCCATACTGTTGTTAAAAAAAAAAGCAACTACTCTATACTCTGTATTGCAGAAACCTTTAACATCTCCAGTGTCAGACTGGCCCACCTGGGGGGGATGCAGTGACAGAGGTCCAAGTTTATAGGTGTGGTCAGTCTCCTGAGGGGGAGTGGCCTGCCACCACATTTGTTTGCCTAACTATTAAAGATATATTCACTCTCCTCAAACAGAATAAAGGCAGAAGGACCAGCACTCCAATCCAATGTGATTTAATTGCAGCATACTGCATCAATGACTATTAGAGAGTACATGGGCTGGGGCCCTTGATAAATATAAATAGAAAACACGGCTACTGTTAGCGCATGCATAATAATTTACCAGAATAATAACAGTGAAACACTGCAGAGAGTAGGTGGTGGCCCAGAGAGTAGGGCCCACTGGGAGTTTCCCCTGAACCCCTGTGGGCCAGTCCAACCCTGGACATCTGCCCCACAAGGATATTGTCCAAGTAAGGCCACAATGTTCTGACCCTAATCAAAGAAATTGCCAAAGATTAGACATGTGAATTGATGTAGCACACTGAGTTATATATATTTTAGTTGGCACACTGCCAAGAGGTTGCCTTTCCGTGATCTATTGTTCTACTTTGTCTTCAATATTGGTACTTAGATTACTGGGATGATTGCAGTAGCACAGATAGGTGTAAATATATTTTGCCCTCATTTGCAACAATCACTATATATACAGTCAGATCCATATATAGTGGGACATCGACATATTTGGCTCTATACACCACCACAATGGGTTTAAAATGAAACAAATAATGCACTTTAACTGCAGACTTTCAGCTTTAATTTGAGGGTATTTACATCCAAATCAGGTGAATGGTGTAGGAATTACAATGGTTTCTATATGTGCCTCCCACTTTTTTTAATAGGACAATCGACTCAAAAGCTATTTCATGGATATGTGTGGGCTATTCCCTCGTTATTTCATCATCAATTAAGCAGTTAAAAGGTCTGAAGTTGATTCCAGGTGTGACATTTACATTTGGAATCTGTTGCTGTCGACCCTAAATATGAGCTCCAAAGAGCATTCACTATCAGTGAAGCAAACCATCATTAGGCTGAAAAATCAAAGCAAACCCATCAAGGAAATAGCAAAAACATTTGGTGTGGCTAAATCAACTGTTTGGAACATTCTTTAAAAAAAAAGAACGCACCGGAGAGTTCAGCAACACCAAAAGACCCGGAAGACCAAGGAAAACAACTGTGGTGGAAGAATTACTTCCCTGGTGAAGAAAAACCCCTTCACAA
Source organism: Crinia signifera (assembly GCF_055691185.1). NCBI lineage: Eukaryota > Metazoa > Chordata > Amphibia > Anura > Myobatrachidae > Crinia > Crinia signifera. The sequence continues at coordinate 225,521,102 of NC_139221.1, forward strand.
CAGTTGTAAACTATTGGTGAGCCTCAAAAATAAGAAGACTGGATTAGAGTTTGCCAAACAACATCTAAAAAAGACTTTACAGTTCTGAAACAACATCATATGGACAGATGAGACAAAGATCAACTTGTACCAGAGTGATGGGAAGAGAAGAGTATGGAGAAGGAAAAGAACTGCTCATGTTTCAAAACATAACACCTCATCAGTGAAGCATGGTGGTGGTAATGTCATGGTGTGGGCATGTATGGCTGCCAATGGAACTGGTTCCCTTGTATTTATTGATAATGTGACTGCTGACAAAAGCAGCAGGATGAATTCTGTATTGTTTCAGGCAATATTATCTGCTCAAATTCAGTCAAATGCTTCAGAACTAATTGGACGGTGCTTCACAGTGCAAATGGACAATGACCCGAAGCATACTGCAAAAGCCACCAAAGAGTTTTTTAAGGCAAATAAGTGGAATGTTATGCAATGGCCAAGTCAATCACCGGACCTGAATCCGATTGAGCATGCATTTCACTTGATGAAAACAAAACTGAAGGGAAAATGCCCCAAGAACAAGCAGGAACTGAAGACATTTGCAGTAGAGGCCTGGCAAAGCGTCACCAGAGATGAAACCCAGCGTCTGATGATGTCTATGCATTCCAGACTTCAGGCTGTAATTGAATGCAAAGGATTTGCAACAAAGTATTAAAAAGTGAGAGTTTGATTACGATTGTTTAGTTTGTCCCATTACTTTTGGTCCCTTAAAAAGTGGGAGACACATATAGAAACCGTTGTAATTCCTACACCGTTCACCTGATTTGGATGCAAATACCCTCAAATTAAAGCTTGTTTGCTTCATTTCAAACCCATTGTGGTGGTATAGACAGCCCAAAATATTAGAATTGTGTTGATGCCCCAAAATGTATGGACAGGACTGTATCTGTAGTTCCAAACTAACCAATTTGGAAGTAATGCCAGCAAATATGCTGTGCATCGGGATTCACACAAACGTCAGATGTACTGTACATGTTAAATGTACATATTAGATGCAGTGGTGCAAAGCACACAGCCATTGGCCTCTGGAGCACTGGGAATGCATTCTATGGCGAGACAAATTAAACGAAAACTTTTCATGCTTTGGCATGGACCCTTAGTTTCAGTGATGAAAATGTTAATGCCACAGCATACACTGACATTAGATAGGGCTGTCTGCTGACACTTTTATGATAACAGTTTGAGGAGGGGGGGGGGGGCATTTCCATTTTCACATTACAATGCCCCTGTGAATAAAGAAAGTTTGGTGTGCAAGAACTTAACTGGCCTACAAATAAAAATCACCTCAAACCTATTGGTCCCTTATGTATGGATTAGGAACTCTGGCTGTTAGACATATCTTATCAATGAAACACACTAACCCATTTAAGTTTGCAGAGGAACAAGACAGTGTGAAGAGGAAAATGTTGGAAATATGGTGTAATAACCATCCCCATTAATGCCTTTGTTGCCGAAAGATGTGAATATGGGGCCTTATTCAGACCTGATGACTCATCTGCAAAATTGCAAATGACTGCGCGTAGTTAGTCACTGCCCAGACAGAAAGAAAACCCGCCCTGAGAAAATCTGCTATCCACTATACCGTCTCATATCCATACGCAACTGTTGACTTTTTCATGTGGGCATTGACCCTGTCGACCTTTTGACCCTGTCAACCTATTGTACATCGACCTTTGGGGGTAGACCTTTTAACTGTCTATCCAGACACTGTAGATCTATCACTCGGAACCACTTTTTTAATGAAGTAAACAACCCAGCTGTGGAGTTTGTGGAGGGACAAAGCAGTGGGAATGGTAAAGGGTTGGGAATTTGTGGAGAGACATCACCTCCCGTCCACAGTAACTCATTCTTTAGTAACACTACTAGGTCCTAGTAAGCTAATATGCTACAGTCACATGAATAGTGACTCATTTCTCCCAAAAAATTGCTGTATCTAGTGCATGTGTTGTAATTAAACGTCAATATTTGGGCAAGTTTCTATGGGCAACCAATCAGATACTATTTATTATCTCCTAGAATGTGCTAAATAAATAAGTAGATGCTGATTGGTTGCTCATAGCAACATCCCATGTGAAAAATAATTCCTGTCTTAGTAAATTTCCCCGGATACTCGTGGGCACTATGATTTAAATCAGGCATGTCCAACGATGGCCCTCCAGATGTTTTAAAGCTACACATCCCAGCATGCTTTGCAATAGTTTTAGCATTCTCTAATAGCAAAACTGTTGCTGTATACTAATGTGTGTATGCTTCCACCAGACAAATGACTAAATATTGTGAAACTATAAAAACCAATAAAATGTTTAATTCAATACAGTATGTCGGCAGATTATGTGCATGTCTAAAAAGGCATTAAACATACTGCAGTACCATATGATTTTCCAGCAATAATGACTTTCCAGTTCCAATTCTGAAGGCTATTTAGAATAGATTGTCACTACTGTGCCAAAGATCTGCTCAGCTCTTGCTGTGCTGAGATACAACCACATAAGACTTTGTCCGCCCTAGGAATTCTTCCCTCTGCATGCTGCAGAGCTTGTCTGTGTCAGTCCTGCTCACAAGAGATAACACGTTCTCCATTCTGCATAGTAATTCTAGGGTTTTACCAAGGTAAATGGACATACTCGGCAAGATTCTTTTTTGTTAAAAAAAAAATCTGGGAAGAAAATTACATTGGGACCTTGTAGAAAAATAATGTGCAGGTTCTGGATGTCAGCCTAGCTATCACTAATTAAATTTATCCATCCTACAGCGCTGAGCTTTGGCAGCGTTTTTGTCTTGATATGCTGTCACAATTTGTTACTCCAATCTCACACATATGGAGGGCAGAAGACGCTCATTCAGCAAGGAGTTTATTAAGGAACTGTAATTATACACATCTACTTTTTTTTGTTATAGAAAGTCACCAAATGTACCGAAACTCAAATTACATTAAATTGATCTGAGGGAAGAGCAATAAAATGTATTCTGTGAACCTTCACAGAACCTATGTGGAATCACAGAACAATTATGGTGCCCCCTGGGCAATGGATTGAACTGGAGATGAACCGAGATGCTTTGATTTTAAACCTTGATGTACTGTACTGTAAGACACTTTGGGCAAATAAAAGCAGCAGCTTGCAGTACCTTAACTTATGAAGGTCTGTAAATAAAATGGCAATAAATCATAATGCCTCACTGTACCCAAATATAGACCACAGTGGGGGTCATTCAGGTGTGGTCAGAGTTTCTATCACTGCTGCTTCCTTGGATGAAGCATTGATAGCGCTGAATGGTAATGCAGCACGAGACATCTATTATAAGCAGGCACTGTCTGCTGCATTAGTGATCCACATTGAATCAAAGCAACCACAATTGGGTGAATTGCGGCAACCATGGTGCATCCATCCTACAATGGGGATTACTGTCCTCATCCCACCCCTTAAGAGTGTCAACACGCCCCTGATTTGACAAACTCAGCCTGTATCTGTCCCCTCTTGATCCTGAAACCGTTCCAGGACTAGTCTGTAAAGTTGCAAAAAGGGTCTTGCACATGAACAGGAACCAATCGGTTGAGTATATGCTATATATCAGACTACACTTTTGGTCTTTAAATACTAATTTTTCTGTTATTTTCTTTCCATAATTCTTCCATTACAAATGGTGGGTGAGAGATACGCATGAATTCTAGTCGGGAATGTAAGAAATATGCTTCCTCCACTGAGGCTTCAGATACAAATTTCAAAGGGAAATTTAAAAGTAATTAGACAAAATATTAAGTCATGTGTTACAAACCCCACTGCAATTTCATGTAGAAACTACACATGGATCAATGGACAGGAAAATCTTGCTAAAAAAAGATCACTTGATGGGTTTTGAAGAAACAACATAATATTGTTATTTATGAATTATCTTACACCAAAATCTTCTATCATCATTTGCATATTTCAGACTTGAACATATACCAGCAATATTAGAATAAGTATGTAATGCCAGGTACATGTAAACTTTTCAAATGTTTTATGCTAGCCTAATATTGTCCAAAATGAAAATGTTAAAGTCAGCTGGGCAGGAAGCTGCCGAATTTACACACAGAGAACCACTACAGTACTGCAAGCTTATTTATGTAAGGTAGAAGCATCACACATCAGGGGGGCTCCAGGCAGAGAAGGCCCAAGGCATACACAAACTAGGCAATTGCCGAGGGCATTTGCCTATGCCTAGGGGCCTAGCTCAGCTAACAGTGATGGTCCGTGGGGCACCAGATGGTTGGCAACGCCCCTGGTGGATCTGCTCTTGCACATCTGAGCTGCACCATAAGTGGTAGCTTGGCTTTGGAAATGCTCTGCTTTGGGGCTGCAGAGCTGCTAACAAATGTGGCCCTGGTCCTTGAGGAGGGCTACTGCGCATGCCTAGCTGAAGCAGTTCCTCCTCTCAAGAGCCTTTGTGGGCTCCCTGCAGCCTGCCAGCCACCCCCACCAAGCCAAGTCAGGAATTCATAGGAAAAAAACGCACGGGTGGACACACAGGCATCCAGACAGCTTTAAAAGTGAGCTTTTGTTAAATATTTCAATTCAATTAGCTCCTTATGTATGAGTGAGGGGTACTGATCTTACTGCTTTAAGGGATTCTGTTGCTTTGTGCTGGCCAGGAGTGGGCTGATGGGTGATTAATCGGAGGTAGCTGTTGCTGGCTGCTGCGTTCTGCACTGCTGGGCTAGGAGAGAGCAAAGGGGTTCTGTAAGGGTGAAGTGCTGGATAAGGGGTTCAGTTTGAGGAGTGCTGTGCTGGTTTAAGCTGGTAACACACTATAAGATTATCTTTCTAATCTGGCTGGTTGGAAAATCTGGTAATGTCTGGGAACAAATTACAATTAACCATTTGCACCCAAAAGCTGGAAAATGAACAAAAATTCCATTTGCATAAAATAATTGAACCAATTTGTATAAATTACCATTTTGGCTGTTTTCCATGTTTGAAAGCAACATTTGCTCTGACAAATGACCAGATTTCATTCCAACTAGGGATGCCGACCCTATTTTGCCGACGAGGATTTTGATGCGAGTTTCACATATTGAAGATTTCCACATGTGAAACTATTCATATATCAGGCCACAGCTACTCCACCTGATTAAATGTGTGGCTTATAAAATGCCATTAAGCATACACACACTTTTCTGCATTTTCCAAACAAGTCTACTTACAGTATGTGCTGGATGAGCTGGTTGTAGTTTGGACTGTGGGATGCCAGATGGTCTATCGCCAGGTAGAAAACTGAACATGGTCAGCAGGTTGTTCACGTACCTTGGAGGCTACACCAGCCTCCTTTATTTATTTATACAGATGTTCAGGCTCGATTGTACCAACATTCTCCGTCTGTATGACCTTATCAGACTGGAGCTAGACCCTGAGACAGGACACTCACGCGCTGTCTCAGGCCTGCACAAACTACTTGCTGTATTGTACTTTCTGGCTGCTGGCAGTTTTTAACATGTCATTGGCAGAGGCATGGCATCTTACCGCCCACTTTCTCCAGGTACCTTAACCAGGTACTGGCGGCATTAGTGCTGCAAGCTTCTGCCTCTACCTGTTTCCCTAAACAGGATTCAAAGTGGCATGATGTCAGGGTAGCATTCTTTCGCACAGCTGGTCCTTGGTGTGATAGATTGCGTGCACATACATACAGCACACTCACAAACAGTGACTTAGAACTGGAAATAAAAGTTTACTTAGACTGAAAATAAGTCAAACTTTTACAAGTATAAAACAAACACTAAGCACAGGACAACTTTAAAAAACCATGCAGAAACTCACCCAAAACTCCTGAAAGACCACAAAACAACCTCCAGCACCACACCATACCTCTCCTCTTATGCCTAACTAAACTCACAAGGAGCTGTGGCATATTAGGTCTGTATATACAGCTTTGAGAAGACAACTCCCATATTTGGGATTTTTACCCAATCACAAATGAGAAAACAACATGCAAACATATCGGCTGTATTTTACAATAAATACGTATGTATTTTTGGCCTACAAAATAAGTACGCTAACAACAATACGAATACAAATGTAAAAATACGAACCCATACATATGAATACGACATCGGAAAATACAAATGGCGCCACTTTGGGAACTTAGTAAATTTGGATTTTGCAACTGAAAAATACAAAAGCAAAATACAAATGATGCCAGGCAATGTAATTCGTACGCAAATACGAATGACATCAACTCAAATTCTTATTCTTAGTAAATGTCCCTCCATATAGGCCCTTATTCAGATCTGATCACAGTACAAATTTGTTCTCAAAATGGGCAAAACCATGTGCACTGTAGGTGGGGGAGATGTAACATGTATAGAGAGAGTTACATTTGTGTGAGTTATTTTGTTTCCGTGCAGGGTAAATACTGACTGCATTATTTTTACACTGCAAATTAGATTTAAGATTCAACTCACCCCACCCAAATTTAGCTCTCTCTGCATGTGTTACATCTGCCACACCTGCAGTGCACATGGTTTTGCCCATTTTGAGCACAAATGTGTACTGCAATCAGATCTGAATAAGGGCCATAGTATTTATACAGGTAGATGTTTGCCTTTAAATTGCATTTTTTTAAATGAAAGAGTAAAAATATGAATCAAAGGAGAACTACACATCTTAGAGCTACAGTACAGTATGTTCACATAATTTGATGGTACTTCAATGCCAGCAAATGTCATAAAATATTGTGCAACATCAATCGAAGCCATTTAGCAAGAGCCTGTAAAAGCCATTTAGTTCATATTGACTGTGACTGATCTTTAAAGAATCACTAGGACCAGCTGTCAAAGGCTGACCACCTGTGATGATCAGGCACTTTCCTATTTACTACGGTGACTTCATTGTGAAACACACATAGACAACATGTACTGTATGTGAACAATGGCTGATCAAAGATAGGACAGACTACTCTCCTTTAATCAATGATTATCTCCTACTAATCTTAGCATCGGAATATAAAACTTTAATTAAGATAACTGAACCAGAGAATCAGAGCAGTGTGAAACAAACATACAGAAATGTATTTAGGATACTTACTGCTTTGTCTGTTGGCTACTATTTTGTTTACTTTTATTACAGAATATGTTCCCATTCTAAATATCTAAAAGTTTGTAAAAATAATTTAGCTAAAAGTAAAATACATGCACTCTACAAAAACAGCTTCTGAGGTGTTCCAAACCGGCACAGCATCTCATAGCCATACTGAACTAAATTAGTCATCGCAATGCTCTTAACTTTAGTCATATGGATGGTGCTTAAACGAATGTTGTAGACTGAGAACAAGCAAGAAGTGAGCTAAGGAACTAATTACTTCAAAAGCAACCAGACTTCACTAAGCATCAAACCATGAAACCTAAGTATATATATGGACCGATCAACTCAGCAAAAAAATAGTCCAACGAAATACAACTAACATATAAAAACTATAGTAAAGGTATGTTTTGTGCTCCTACAGTAGGTCCTAAAAATATTACAAGGGGATGCATTTAACATGCTGGCAATAGGGATGGTCAAAGTCTCAGCACCAAAATCCCAACTGGTTTCCAAAACATCGGTGTCAGAAATTCGACTTCACTGGAGATACCAGCTCCAGAATACTGACAGAATACGGAATAGGTGCTGTTCAAAGACATATGGATTAAAAATACATACTGTACTCTAGTGATTTGGGTCCATTTCATCTGTTTATGATGGATCAGGCTGAGAAATCATCCCATTGGATGTGTATGACATTGCATCAGGTCTGATGATTGGCCCCCTGTCGGAGGTCGAACCTGCATGCATTTTACATTTTTATTACTTTTTTTGTGAAAGTGGAAGCATAAATCAGGACTTATGAGGCAATCAGATTGGCCAGCTAAATGTTATCCGGCAGACTCACCATTTGTAGGTCTCCACAGCCTCAGAAGTCTATTAGCGGCAAAGCCTGATAAATTGACAGTCCGTCCCCACCCCCCCAAAAAAAACATACTGGGTGACATTAAATGGGATGCAATTTTTAGGCACTTTCCGAAAACGCACCATCTCACACTTTTTAAATTTGCATGTTTTTGTCTGAATTTGCATTTTTAATGAGATGCAAATTTACGGGGAAAAAAGTGCGATATGGTGCCATTTTTAGTAATGAAAATGTGTGATTTAGAGGACATTTGCGATTTTTTTGTAAGAAAACAAAATGGCGTGGGATCCCCCTCCTGAGCATAACCAGCCCTGGGCTCAAAGAGTCGTTCCTGGTTTCATCAAATCATGGGCCAAGACAAATAGGGGGTCCCTTTGATTTTATAAAACCAGCACCAGGTTCAAGGGCCGGTCCAGGTTCCTAAAATACAGGGGACAAAATGAGTAGAGGTCCCCGTATTTCAAAAACCAGCATCGGGCCCAAACAGCCAGCAGGGTAATGCCACAGCTGGGGTTAAACTTTTTATACAAGTCGCCCCAGCCAAATAATTCTCCCCCTGCTCATGCTGAAGCCCAAGGTTGTCCCCCATGGCTGTGGGCTGTGGTCATTGGGCTGATGTAAAGTGTAAAAAAAGAAGAAAGTAATGTGTATTGCTGTGGGACTAGAACTCCCAGCAAACCTGCACCGCATGCACTAAAGAACCCGCTCAGACTTGTAGTCCCACAGCTGTACAAATGGGCAACATCTCATCTTCAATAGAAATGGCTGAACTGAAGAATGGAGAATAACCAGATTGGTACCAGGATAATAACCATGCTGAAGACTAGAGAGTGACCAGACTGAAACCAGGATCATAACTGGGCTAAAGACTTGAGAGTGCCGGACTGGAACCAGAATATGAACTGACACTGATGTCAGGGAGCACAGCACAGAGCTGCTTACTCAAAGTTAGCAACATTGTACTGGAGATTTGGTAGTGGCCAGGCAGCTCTTTTATAGGTGTCAATGTCCTGTGATTAGTTATTGTGCTCAGCTGTCTGAGAACAGCGATTAGAGTGGCTGTGATCAGACAAATTACTTCTTCCAAGATGGCTGCCCCCATGTCTGGGTTTTGGAGGGAACTGTAGAGTGGGGGAAGTGAGCCTGATTTGCTGGGGAAGCAGAGACTGAGCAGAAAGCCATGGATACCTTTAGCCATGCTAGGATTGCTGTGGAGGGACAACACTGAGACACTCATACCCCTTTCACACCGCAAAATAACCTGGGTTGTTGCTGGGTCGACCCAGGTAACTGTGCGATGTGAAAGGGCATTTTGAAAAATACCAGGTACAGCAACCTGGCAATCGAACACAGATAAAACAAAGGGTTCTACCTGGGTCACTGGGCAGTGTGCAGCCGCTCCGCCCCACCCTCCAGATGACAACAGCGACCCGGCAATGGGCCGCTGAGAGCCGCATTGACAGCAAAAGCCAGATCTCTCCCGGGTCGGAGTCGTGTCCTTATCCCGAGTGCGATCTGAAAGGGGTACTATTGAATTCAGAACTCACCCAGGAAGAGTCACACAGGTGGCCAATCAGTGGTTAGCAGAACAGACTGCAGCATGTATGCAGAGCAGACCTCTGAGATAATGAACCCAGCAGATAGGTTCATTGTGGTACTGGTGAGCTGGGCTGAACCCAGGGAGCAGAAAACTTCCAGGATGAAGGACAAATGGCAGAGGTACGTCACAAGATAAGATGAATTTATTCAGGATTAAAGCAAAACAGACTTCATTTTCTTATACATATGTGAAGCAGCCATCTTATAAGCATCCACCACTGTGCTGATGTCACAGCCAAACACCACGGCACATGATGTTGGTTGGGTATGTCGACATACAAAGTATATCAACACTGTTGAGATGTCAACATGATTAGAATGTTGACGAAACTGTCATGGTGGTACAGCAGTTTAATTTACCTGGTAGCGACTCTGGCAATGCAGCAATGTTTTTTTTCGTACAGTGGTGGTCATATACAGTGGCGGTTAGTCTGCTGTCCCTATGCCAACCCTAACCATCCCTGACAGACTAACACTAACATGTTGATTAACATAATAAATGTTCACATTGGAAAGCCAACATTTTGATTGCTCACATTTTAAATGTCAACATGGTGACTGCATACAGTTGATGTCATCTTTACTTTCCACCTGCTAAGGCACGAAGCAGTCAAGGTGGGAAATACTTAACAAATGCACATTATTAAACGTGTTATATTAGCCTAAGAAGAGTGTGAACAATTTCTACACAGTGGTTTGGTGATGATTTAAGATATGAAATCAAACTAAAAATAGAAATAGAGTTTTTAAACAGTTTGGTCATCATATTTACATAAGAAAAGTACACAGAGGTGTTTCCAGATACAAATGTAAATATTACTACCATTGTGTACATGATAAAAATGTGCACTCCGCCTAAAAGCAAGTTATAGTTATAAAAGCATAATAATGAAATGGACTCTCTCTAGGCTTGACATTTTTGCCTAATCATGGCTGACATAAAATGACAGTTTCGAGATAAATATTATTCTTATTGCATTGGTTAACAAACTTTTTTTATTTACAGCGCCCTAGAGTATCAGAATTTTTTTTTCACGGCACCCGTAGGCCTAAAAGTTCTTACTGTGAAATTCAGGAAAATTAAGGTTTAAAATTAAATTAGGTCAATTGTGTTTATATGTCATCCTTAGGTTCAGTTAAGGGACAAGATTCAATTATGTTTGTCCACAAAAGCTAATTTGGTCTATTACAGTCACCATAAATGATTTGAATGGGTCCTGGACCATGCACTCAGGGCACCCCTGCAAAGATTCCAAGGCACCCCAGGGTGCCACGGCACTAATTGGTTGATTCAGTTACCAGCAAATGGAGTCCTTGCAACAGGATTTTCACACAATTGCAGGCACAGCAACTCGCACCCTTATGTGACTTGGATGGACTCCCATCAGACTAGCATATTTTTGCACTTAAGAGGCTGTAAGCAAAGATCCAAAAATCCAGTGGTACAATGCTTTATGTAGCTGCACTTACTCACAGCCATGAGTACTTCTTGGCTAACTGAATTGACCACTTGATATCCTGTCATAGGTATACAAAGTGGTGTATTTTATGGGACAGTTATCGCTAAATGCTTATATTACAAACTGGTATTAAAGGTGTTTTACATAGAGAAGTATATCTCACAAGAAAGAGCAAAGATCATGTACAGTACTAGCTAAAAGACCAGACAGACAAGTGTTTGGGTTGCAGGTGGATCAATACCTTGTCACTTACTCTATGTACATATTGTACATAGATGTTATTCCTTATACTCATAGTTGAGGCAAAAGTACTCCCTACTGGATCCATGTACTATTTCCTATACTTAACTGAGGAAACTGTGCCACCTACTGTCTATTAGTATTCATGTATAATTTCTCGAATAACCTTTGTACTTTTTAAAGTCCTTATTTATGAGATTATCCCAGAGAGCAGGGTATATAAAATGCAGTTTACAAGTGTAAAATTAGCCTCTGTTTTGAGACAAAGGCTACAGTATGTGCCCACATGAAATAAAAATACCTCATTTACATAGTAACATAATTGGTGAGGTTGAAAAAAGACGTTAGTCCTTCAAGTTCAACCAATTAATGTGGAGGACAGATTATGTCTTTGGCATCCAAGTTGGCCCCACAAACCAAACCACGCAGATGAGGTCATGCTTATTTTAACCCGCCCAATTTTTTCTCTGCCTGTGGTTTTTGAAGACATTCCCACCTATGGTCTTTTATCTAATTTTAGGATTAACCCCGATAAATCTGAAGTTCTTCTTTTGCATATGGAGCCCAATATTCTACTCCAGATGTTAAACATGTTCAGCTTCCACTAGTGCTCCCACTCTTCGAAAAATCTAGGTGTGCAGTTCACCAGCTCTTACGACATGATGTTTTCTGCAAACTTTCCTCCCCTTTTGCAGAAAATTCATGGGACCTTGCTTCTTGGGGAACTCAATTTTTATCTTAGACTGTCCGCATCAACGCCATTAAAATGAATGTCCTTCCAGGATTTCTATATCTATTTTAGACGCTTCCAATCAGAGTTCTTCCCACATTGTATCCAAATTTAGCAGACTAGGCCTACCAAATGTTTATAAGTATTATTTAGCAGCCCACCTCACTCAAGCAATCCTAGCCATGTCAACTCTCAAACTAGACACTGGGTTGGCCTTGAGGCTCATTATATCAATTTAATTTCCCACTACTCTCTCTAATTGATGCAGCCAAGACTTGGCCCTAACTCTTATAGCCTACTTCTGACTCTGCGTCTCTCCCTATTGATTTGGGACTAATGTTGTAGAGATTTTTCACTGGTTCAGAACAATTTCCTCATAGAAACAGAATTTGATGGCAGATAAGAACCATTTGGCCCATCTAGTCTGCCCCTTTTTTATCCTTCAGGTAATCTCAACCCTTTTTGATCCTTATTTCTTTGTAAGGATATTCATATGCCTATCCCAAGCATGTTTAAATTGTTCTACTGTCTTAGAATCTACCACCTCTGATGGGAGGCTATTCCACTATCCACTACCCGTTCTGTGAAGTATTTTTTTCTAACATTTCCCCTGAACCTACCTCACTCCAGTTTCAGTGCATGTCCTCGTGTTCTATTACTTCTTTTCCTTTGAAGAAAATGTCCCTCCTGTACTATGTTAAAACCCTTGATATATTTGAAGATTTCTATCATGTCCCTCCTTTCCCTTCTCTGCTCCAAACTATACATATTAAGATCTTTTAGTCTATCCAGGTAAGTTTTGTGATGTAAGCCATGCACCATTTTAGTTGCCCCTCTTTGTACACTCTCCAATGTATTTATATCCTTCTGAAGATATGGTCTCCAGAACTGGACACAGTATTCCAGATGAGGCCGTACCAATGACCTATAAAATGATTTCTTTATGGAATAAACAGGTCTCAACAACGCCAGCTATCCTCCATGGTGGACTAGACCCTCTCTGGACCAGCCTAAAACATCCCCCAGGAGGTAAACAGAAGTGCAGGACAGTGTCAAACCCTTGGTGGATGACTATCTTTCTACTTGGATTATCTTAAAGGGCCTACTAGGAATGGACAGTATCCATCTACACATATAGCAACAGGAATTGTGCAGGACATTATAAATGCAGCCGAGTACACTGTATACTTTTATATTTTAATTTAAGGTTCACAACTACCATAATGGCATGATCCACCAGAAAGCGCATCATCGGGCCACCAATTGTGAGGGGTTGTATGAGGTTGTTGGAGGGGGTGTGTGTGCGTGCTGGCCAGGAACATGCCTATTCTTCCTATGGTGGGTTTGGAGTGCCACATGATTTTTAGGAGCCTTGGGCCATTCCAGGAGTGTAGGCAAGTATGACCTTTCTATAATGCCCACATTTACCTCACTGCACGTCACTGCTTTTAACAGCATGTGCACTTAAGTTACTTTTATTTGTGCAGAAGTGGGATCATTTGAATTCATTAAAAAATGTCCGAGTCTCCAGACTGTGATTCATCTAATGGTTCTTTGTGCACTGTGTTTTAACTAATAAATGTAAAATATAATTATATCTATGTGATTCATTTGCTATTGCCTACAATCATAGACGTAGACATATAGAATAGAGGCAGATGTGTTAGAAAGATTCTGTACCAGCACTGTCATTTTCATAATTCTCTTTTTCTTGGTGTCTGCAGAATTCCCAATGTTCATGCTCTGGTAATGAGCGCGCATTGTACAGGTTGTGAAACTGTTCAGTAAGAGGGTTTCTGACATACTGTAAGAGGGCATGTCAATGGAATGTAACACCATGCAGAGTTGGTATAGGTATATTTGGGGGTGTAGCACTTGTACCTAGTATATGGCATGTGAGTGTGCAATGATAATGATGGCTAGTGGCAAACCAGGCGCACAAGCAGTAGACGATCACATGAAGACTTTGGGAGGTATACTGGTTGATTTGCTCGGATGCGAATTTGCACCCTTGTGAGTCAACCAGATCCCACCTTGTGAATGGTGGTACGCTGGCCCACCATTCCCAAGGGGTGTACGTTCACACTGGCTGCGAATGGATGTGTTACATAAACATCCGTTCGTGGCCTGTGGCGGAACACCCACATCATTAAATGGTCGCCAACCATCGAATGATGTTAAATGTGCACACAGATCTAAGGATGTTCGGAGCAACCTTAGATCTGCGTGCACATTTGGAGGGAAGTTGGCGGGTAGCTGACATACGGTGATGTCAGCTGCCCGCCCCCCCCCCCCCCCCCCCGCAATGTGCCCATTAACATGAGAACCTCCAGCATTCTCATGGGAACTCCCATGAAACGCTGGCCGGTCCCATGTGCTAATAGGCCGCACGCATCCAGCACATGCGCAAAGCGAAAACATCGTCCCCGTGCAAATGCGCACGGCAGTGCGAACGGACCAGAATAAGGTCCGCAAGCTTCTTTGGAGCAAAGTAATCCCCATTCTCTTGCAACTCTGCATCAGGCCAATTGTTTTTCAGTTGTCTTTTGTGCAACAGTATATTATTGTGTCTATTTACTGTATGTTTTATATATGTACAATAAACATATTAATAAACACAACAGACATCCGCTGAAATGAACTGAAATGTAGAGGTACAAATTTAATTGTAATAATGAATTCCAGCATCTGAAATAATTAAAGGACTGCTATTACACCCCCCCCCCCCCCCCCCCCCCCAAAAAAAGTACATTAATAGTCAATTTTCAAAAGACATAAAAAAATAATAATAAATGAGGTATCACAATGCAATGTTTCATTGCTGCATACGGATTGACTGGACTAATCTTAGCAGGTACAATATGTGTCTGGGGCAGTTATGTACAGCATATTCAGCTGCTAAAGGTTTTGTTAACATGTCTGCAGCCCTGTCATAAGCAGTTTCTTAAAAGATGATGGGTGGGATGTAATGTGTTATGAGTCTGGCGGCATTGTAAATTGTCAGCCGATCTCTGATTTTTTTTATAGGGGCAGTCATTTAATAGGCATGGTTTCGCAACGCATTACATACCACCCGATTTCTTATTCGAGTTCGGAGCGATATACTGTAGTTGTCACTGGCACAGAAATAACGGGATACAATAAAAATCAGCAGTAAGGATCATGACAGTCAGAATCCCGATAAGTAGTGTGGATCCACAATGACATACGACATTTGAAAACTGAATCCAGCGCCATTCCACACTATTCACTTCCATGGCTGTACCATTCAAAGGATTCATTGTGGTCCTTTTTTGTGTGGAGGCTGCAAGGATTCTGGTAGCGCCTTGGGACTATTTTCATTTGTTTTATCTCCGAGGGATTTAGAGTTAGGCTGTGGGGGTGGGGAAGGGTTAGTGTTAGGCTGTGGAAGGGGTGGATTAGGGGTAAGGTAAAAATACTTAC
The DNA here is from genome assembly GCF_055691185.1 of Crinia signifera. Classification (NCBI taxonomy): domain Eukaryota; kingdom Metazoa; phylum Chordata; class Amphibia; order Anura; family Myobatrachidae; genus Crinia; species Crinia signifera. Next base: position 225,536,531 of record NC_139221.1, read on the forward strand.
CATTATTGAGCCTTTGGAATCCCGCTGCCGGTCTTTGGTATCCAAAAGAAATAACAGTCACTTTAGATCAATTTAAGCATTTTATGCAAAATCTTACTGTTATTTAGTGTACTTAGGCAAAATCTTTAAGCTGGATTTTCTTAGTCGCGAGCTGTGTATCTTCCATCCAGTTATGGTCGGCTGATTCTGCTGTCAACTCTTCAGTTCACGAGAAGTAAAAGTCATCCCAGCCTTGATCAGCAAAGTGGTAGCTTCTGAGGATAATTGAATTTGACCCTAACCTTTCCTCCCTTTCCACTTTTAACTGTGAGTTTATCACATTACTAGAAATGCACAGGAGATGTGGCACCTAGATATTGAATTTGTGCCACAGAAGTAAATATTAACATCATGGAATTATGAAAATAGTGACTATTTCCATTGCATGGATTTTTCGGCTTCTTCAGAAAAAAAGACAATGTAGTGCTATTAATCATTCACACTGATTAATAACACCTACAGTAAATGTGGTTTCCGTAATTGCAATTGTACACATATAGGGGTTTATTCTAGTTCATTCTTTCTGACAAAATCCTTCTTAGATGGACAAAACCATGTGCACTGCAGGGGGGGCAGATGTAACATGTGCAGAGAGAATTAGATTTGGGTGAGTAATTTTGTTTCTGTGCAGGGAAAATACTGACTGCTTTATTTTTACACTGCAATATAGATCTCACTTTGAAGTAAAACCCCACCCAAATCTAATTCTCTCTGCACAAGTAACACCTGCCCCACCTGCAGTGCACATGGTTTTGCCCATCTAAGAAGGATTTTGTCAGAAAGAATGAACCAAAATAAGGCCCATATTGAGGGGGCAATTTAATTAACCGCTAAGCGGCATTTGCCCATAGGGCTTTGCACAACAATCAGCAAGTTCAGAGTGAGATGGGGGTCAGCTGGTGTGCTATTGCTGGCATTTCATTGCTGCTGCAATGGCACATTGTGTCACCGTGGCTAACTGAATCCCATCTGTATTGTTTTAGATATTTTTGTGTCTGTTTCTGATGCTATCAAAGAAATAATGGGCATTGGTTTGTTCATCTGAGCATGCCTTGGGAACAACAGAGGTGCATGGGTTGAGGCCGTGCACTTCATTATGGGCCTGATTCAGACCTGATCACACGGCTTCAAATTTGCAGCAGCCAGTGATCAGTTAAGTCGCCCATTTGCACCCTTGCGAATATGTTCAAAATCCTCCGTAACAGGCTTACCATCAAATGATGTTTACACTGGGCACAAGTCATCGCAGGCACCGCATAGCCTGGGACTTATTCTGTGCTGAGATGAAAAACAGGCACATCCAGGCTGAAGCTGATGTCACAAACCCTCCCGTAAGCCGGCTTGGCATGCCGGCCTTTTCCCCGACACTCCCATTTGAATGATTTCTCTTCTGTTCGCTAATAAAGGTCAGTCAAGATTGGAAGAACGTGGCCGTTCACGCATCCTTTGCCGACGTGCACACGTTCCATTCACATGTGCAGGCTGGTGATGGGAGCCACTCATGAGAGTGGCTCCATCTATATTTTGGGCCAAGATGGCCGAATTCGGGCGGGCGCTGATGTCATGTGACATCAGCTGCCTGCCCAGAGCAGGCATCAACCCGCCTGGATTCTCAGGGGTACGCCCAGCAATTTCATAGCGCACCCACCGCTTTTTTTGGGCACGCCCATGAAAGGCTGGGCCTAGCCCTGCGCCCACCCCTTGCCCACCCCAGGCCCTCCCTTCCTGGAGTGTATGGCCCTACGAGAGTGAAACTCAGTGAAGCCATTGGCTCTCTGTGTTTGCCCATGCGCAAATCCCGAACATCAAAGACAGGGTTGAATTCGGCCCATAATGAATGGGTCTAAATTGGCCCCTGTGCTTGCTCAAGAAATGGGCAACACGTGCAATGAAATTGTACGCATTCCACTCGCATGTACACATAATACCCAAGAGGCGGACGGGTTGTGACAGTATCACACAGTCAAAGTTTAGTGAGGGTGTGCTCATGCAAATGGGTCTGGAAAAGGGGCAAATATATGCAATTATTCATTGCACATTGATTATGAGCAATTTAATCCAATCTACAATATTTCCAGGCCCATTATGTGAAGTCATTGTCCATTCCATAGAGTTTCATTGGGAAGTGAACAATTAAACACAGGAAGGAGTGTTCTCACAACAAGGAAACCAATTAAAGCAACATAAACGCCCCTACAATGACTGTGTACTTACAGATCATAATCATTCTGTTTTCTTACAAATTGGTGTACTATGCATTCTTGCGTAGGCAGGCTTAAAGTGTAATTGGTACTTATGTAGTATCTGGGCTGCCGATTTTTTGATTGTATGCCTTAAGTTAAGGCATACAATCAGATGCGATGCGATATCGCATCGCATCGCATACGACCATATCGCATGCGATGCGATGCGATGACCTGATTTTTCCATAGGATTCAATGTTAAAATGGACTGAGTCCATTTTAACATGGAATTCAATGGGAAAAAGGGGTCCTTTTCATACCCTACTATCCAAGTGGGCATGGAGTTGGATATAAACCTGTGGCGAGCGTAGCGAGCCACCGAGCCCTGCGAGAGGACGGTACTCTGTGTCCCCTCGCCACGCTTCGGGCTCGCCACAGGTTTATATCCAACTCCATGCCCACTTGGATAGTAGGGGTATGAAAAGGACCCCTTTTCCCATTGAATTCCATGTTAAAATGAACTCAGTCCATTTTAACATTGAATCCTATGGAAAAATCGGGTCCATCGCATCGCATCGCATGCAATATGGTCGGGTGCGATGCGATGCGATGGACCCGATTTCAAAATCGGCAGCCCAGTTACTACATAAGTACCGTGTAATTTAGCTGCAAATACTAATGAAGAAAGTGCAACTCAAGCGGTTATTTGTTAATTAATAACAATTAGCGTGTCTTTTTTTTTAAATATGCATTTTATTTTGTCTTTAAGCAGACCAAGTAAATGTGTATTACTTCACAGCACATTGAACAGCCACAATAAAACTGCACTGAAACAGCATTCACCTATAATGGGTATGGGTCATGGGGTCAACAGCATTGGTCGATGGTCAAAAGGTTGACAAATTAAACCTTAGGTCAAAAGGTCGACCCATGCAATGGCTGGCATGAAAAATGTTGACCTCATGTTAAACGTTTCCATGTCAACATATTGCCTGTGTTGACCTTTTGACCATGTCAATCTAAGGCATGTCGACCATTTTCATGCGTCGACCTAATTACTCTCTATCGACTGCATCCCCCTATGTGTGTTATACACACAGCATTTGAGGATTGTGCATCCAGAATTGTTATAGCTGTAACAAAGGGCCTGATTCAGACCTGCTCGCTAGACAGTGTATAAATGCCGCCAGGCCTCCCTGCTGTCATGTGATGTCAGCCACCCACCCCTAGGATGCATGGGCATGCCTGCGTTTTCAGAGGTATGCCCAGAGTTTCTATGGGCGTGCCCACCATTTGTGGACACACCTATAGAACGATGTGAAACTCGCGGAATGCGTTCCCTTCGGGGGTTTGCACATATGCATATTTACACATGCGTAAACCCCCACCATCGGCCAGGGGAGTAAATTCGGATTTGAACGATTAGGTATGCATCGCCCCCACAAGTTTTATTCAAAACTAGCATGTTCCGACGCATCCAGTTCTATAAGCTTTTATGCCCGTGTCCAAGGCTAGTTATATTGCTGTTTGTTCCAAATGTATGCTAGATACTGTATATTACTGTTTGTTCCAATTGTAAGGTTTTGTGGAGTACAGTATCCTGACTCTTTACAAAATATGTTCACGAATAATTGACCTTTGGCAGCTGAGTAGAATTAAATATATGCATTGGGCCATATTCAATGAGAACATTCACGGCGTGCAGCGAATCCTGTTTAGGATTCGCTGCACAGTCGCCACTGCCCGCCGTGTTTCAGAGCATCGCTGTCCCCCCTATTCAACGTCGCAGGGGCTCGCTGCCCCTGACGGCGAGTGTGAACCCCTGCGGCAGGTGCCTCATGGAGCCTGAGGACGGTGGCAGACAGGGAGATGGAAGTCTCCCTGCCTGCCCCAGAACGTATGTGGGGGGGAGGTGGGCTCCCTGGGAGCCAGGCAGCACAGGCTGCCCCCCGGGAGAGCCAGCAGGTGACCAGGTATTCACTGCACCCGATCGTGCATATGTAATGATCGGGTGCAGTGAATATATGAATATCTAATGAGCGGCTCTCGGCTCCCGGCCCCCTGCTGGTTGCTCTGTGTAAAAAAAAGTATATATATATTTTTTAAATTAAATATATATTCATGTGCTATAAGCACATGAATAAAAATAGCATGCCCCTTCACAGAATAAAATTCCTGATTTTTTGACACCAAATGTAAAATAACAACAACTTTATTTTAAAAGTTCACTTTCCACTTCACCATGAAAAGATGGCAATTTGCTTCACGGCGACACACTGCGAAAATCATTTAAAAAAACGGCGAAAAGTGCACTTTGAATAGGGTGATTCGCTTTCTGACCCCAAAAAATCACCTTCCAAGGCGAAAATAGCACAAATTCACCGTAAAACAGGGCGAATTATCCTCATTGAATACTGCCCATTGTATGTCTCCTACCTTTTTCTAGAAATAAGCTGCCCCAGAACTTCACCATTTCCAGACTTTTAGTGACAACCGGGTTTGAGCACAAGTGTGCAAACGCTGTCAAACCTCCATAATGGTATTTACAACCTGTCAGAGTACAGAACTTCGCTGTGTGGGAGATATGCATCAACTAAATAGAGCTATCCAGACATGGGGCAGTACGGGTGGTGTAATGGTTAGCATTACTGCCTCACAGTACTGAGGTCATGGGTTCAATTCCCACCATGGCCCTAGCTGTGTGGAGTTTGTATATTCTCGAGATACTTTCCTCCATATTGGTAGGTTATTTAGCTCCTAACAAAATTATCCATAGAATTTCTGTGTGTGCATGTAAATGTGGTCGGGAATATAGAGTGTAAGCTCCAATGGGGCAGGGATTGATGTGAATGTTCAAGTATTCTCTGTAAAGCGCTAAGGAATATGTGTGCGCTATATAAGAAACTGATAATAAATAAATAAAATAAATGTAAAATAACAGACATTCACACATTATGGGATTTAGATAAAAGGTCGATACAGGTTGAGTATCCCTTATCCAAAATGCTCGGGACCAGAAGAATTTTGGATAACGGATTATTCCGTATTTCGGAATATTTTAATATTTCAATGATGTTTTTTGAAGTGTCTTGCATTTATGCTGTATAAACACATAAAATACACACATATATATTTTATTACAGGTCGAGTATCCCGTATCCGAGTATCCGTTATCCGAATTATTCCGAAATACGGACATTCCAGAAAGTGAAAAAAAATTTTTTTTTTGCTAAAAACTCACTGGGGACATTTGTAACAGCATCACTTGGGACATGATATGTAACTGGCACTATATATGTGCAAGACAATGATTGCTTGGCATTCAAATTCAGTGCTGAGATAGTACACACATTTTGTTTCACGTTTTGAAACCTTGTTTTTTGAACAATTAAAATATATTTGTGTGTATTTTATGTGGTAATAAAATATATTTGTGTGTATATTATGTGTTTATACAGCATACATGCAAGATACTTCAAAATACATCATTGAAATATTAAAATATTCCGAAATACGGAATAATCCGTTATCCAAAATTCTCCTGGTCCCGAGCATTTTGGATACGGGATACTCAACCTGTACCACATAAAATACACACAAATATATTTTATTTGTTCAAAAAACAAGGTTTCAAAACATGAAACAAAATTTGTGTACTATCTCAGATACTGAATTTGAATGCCAAGCAATCATTTTCTTGTACATATATAGTGCCAGTTACATGTCATGTCCTCAGTAGTGCTGTTACATATGTCCCCAGTGAGTTTTTATAAAAAAAAAAAAATTTCTTCACTTTCTGGAATGTATGGTTTTTGGAATAATTCGGATAACGGATATTCGGATACTGGAAACTCGACCTGTAGTGACTTAATTTGGGCAACATGATCAAAAATCATCAAATGGTTGACAAGGCAATTGTCCACACATGACAAGGTCAGCATTAGTTTTTAGAATATTTAAAGTAAAAAAAAAAAAAACACTTTAGCATCCACGAGGACTTCGAATTAGGATAATAATGTGGCCTGAAGCATGATAAGTGAAGCGAGGGTCCACGTGCTCATAACTACAGTACAAATTGACACAAAAAAAAAACTTGTGGTGATGTTTTCATTTGTTGACACTGTCAACCTCATATACCACACCCACATACAATTTATGAGCTTTCTGTCTATGAATTCACTAAAGCAGGCATTCCCAACCACGGTCCTCAAGGCACACCAACAGTACAGGTTTTAGTGATATCCAGGCTTCAGCACAGATGGTTTAATCAGAATCCCTCAGATACTAATTTAGTCACCTGTGCTTTAGCCTGGATATCTACAAAACCTGCACTGTTGGTGTGCCTTGAGGACAGTGGTTGGGAATGCCTGCACATGATCAGTGACATCATTGACCCCAAATATGCAGGAGGCATTGTTATTTATAGTGGATCCAACTCATTCTACTGTATATTTTTTTTTAGGTTACAGTATAAATGGTACAATGTCTAGGTTGACAGTCACTAGGTCTGACCACTAATGTGCAACAGTGACTAGTTCAATACCTCGTAATAGGTATATGAAATACTCTAAGGATAGAAAAGAGAAAGAGTGTCCTTTTGTGGGTGCACCGTAAAGAAAGGGTAAGTATGTAAAAAATAACTTTTATTATAGTTCCTTTAAAAGGCTGCGAAAAATAGTTAAAAAACACATATAACATTCATGGGTAGGGTAACACACTTATTTAAAAAAAAAAAAGGTGTCAGGCAGGTATGGCTATATGTTTATTTATTATGACGTGTAGAGACTGGCCAGTGTGTAAGTGCCCCAATTCGTGCAGTGGATCTGTGATCTCCGCCTGCTAACCGAATTTCTGGGGTGCCAAGAGGAGCTCAGCTATCAAATCTCTAGTAGCTCCACATTGGGTAGAACCTCAGTGTACCATGACACAGTACAGAATCTCAAGTGCTGTATATATGAAACAGGCACATATATCAAACAGCTAAGTCACCAGGGTCTAATCATGGGGTGTCACCTCTGTCAGGATAGCAGAGAGACCTCGACCCCACGACCAATAGTGGTGTGGCACAATGCTCAGCCAGCTGTTGATATAGATTCTGGGGTGAAGTGTGTCCCTGTCCGTGGACCGGGGAAATCACAATCACCACTGATGGCTCTCTAGTACATCTAAGTACAGAATCTCAGGTGCTGTATGTGTCACCTGGTATATACACCTAAAAAGCTGGGATGCCGATGTCTAGTGATGGGGTGTCACCTCTGTCCGAATGGCAGATACCTCAACCCAAAACCTGGTGACACGGCAAGTCGATAAGCCAGCTAAGGGTATGGATTCTGGGGTGGAGTGTGACCCTGTCCGTGGATCAGGAGAAACACAGCCACCACTAATAGCTTTTGGACAAAGAGTAACAGAGAGAGTGGGATATCCCAGGGTGGGGTATATCCACTGTGGTACAGGTATTAGTTGGAGCCCTTACAAGGGCTTCCAAGGTTACACACTGTAGTACATCAATCAAAATACATTGGTAAAGAAAATAACAAACAGCACAACTGCCTGCGCACCACTAGCCAGCACGCGCTTCGCAGTTAAGCTTCTTCTGGCCCTGAAGAAGCTTAACTGCGAAGCGCGTGCCGGCTAGCGGTGCGCAGGCAGTTGTGCTGTTTGTTATTTTCTTTACCAATGTATTTTTATTGATGTACTACAGTGTGTAACCTTGGAAGCCCTTGTAAGGGCTCCAACTCATACCTGTACCACAGTGGATATACCCCACCCTGGTGGTACGTATATGTTAGTTGGGCACCCACTATAGTTAGTACGCTCATACCCCCACTATCTATGTTGGCATGGAGTTGATTTTATATAGTGTGGCGAGCGCAGCGAGCCACCGAGCCCGAAGTGTGGCGAGTGGACATGGAAAACTAAGCAAATAGCTTAGTGGGCGCCCAACTAACATAAAAGAACCCAGATTGTTAGTAACCTCATCCGGGTTATTTACACCGCAGAACATCATATATTGGTTACGCATCCATTGCCGGGAATGTGGCACACAAGCGTCTCACACGCATGCTCCTCATTTATGCTGTGGCGTGCCAGGAGCCGCTCAGATGAGCGTGACTTCATCTGTATGTCTTTTTCCAACCTCAACACCTATGTTACTAAGGGCCTTATTCTAGTTCACTCTTTCTGACAAAATCCTTCTTAGATGGACAAAACCATGTGCACTGCAGGTGAGGAAGATGTTACTTGTGCAGAGAGAATTAAATGTGGGTGGGGTTCTACTTCAAAGTGAGGAGATCTATATTGCAGTGTAAAAATAAAGCAGCCAGTATTTACCCTGCACAGAAACAAAATAACTCACCCAAATCTAATTCTCTCTGCACATTTTACATCTGACCCCCCCCCCCCCTCCCCTGCACATGGTTTTGTCCATCTAAGAAGGATTTTGTCAGAAAGAGTGAACTAGAATAAGGTCCTATGTTACTATATCAAGCACCCTCTGGCTTATCTCCAATTCCAGTTTTAGTAGTTATTGTTTGTGGGGTTTTGCTAGGGGTGTGGTATAGCTCAAAGAAAATGTCTAGGTCGACAGTTAAGTTTCTTGTTTTAATGTGAACACCTCAACATGTGGACCACCAATAAGTGTACTATGCACCAGTTAGTTTTCTGGCCTGTATAATGTTAGCAAGCCATGCATTTGTTGTCAGGTTCTCTTTCAAAGTTGCAGTAGAGAATCAGACGTTCTTCATCATGTGAGTAACATTCCTGGGGTGGAACACTCTAGAACACCTTTAAGTATGGAATATATACTGCAAACGAGCAAAATAAGCCCTCACAAAAACTAATCTAACTAATGTTTAAAGCTACTGTAGCTAACATTCATTAACGGAAAGGGATATTTTACTTTGAATATGACATATTTTACCTCTAAACAGTTCAGTATTTGAAATTGGTAAAGTGTGAACATGGTGACAAAATTGGCATTTCATACAAACCTATGGGGTATATTTATAGAGTAAATTGTGGTCCTACCAGGAAAATGATCATACCTTCATAAACAGGGGCCTGTCAGCAGTTCCCATAGAGAATACTGTACTGTGTACTGCGGCCTTTAGCACTATTTAAGCTAATGCATGAGAGGCCGTTGCTGCATGATTTTTACAAATAAAAACAATATGGATAGGTGAATATGAACCCTCTAATCGACTAAAAATAGTCGTCCACATCTAGATCGACAGCAACAGAAGTTACATGTAAGCGTTAGATAGACGGGAGCGTGGTCGACAGTCACATGGTCGTCATGAGTATTTCATGTTGTTTTGGTGCCGAATGTCACAGGGGTCCACGTGGACACTTACTATGTGCAAAGTGCCCCCCCCCCCCCCAAATGAGTCGCTTTGCACGCCATGCTATGCTTGGCACATTATTATAATCTCACTCTATATCCACTTGGATAGTAAAGTATGAACCAAGTTGACCTGTGACAATCAGCACTATAAAAACATGAAAAACTAATTTTGACCATGTGACCGTCAACCACACTGTTCTCGATCTAACGCTTGCATGTAACTACCAATCTATACATAGTCAACTATCTTTAGGCGTCTAACTAGACGGATTGACTAAACGTGGTTGACCATAACATACGAAATTGGACCATGTGGGCTACACTTACTAACAGGTGGTGTTGATAAACTTCTGGGTTATTTTGGTATTTGTATGAGTGTACAGACAAAGCCACTGGAAAATCATTTGAAAAGGAGCTAGTCTAAAAATTGTCCCATTGCGCATCCATTGTGTGGAGTTTAGCATAGTAGGAATACTAAGGGGCAGATTTCTTAAGCTTGGAGAAGAGATAAACTGGAGATAAAGCGGAGAAAAGGTAAAAGGAGATAAAGCACCAGCCAATCAGCTGTGTTTTAAAAAGACAGTTGGTAGTTGATTGGCTGGTGCTTTATCTCCTTTTACCTTATCTCCGCTTTATCTCCAGCTTATCTCTTCTCCAAGCTTAATAAATCTGCCCCTAAATGTGGTATATAAAAAAACTTTTTCACAAACCTGCCAGATCAAACCGAAGGCAGTTGCAGCAGGTTAGGGTATAAAATCCTGGCTGTCGGAAGACTGCCAGCCGAATCACAACAGACAGAAACCTGTTCCCAATAAGTATTTTAAACCTGGACCTAATCCTAACCTACAGCCTAGCCCCGGGGTGGCCAACCGGTCAGAGGCAAAGAGCCGAAAAATATCTGTAGTCAAGCTAAAGAGCCAACAACATGCGCGCGCCTTCGACGCGCATGCCAAAAAAGGGGCATGGTCTATTTGGACCCCTTGGGTGGGTGTGATACACATATGCCTCCAATAGTGCAGTGCCATATATACATATGCCCCCAATAGTGCCAGATATACATATGCTCCCACAGTCCCAGGTATGCCCCCCACAGTGCTGGGTATGCCACACGGTGCCACAAACTGCTATGCCCCCACAGTGCCAAAAAGCTGGTATGCCCCCACAGTGCCAAAAAGCTGGTATGCCCCCACACTGCCTCAAACTGCTATGCCCCCACAGTGCCACAAACTGTTATGCCCCCACAGTGCCACAAACTGCTATGCCCCCACAGTGCCACAAACTGCTATGCCCCCACAGTGCCACAAACTGCTATGCCCCCACAGTGCCACAAACTGCTATGCCCCCACATCGCCACAAACTGCTATGCCCCCACAGTGCCACAACTGCTATGCCCCCACAGTGCCACAAACTGCTATGCCCCCACAGTGCCACAAACTGCTATGCCCCCACATCGCCACAAACTGCTATGCCCCCACAGTGCTACAATCTGCTATGCCCCCACAGCATTCACCGTTGTTGCTGCTGCTGCCGGGTGTGGAGAGGACAGTCTGGTGTTCCCCTGCAGTCCTGTCATTTCACCGAGGGGAGGAGAGCACAGCACACCGCGTGTCTCCTTCCCCCCCTCACTTCCCTGTGACTGGGCCGTCCACCAATCAAAGCTCGCGGGCCAGCTCCTGATTGGCTTCTGGCCCGCGAGCTCTGATTGGCGGATGACCCAGTCACAAGGATGCACAGTGAGGGGTAGGAGAGATAAGCGATGCGCGCTCTACTCCCCTCAGAAGGAGAAGGGATTTGAGGAACCGGCAGCGGGTGATGGGGACGGGGACAGACGGTGGGCGGCGGGCAGCAGTGGGAGCAGGAGCCGCACAATAGCAGGGGGAGAGCCGCATGCGGCTCTAGAGCCACAGGTTGGCCACCCCTGGCCTAGCCCTAAACCTCTCCCTGGTGCCTAACCTTAACCCTCCAGGATTCTGATGATCAGGAGCCAGCTGTCGGTATTCTTGCTGTTCAGAAACTGAATTTTAAGATTTTAACAGCATCCCTTTCAGCTACCTTACCTTTTGGTATGCGTTGGGGGAAAATAAAAACATTGGAGTAAAACCCTCCCACCAATAAAGTTCCTTCCTACTGAGCATGTCTAATATTTTAGATAATTGCCATATAGGAAAAACATACAGAAAATATGTGATTGATATTCATTTTAACATTATTTTCATATGAAATATAGCTTACAGTACCTTAGTTGAGATGTCCCATGCTCAGCTGACTACTGACACACAGAGCTGTTTATGATGTACTGTAAGTTAAGTCACATGATCAGTTTAGTGAACTGTTGCATTTCACAACTGCGTGTAAGGATTTCTTACTTTATTATTATTATTATTATTATTATTGCAAGTGAGAATGTGACAGTTGTGTGCTTCACTGTGCACGGTGCAGACATTTTTTTTTCTTCATTTTGCAACTTATTCACTAATAATGCACTAAACAGCTACTAAAGTAGTAAATGTGGCCAGTCACTACTATGATTTGGCGCTTTTGTACACAATTTTAATGCATTGAGCTGATAAATCGTTTGACAAATGTCAAATCCCATGTCATTTATTTACGATTCTGATCCGATGCGCGGTCCCATTCGCAATAGATCGGATCAGCTGATTGTCACTGCTGCACCAAGGATACACCGTACCTTGTTTCCCCGATAATAAGTCCTACCCTGAAAATAAGCCCTACCCTTGATTTTGGACACTGGCTCAAAATAAGCCCTACCCTGAAAATAAGCCCTACCCTTGATTTTGGACACTGGCTCAAAATAAGCCCTACCCTGAAAATAAGCCCTATAAAAATTTCCCTTAGCCGAGTGCGTACACTAACTTCTATGACCCTATCTCCACCCCCGCTAACCCCCTTCCCTGCTGCTTTCCTTGTACAGTACTGTACTGTAGACGCCGGTGAAGCTCCCAGTCCCAGGGATGCACTGTGCCCTGCGCATAACATTACTGCGCACATCACTCGGCTTCTGTACACAGCGGGAGCAGCAGTGCAGGACGAAAAAAAGAAGAAGTACTGGAACTGGAAAGTGCTGTACTGTAGGTGAGGAGCAGGACTGGGGGCATGGTGATAAAAAAGGAGGAACAGGGGCTGTAAAAGAAGGACTGGGGGCATGGTACTTTAAAAGGAGGAATGGGGGCTTTGAAAGCAGGAATGGGGGCATAGTTGTGTAAAAGGAGGACTGATGGCTGTGAAAGCAGTACGGGGGGCATGGTACATTAAGAGGAAGACTGGGGACTGTGACAGAAGGACTGGGGGCATGTTACTTTTAAAGGAGGAATGGGGGCTGTGAAAGCAGGAATGGGGGTGTGGTTGTGTAAAAGGAGGACTGGGGCTGTGAAAGCAGGACTGGGGACATGGTACTTTAAAAGGAGAAATGGGGGTTGTGAAAGCAGGAATGGGGGCATGGTTGATTAAAATAAGCCATACCCCAAAAATAAGTGTTGGTGGTAGTTTTTTTATGGAAAAAATAAATAAAATTAGACAGTGTCTTATTATCGGGGAAACACGGTATCAGTGAATGGGATCACTTGCAATACATCATAATCAAAATGACCACATACGATGGATTGCAAGAGATCTAGCGGCGGAGAGTTGACGATGTATTGCACGTAAGGCAGCATGCAATAGCTTGGCTTGATGTATGGGTTCCTTAAGTACTGTATTTATTAATGGTATATTTTTTTGCAGATGAATTAGTATAAATCAGCAGATAAGTGTATGGGAACTCATCTGTATCTCAGACCACATGCTGTCTTTCCTGTCCGAACAAAGTGCCTAATTCTGACCTGATCGCAAATCTGCTTTTTTAGCAAATGGACAAAACCATGCTGAACTGCAGGTAGGGCAAATGTTACATGTGAAGAGAAAGTTAGATTTGGGTGGGGTATGTCTAAACTGAAATAAAACTTGCAGTGTAAGAATAAAGCAGTCAGTATTTACCCCGCACAGAAACAAAATAACTCAGCCAACCCTTCCACAAGTACCTAGACATTACTGTTCCCTCTGGCAGCCAACCTTCCAACAAAAGCCTAACCATAACGATAAACATAAACAAAAAAAATTGTTGACCATTTGCATTTTCTTTTGACCCTTTTGGCCTAAATCCATGCCGCCCATTTAACTGTTGTACTTACCTATTGACCTATTGTATGATCATCTATTTACTGTCTATTATCTGGTTTTCGTCTCTCGGACAGGTAGTAGATAATGGCAAACCTTGGTGAGCCAGTCCAATTCTGCTGCCACACTGCACATACTGTATGTCTTCAATTTTTAGTGTACAGAACCAGGACTGCCGAGAGGCAGGGGGGGCGGGTACATTTTACCGGGGCCCGGGACTATCAGGGGGCCCGGGTCCGAGGACACACACACACTCTTTTTTTAAAGGCAATTGGTGCGTGTGCCGCGCAGTTCTGTGTAGCGGGACTCGGGAGCGCGGGCGGTGGTAAATTAATAGAGGAGAGGCGAGCGGGTGTTTAATATCTGTCACTGTCAGTGAGGGTGTGCAGACACTGACAGTGGCAGAGGCGTCCGGTCCACCGCTGCGGAGCTTCCGTGCAGACTGCAGAGAGAGACTCTCGCGAGATGATTAACATCATCTCGCAGGTCTGTCTGTGTATCTGCAGAGTGCAGACGGCAGCAGCTGGGACTGGTGCTAGTACACTACTACTACAGCCTGCACGTGGGTGACCAGGGAGGAAAAGGTGCGGTGGAGCCGGAGGATCTGAGAGCCTGAGGTCACTGTGCACCAGTGACGTGCGGTGAGGTTAGTGTCAGGTGAGGCAGGAGTTATTTGGGACAGTGACAGTGGGAAAGCGGGGAGAGTGACAGCGGGGGATGGGGGAGAGTGACAGTGAGGGATGGGAGGAGTGACATATGGGAGAGAGACAGCAGGGGATGGGGAGAGTGACAGTGGGGAGATTGATAGTGGGGAGAGTGACAGTGGGGGATGGGGGAAGAGTGATAGTGGGGAGAGTGACAGTGGGGCATTGCTGGAAAGTGACACTGGGGAGAGTGACAGTGGGGGATGGGGGAGAGTGACAGTGGGGAGAGTGACAGTGGGGGATGGGGGAGAGTGATAGCGGGGAGAGTGACAGTGGGGGATGAGGGTAGAGTGACAGTGGGGGATGGCAGGAAAGTGACACTGGGGAGAGTGACAGTGGGGGATGAGGGACAGTGGCAGTGGGGGATGGGGGACAGTGACAGTGGGGGATGGGGAGAGTGGCAGTGGTGACAAAGGGCTGAAGCATTACTTACCATTTAAGTATACTTGGGCTCCAGCAGCATTGCCACCAGGTCGATGGGATACAGCTGGCCCAGACTGTAGCAGCAGAAGGAGGGAGGGAGACCAGGATTCCCAGTGGGGTCAAGAGATACAGCCGCCGCAGCATCAGCAGAGAGCTGGCCGCGGCGGCTGGAGGAGGGAGGAGAGCAGGGCCTCCATGCAGAAGCGGTGACACTGACTACCGCTGCAGCGTTAGGAGAGCCGCAGGAGGAGGAGGGAGGGGAGCCAGGCCTCCCCGCGTAGTCCAGAGATACAGCCGCCGCAGCATGAGCAGAGAGCTGGCCGCGGCGGCTGGAGGAGAGCTTCATGCAGGAGCGGTGACACTGACTACCGCTGCAGCGGAGGAGGACGGAGGGGAGCCAGGCCACCCTGAGATGCGGGGTAAACTGTACCCACTCCTGCTCTCTTCGACATTGCAGGCAATACAGCTCCTCCTGGAGCCTGTCCTGCTCAAGTTCCCCGGCCACCCTCCTCTCTCTCTCTGCAGGTTAACGCTGGCGCATCTTGAGCATCCAGGCTCTGCTCCAGCCATTCCTTCTGCCCCAGCCACGTATGACAGTGGATCAGTCTATCAGTGTGTGACAGACTGATCCGCTGTTCTATCACATCTGTCTCAGTGACAGGGGGCGTGCTTTGATGTAGGCTGAAGGCACGTCCCTGTCACTGATGCAGATGTGAAGGTGCCGCTTCCCTGTTGTTTTTTAATGGGCTTTTCAGCCTCGTTTGTGCCCACAACGTATTCCCGCCCCCCGCAGCTGACAGTTTTCAACTGTCAGCTGGAGGCACAGCTCCCGCAGCCTCCCAGCCTTCCCACAGCATCTCCCACCATAAATGATATAAAAAAATACAAATAAGATATTTATAACACAGTATATGTGTTATAAATATCATCTATGTATTTTTTTTTTATGATTTATGGCAGGGGAGGCTTTGCCTCCCCTGCCTCCCCTGACTGCACGTCCCTGCTGTGCACTGACCCAGAAAATTCAGACAGACAGACAGACCCAGTAAATTCTAAAAATGCTGCAGTGCTTCCTGTAAGTACATTTGTCTGACCTGCCTGGCTTAATATATAACTTATATAGGTTCTGTCTATCTATGATTGATCTGTGTATATATATATATATATATATATATATAATCTATAGATATATATAGATATATATCTATAGATATATATATCTTGCATAAGAATGGCGTCAATCCAGGGTTCCTTTTTTGCAAATTGTTTAAGTCATTAAAAGCAAACCACCGTACAATAAGCTGATGTTTCAGTGCTTCTAGGACACTTTTGTCAATGGTTGTGTCCAAATTGAATGTATTTATTTTTTTATATAAAAACACACTCCAATTCAATATCTCATTGTGGCCTTGTGGGTGCATATATTTGTAGTGTTCACACTAGGTTTGTAGGCTGTGCCCTGCCCATTTTTCTAACTTGTGAATGCGCCCTGCCCTTATTTTATTACGGTAATGTGCACCCTTCCACAATCCCCCACTGCGACAGGACTTTGTTATGTGCAGCTCTTCCTGCTGCCACTGTGCTGAAAGGCCTGCCCCTCTCAGCCCTCTGGTGCCCCCCAGCACCTCCGCTGCTGCAGCAGCAAGTGTATGACAGCGTAGCGCAGTGCTGAAAACTTCCCCCACCTCTCTTGGCCATTTCAAATGCTGTGCAACTATGAGCCAATCATAGCTTGCGTAGCTGCAGCTGCAGTGATTGGCTGCCGGGTCGCGAGCTCCGATTCGCTCACTAGTAGGCACCATATTTGAAATGGCTGAGAGCTGCCGGACGGGTGATGGAAGCATGTGGCGCTGCTATCTGCTCTCATACAGTGGTGGAGGGGGAGGCCAGACCCAGACTACCGGGGTGAGTCTGCACTACAGGAGGCACTACAGGGGACATTAAGCAGAGGCATAACAGGGGGCATCAAGCAGAGGCACTACAGGGGGCATTATTCAGTGGCACTACAGTGGCATGATAGCAGCCTAAAATTAGGATACATATTATAGGTGGTTTTAAGTAAACAAACTGGTTGTCTTGTATTTTTCTGCATTGAGGCTGTGACTGGTGCTCTGCTGAGAGCAGCAGATCAGCTATTCTAAGTGCCCCCCCATCTAAGCCTTGGGAGTGAACACTATATTTGTATGTCTATATTTGTATGTATATATATATATATATATATATATATACATACATATACAGTATAGGGGTAAAAGCCGCTCCACTATGGTGAAATCCCACCTTGCGAATGAGTGTGAATGCTGTGTACTGCTGCTAATCTTTTCGCAGCGGAGCAAAAATGTCTACAGTAAGGGGCCCATTTATCCAGTAACATTTGCGGCTAAATCGGGTGTTTTCGGGGGTTAACCGCAAATATTATGTATCACCGAAATGTATTAAAGGGGACCGCAGCAGGAATCTCCGATCCCTGCTGCGATCCCCCCCTGCACCGCCACCGGCCGCATCCCCCATAGGTTTCTATGGGGGATGCAAAGCTGCCCGATGTATCAACATCGGGCAGCCCGGCATCGCACTCCTGGGCTATCGCCATTCTGATATGGCGATAGCCCATTGTAGCCTATGGCTACACATCGCACTGCCGAGCAGGGCAGTGCGGTCGCGGGGGTCAGCACATAACCGCGCATGTGCAGACCCCCCGGCTTCCGGGTCAGGGTTTCGCAAGGATGGGCTCCTTTCGGAGCCCTGTCCCTACATCCCTATATTGATACATCTCAGCGGTATCAGATGATACCGCAATGCGATACCCGCCGATGTCATCACGCCGGCATCGCAATATAATGATAAATGCGCCCCTAAATCCATTTGTGAGACACTCCCTATGGAATGATTTTTTTCACTGGTCACCACTGATCGCAAGCTCTGAGTAGCCAGGCATTTACTCGGCAGCTGCGATATTATCAGCTTGATTGTGGCTGGAGCTGACATCAAAAACCTTTCTCTAACCAGCTTGGGCACTCCTATGCTATCTCTGACATCCCCAATATTTTTTTGGGCACGGCTAGCACTTTCTTTAACACTACCAATTAATGGTCTACCAGCCCCAGAAGCCGGCTTCCTATTAGTCACCTTGTCAACGGATTGCTAATAGAAAACGTACTGTAGCAGGACTTAATCGCTGGATGGAATTGCACACACGCATTGAAGCCCATAGGCATTCACAGTACATCGATGATCGTCCACTGTGCAAATTTGCAGCGATGCGATTAGGTCTGAATTGGGCCCTATGTGAGTGTGTTTGTGTGTACAGATGTTTCCCTCTATGTTTTTTTGCAGTTTATCATAGCGGTATTGGTATGTGAAATGGGGGCCCTGGGAAGTTGTTGTACCGGGGCCCAGGATTTCTCTTGGCAGTCCTGTACAGAACTGGAAAAAGTCCAGATAAGAGCAACATAACTAATAACAGGGTTGGAGAAGTGAAGCTATGAAGACACATTGGACAAATTGGGATTCTTTATGCTGGAAATAATGTAGAATATTAGGGGAAGACATGCTTAACATGTACAAATACATCAGGGGCCAATATAAGGAACTGTCAGGCACCCCTTTTGCTTTGAGGAAGGAGTCTAGGACATGTGACATGCATTCAGACTAGAGGAAAGAAGGTTTTGTTCCTTTAAAAGGAAATACTTTTTTAAGATCAGGGCAATTCAATTGTGGAACTGTCTTCCTGGAGAGCAGGTGTCGGCAGACAATAAATACATTTAAAATAAGTTTGGACAAACATCTATGGGGTAAAACATTGAGGGGTACAACCAACAATCATATATTTATCTAAAATTAAATCAGAATATACAGTTTATATAAAGGTATGTAGCAAATAGACCATACACTCTAACCAAAGGTTAAACTTAATGTACGTCCGCCTTTATTCAGCCATAATAACTATGTAACTATGCAATTATGTAAGACCAGTGGATAGTAATTCTGGCAGATTGGTTCTGAAAACTGCATGTGATATATTGGAAACTGCATAGAAAAATTGAGGATGATAAGTCGACAATGTCTAGGTCAACAGTAATAAGTCAACACCCAGAGGCGTAGCTAGGGCGGAGCCGGCGGTGCACCAGCTCCAGGCGCCGACATGTCACCTGGCGCCGGAGCTCTGCCGCCAGCTCCCCTGCCCTGCTCGCCCGCTCCCCGATGTGCCCGGCATTAATCTACCCCAGACTGCGGCACCGCACAGGTTACCTACAGCAGCCGCCGGGTGAGGTGACTGCTCCAGCGCCTGTTGGACAAGCTGAAGGGGGCGCGATCAGAGGAGCCTGACTGGCAGTGGCCACGTCCCCGGGCCATGTAGCTCCGCTCTCGCCATTTTAACTGATGAAGTCAGCGGCTGCAGCGCCAGAGCCAGTGTCCGCGGTCCAGGGTCACCTTACCCTCTCTCTTCTCCCTCCGGTCACGGCAGTACCCTGGTCCCAGGCCACCCTTCTCTCCTTACATCATCATCCTGCTGCTGAAGACCTGGAAGACCCTGTCCTGTGCCGGTAAGTGCACCTAGGAGATAGTGTGTGTCAGCTCTCCCGTATATGCACTATATGGCACTGACCTGCCCTCTGCATTCACAGTATCTGTAATTGCTGCATACATGTACAGTATGTGTGCTAGCGCTCATTGGTCTGTGCACCAGGCTGCCCCTCTGTCCTGGGCAGTGCAGGCAGTGTAATTTCCCTGCATATACTCTACTGGATGTTACTATGCAGCATACATGTACAGTATGTGTGCAAGCTCTCATTGCTCTGTCCTGGACAGTGTATCTCACCTGCATATACTGTACTGGGTGCTACCATGCTGCATACATATACAGCATGTGTGCAAGCTCTCATAGCTCTGTCCTAAGCAGTGTAACGTCCCTGCATATACTGTACTGGGTGTTACTATTCTGCATACATGTACCCCATGGGGCGGGGGGGGGCGCGAAACATGCCTTTGCTCCGGGCACCGTGGAGCCTAGTTACACCACTGTCATCACCATATCAACAACATTAATGGGGTTGATAGTAGACAGGATCCGATTGGTTGCCCATAGCAGGATCTGATTGGTTGCCCATAGCAACATGACCTGTGAAGTGTATTTCACATCTTTGTAAATTTCCCCCATAATTATTACATATAATACAGAATAGGTATAACCCATTTAAAGAAAAAAAGAGAAATGTGCTAAATGAAAAACAATGTTCAGTCACTTCTTAGAACTAGCCATTTACTCAGACATTACTAACATTTTTGCATTATTAAGCTGCAGCCAGACTTCCTTCTTAGGAACAGCTAGCGGAATGACCAAGCCATTATCTTACGCCACGGAAAATGCTGCCAGGGTTTGACAGTATTAAGTAAACCCTACATTCAGGTCAACATTTCCTCAGTGCAGTGGGCAATATCGTTTTAAGGAAACAGAATGACCTTAATCTCAGTGACACATTTATTATACTTATTAAGCAGATTAGGCAGTAAAGCATGGGGGAAATAAAAAAAGATTTGCATTCCAGAACAATCAGGGATGATGTTCAGTTGGATTTACACTAATATGTATTGTATAAAATATTCATTTACATTTTTTTTGAACATGCCCAGACACAAGAAGAACAAACAGTATGGCCCTTATTCTGTTCACTTGCAAAGGCAAATTCCTTTTGAAATGGACAAAACCATATGCACTGTAGGGAGTCAGATGTAACATATGCAGAGCGAATTAGATTTGGGTGAGATATTTTGTTTCTGTGCAGGGAAAATACTGGCTGCTTTATTTTTACACTGCAATATAGTTCTCAATTTGAAGTAAAACCCCACCCAAATCTAACTCTCTCTGCACAAGTTACATCTGCCCCCTGCAGTGCACATAGGCCCTTATTCTGATTGAGTTGGATGGCTCGAATGCGGACGGACGGCCGATGGTTGGTGTTTGCGCATGTGCAGATGCGTATCTGCGCATATGCGACGCCACGCACGTCCGAATACTGCGTGAATTCTGTACAGAAGACGATCGGTCAGAACAATCCGAACAGGGGGTGGAGAGGGACGTGAAGGGCTGTTTGGGCTCATTACCATATACGTACGCCCTGCGTTTTATGGGTGTTCCCATGAAAATGGGAAAGTGGAAAGTTCTGAGAATAGATTAGGTAATGAAATTAGTGGGTTCGTCAGAGTGTAAAAAAACATCATCAGCAAATAATGATATGGTGTATTGTGAATGTCCAATTTGGACCCCTTTTACATCTGGGTTATTACGTATATGTTGGGCGAGTGGTTCAATAACAAGGGCGAAGATTAGGGGGGACAAGGGACAGCCCTGTCTGGTGTCGTTTGTGATTGGAAAGGTTGAGGAGATGAGGCCGCTTGCCTGTACTGATGCTGAGGGGGTTAAAATAAAGTGATTGTATAGCTTGGAGGAATTTACCCTGAAATCCAAATTGTTGTAGGGTTTGGAGCATGAAAGGCCAGGAGACCCTGTCAAAGGCTTTCTCCTCATCCAGAGCAAGCAACAGTGAAGGTATTTTATGGGAACACCCAGCATTCATGGGCATTCCCATGTAAATGCTGGCTGTTCCCATGGTGATCGGGACATGACATCGGTGCAGGGGTAGGCAGCTGACATCACCGGATGTCAGCTCCCTGCCCACTTCCTCCCGAGGGTGCACGCAAAGCGTCACTTAGATATGCATGCATGTTCAACATCATTTGATGGTCGACGACCATCGAATGATGTGGGTGTTCACCCTCTGTCAGTGATATTTATATTGACAAGTTTGTTCATCTCTTATCCATTAATTGCTAATGTCAAATCTTCAATAAAAATCAGCCCAAAAAATGTAACTATACTTACATTTAATTTAATAACTGTGCAATACATTGCAGTTACTAATGGCTAAAAAATTCCCACTGGGTTGAACATGCACTGTGTTTGGGGCCATAAATAGCAGTGGAATTGCTCTTTATTGAAGAATACTTCTAGCATCTCTGCTAGAGGATGTATTTGTTAGCCATATACTGTAGCAGGAAGAGTGATGTTTGAAGCCACAGAGATCAGCACAGGAAGACAATCAGTGTTTGATACGACTTACTGATCTCATCCAATTCTAGATGACGGTTATACATAGTGTGCAGCCATTGAAGAATCTGACTCATTCACTAGGCATGTTATCTAGTAAGTGTGCAGACACAGAGGTTAATGGGTAATGGCCTTAATTACATATACACACCCTTTTTGCCAACATGTGATTGTAATGTGCTGTCAGTGGGCCTCATTCAGTTTTGTATGCAAACAACTCAGATGTTCAGAGAGCTGCCCTTACGTAGGACTTGCATTGCTCATGTGCAGTATGGTTGCTGCATCATCATATGCAGTGTCCCCAAGCCGCAGCTGCCTTTCTGGGGTGGGGAGGGGGCGATAACAGACTGTTTTACAAAGAGCGGGCATATCACCACCTATTTTAAGACATGCCAGGCATTTCCTGCCCCCAGTAGCATACATTTCCAGCCCATCCTGAGTAAGCTGATAACCAATGTTCACGCAGAGTGATCAGACGCTGCATAAAGGGGGATTAGATGCATGTTTTATCACATTATACAGAATATTTGATCATAAGTAATGTATCCATAAATGTTATCGATATCATAATGCCCAAGGCTACTATGTAGTATCCTAGCAGTTAATTCACTAGGTTTACCTACCATCATTTATTCTGCCTTCTTGAAAATGTCCACATTGACACCAGACTGCAATACAGTTTCTACCCTTCTGCCATTAATTTCTGTGTCCAACAGTAAAATCTCCTTGGCTTGGTTTTGTGTCCCAGTGTAACTCTCCCAACTGGCAGAAAGTTATGAGGTTTGTCCATTTGTAATTCAGATATTCTTAAGGTTGGAAGACATTTTGTTTAATCATTCAGCAATATGTCTTGAAATCTGGACTTGGATGATGTCACAGAATGCTCCTTCTACCCCATGAGTTGTTCACACAAAACAACACCATGCAGACATAAAAGGGTACAATTAGAACCCCAGTGTACAGCTGCAGGCATATATGATCTGTACTGTAATAAACCATAACTCAATATGAATTCTGTTGTCGCAAATCAGGAGTGAGACCTGATGGAACGAATTACCATCTGTAGGTACTTCCAAAGGAAGACAAACACAATCCAGGAGGGTGATCTTCATTACCGTTAGTCTGGGAGAACACCCTGACACTTAGGAAGCTCCCAAAAATGTATGCGACTCCCAGACACATGTGAGAAGACAGGTATGGACCTATAGTACGGTATTTCACCTAGCACAAGTTACGGTTTCTCATCTTCCTAACACTTATCCTATTGATTACTTTAAAGGTTAAAAACAATTGTTTGATGGAGTTAATTAATTTGTATGACCTATCTATAGGGATCAGGGGCGTAGCGAGGGTGGAGCCGGTGGAGCGTGTGCTCCGGGCGCAGAAGAGTAGCGTGGCGCCCGGCACCACACTCGCTGCCCGCCGGTCCACCCTCTGGATGCCGCCGGCAATCTATAGCTCTATAGCAGAGGTGCAGAGCCTCTGGGCGTTATTCAATGTGAATACCTGCGAGGTGCAGCGAATCCTTTTTAGGATTCGCTGCACATTCGCCACGTTCCGGAGCCAGCGGGCTCCGGTATTCAACGTGTCAGGGGCTCGCTGCCCCTGACAGGCGAATATGAGCTCCTGCGGCGAATGCCGCAGGGAGCCTGAGGAGGGTGCCAGGCAGAGAGATGGAAGTCTCTCTGCCTGTCCCTGAACGTTTGTGGGGGGCAGGTGGGCTCCCCGGGTGCCAGGCAGCACAGGCTGCCCCCCGGGGGTGCCAGCAGGGGGCCGCGTATATTCACTATACCCGATCGTAACATCGGGTGCAGTGAATATATGAATATGTAATGAGCGGCTCGGCTCCGGCGCCCCCTGCTGCTGGCTGCTGTGTAAAAAAAAAATATATATATATTTTTTTTAAATTAAATATATATTCATGTGCTTACAGCACATGAATAAAAATAGCATGCCCCTCCTCAGAATAAAATTCCTGATTTTTTGACACCAAATGTAAAAAACAAAACACTTTATTTTAAAAGTTCACATTCCACTTCACCATAAAAAGATAGCGATTGCTACTCGGTGAATCATGGCGAAAAAAACCTTCAAATGTATTCGCCATGTGGTCATTGAATAGGGTGATTCACCGTTTTTGTCAAAAATTCGCCAAACAGCACAAATTCGCCATAAAAACATGGCGAATCAGGCTCATTGAATACCGCCCTCTGTCTCCGTCCCGACTCCCTCTGCCTCCCTGCTGCAGCTGCTGTCTGTCTATCTGTGACATGTAGATGCAGCCGCTGGCAGGCAGGGGGAGCAGTTCCTCAGGCTGACGATGACGACATAACATACAGCCTGAGAGGGGAGAGACCTACGGAGGAGCACATGGGCACCAGGGCTACTGTAACTACATGGTTCTGGCATGATTGAATCTGCACACTGGCTTGGCTTGTGCCTGCAAAGTCTGCAGACTTGTGTGTGTGGAACAGTGGAAGGCTGGAGAGGATCCCTGTGATGTCTGCTGCCTAGGGGGGGAGGGGGGACTGTGCTTGAGGTGGTCTCAGATTGGGGGGTGTTCTGTCTGAGGGGCTATGCTGATTATGGTGGGGGGGGGAGGCTGTGCTGTGTATGGGGGCTGTGCTGTCTAGGGAAGGGCTGTTCTGACTATGGGGGGGGGTTCTGCTGTCTATGTGGGGCTATGATGTCTATGGGGGGTTCTGTTGTCTATGGGTGACTGTGCTGTCTATCTATGGGAGGGCTGTTCTGACTATGGGAGGCTCTGCTGTCTAACTATGGTGGGGCTATGGTGTTTATGTGGGGCTGTGCTGTGTATGGGGATGCTGTGCTGTATATGGGGGGGGGCTGTGCTGTCTATATGGGGGGCTGTTCTGACTATGGGGGGTTCTGCTATCTAACTATGGTGGGGCTGTGCTGTGTATGGGGGCTGTGCTGTCTACATGGGGATTTCTGCTGTCTAACTATGGTGGGGCTATGATGACTGTGTGGGGCTATGGTGTGTATGGGGGGCTGTGCTGTTCCTAGGGGGCTGTGTTGACTATGTGGGGCTATGCTGACTATGGGGGGGCTATGCTGTCTAACTATGGAGGGGCTGTGCTGACTATGTGGGGCTATGCCTTCTATGAGGGGTTATTCTAGCTATCTATGGGGGTGGGGGCAGTTATTATTGGTTCTGTAACCACTTATTTACCCCCTTTCAAAATCCTGCATTTGTCACTGGAAGGGCAAGCGGCTCCTGTGTGCAGAGAAGAAGAACCAGTGGCGGCACCTGTATGCAGAGGAGCAGAGCCCCGGAAGCTGCATCTATGTATGGGAGGAGCAGGAGTCCCGGCGGTGCTGCATCTATGTGGGAGAGTAGGCCCGGCGACAGCTCCTGTACAAGGGAGAACAGAGGCCCTGCAGTGTGAGAGCAGGAGACACGGCAGCGGCAGCAAGGAGTGGGACTTCTCAGGCGCTGGAAAGAACATCCCTTGGTGAATAACTTATACTTTCAGGCAGAGGGGTGGAGCAGTGGTGCGGAAATGGAAAATTAGGAAGTACAGCCTGGCTTTCCCGTTTGCCTCTCTTTTCTTTACCCCTCCTCCCTGTCTCTCCAATCATCCCCCACCCCCCATGGTCCCCCTCCCTTTAATGCGCTCCTGTGATCTCTCTCCTTTTCTCCAGTGCTCCTCCACCCCCAACCCACCCCCTCTTTCTCCTCTCCCGATCCCCTCCCTCCTCTCTCTCATGTGCTCCCTTGCTCTCTATCCCCTGCTCTCCCTTGCTGTCCTTTTTTTTTACCTTCCTCTCTCCCCTGCGCTTCCTCGCTCTCCTCTTTTTCCCCTCCCTCTCTCCCTCACTCTCTTTTTCTCCCTCTTGTGCTCCCTCATGTGCAATGTGCATTACGGAGTGTGGCATGCAGCTACTTAAGCAATTATGGTATGTGGCATAATGTCTACTAGGCATTACGGTGTAGGTCAAAATGTGTAATGAGCACTATGGTGTGGCATATTCTATAATGGGCATTCAAATTTGTGTGGCATCATGTGTAAGGTGCATTACTATAAGAAGGACGGGGAGGGGGGGCGCCGAAACATACCGCTGCTCCGGGCACCATGTCACCTAGCTACTCCTCTGATAGGGATGGTTGTTCCTCATTTATAATACTTTTTGGAGGGTTTCCCAGATACTGTTATCCACATCTGCTTAAATGCTGTCATAAAGGTGAGATATATGGAAGGTTACTAGTGAAAGTACTACATGGTCTACATTTTTGTTAGGTAGTTTTAATGCCCTCTATAATGTCCTCTGCACAAAGAATGATACACACAATGCATACAATACCTAGCTACTCAGCAAATAAGCCTAGTTGCATGTCAGTAGTACATTTAGATCAGGGTCCAGATGCATTAAACTTCAAAAGTGATAAAATGGAGAGTAATAAAAAGCCAACCAATCAGCTCCTGTCTGACATTTTCCAAGACCAGTCTGCGACATGGCAGGTAGGAGCTGATTGGCTGGCTGTTTTTCACTCTCCATTTTATAACTTTTGAAGCTTAGTGCATCTGGCCCACGGTCCCTGGAAGTAGCCACACTATAGAATATGGATACTGTAGGTATTATCAGTGTACCATTGTTATAGTGCTTATATACAGTAGC
The DNA here is from genome assembly GCF_055691185.1 of Crinia signifera. Lineage (NCBI taxonomy): Eukaryota > Metazoa > Chordata > Amphibia > Anura > Myobatrachidae > Crinia > Crinia signifera. The sequence goes on from NC_139221.1 coordinate 225,563,141, forward strand.
ACAAATATAAAGGCATTTTACAGACGGCTTATTTTTTCCCCACAGCACTTATTCTCATTCTAGAACACACTGTTTCTCTACAATGGATTCATAGTGTTAATATTACATATTTCACAGATCTGCCCAAGTTGACTTAGTGGTTAGAATAAGGAAAAGCCAGAGGGGAATCTCATATAATGATGGATTTGAATTGCATTAAAAATGGAACCAGCAGGTATTAAAAGCTGACAAACAGCAGGAAAGGCGCACACTACTATAGGGCACTTATTTATCAAGGGATAAGGAGTGACTCAGCAGCTAAATGCTTGCGACTCCTGTAATTTAGTGTTGCCCGGTTTTACAAAGCGGCTCACAAAACAGATACAAATACTGGGAATGGGAATATAATAACCCAGTCAGATGTGGTCAGTACAGTGTGGTGTGGCTCATTTTAGCAGTCCACAAAGGAGAAAGGTTTTAGCCCTTTATCCTATTACTGCTGTATCTGAGAATACTGTCACGCCACAGTTGTTTTTTTTTAGCGGTCAATTATATTTTAATGCTTAAAGTATAGCTTTTCAAGTAATTATCTATATTTGTTTTATACTGTTGGCACCATAAAGTATGTAGTTTATGTTCCACCCTTATTTAAATACATGCTTCAGCTGAACATAAGTGCTGGACACTAGTAGGTAGGTTTAGCGGTACTTGTGGAGTATCACGGCTCCCATCGTATGGCATCGTATGCCATATGTAGTGGCATACGATGGCATACGATGCGATACGATTTTTACAGATTTTTGAGCATTTTTGCTCACAAATCGTATGCGATCGCATCGGATGCCATTTTGCACTGAAATGCATCAAAATGCATTGAAATGTATATTAAACTTGTGAAATGCCCCAAAATGCCATTTTTTTATAGTGCACCACCCCCACTATCAACGTCAACCCGAAGCGTGGCGAGCGCCGCAAGCCCGCGAGGGGCGGCGGTACGCGTCCTACGACCTTTTCATACCCCCACTATCCACGTCGGCGTGGAGTTGAGAATAGAAAGTGTGGCAAAAGCAGCGAGCCACCGCGCTTGAAGCGTGGCGAGCGCAGCGAGCCCCGCGCGGGGACGCGGATACCTGTGAAGCCCACGGGGGACACGTATAGCTGTGAAGGTATCCGCGTCCGCTCGCCACGCTTCGGGCTCGGTGGCTCGCTACGCTCGCCACACTTTCTATTCTCAACTCCACGCCAACGTGGATAGTGGGGGTATGAAAAGGTCGTAGGACGCGTACCGCCGCCCCTCGCGGGCTCGCTGCGCTCGCCACACTTCGGGTTGACGTTGATAGTGGGGGTGGTGCACTATGAAAAATGGCATTTGGGGGCATTTCACAAGTTTAATAAACATTTCAATGCATTCTGATGCATTTCAGTGCAAAATCGGGTGCGATCGCATCGCATCGCATGCGATTTGATCGTATGCGATGCGATTTTTTAGCATACAATCAGCATACGATGAAGGTCGTGGGAGCCGTGATACTCCACAAGTACCGGTTTAGCTATCATTTCTTGTCACTGTATAGTATATAAATGGGACCTCAGACTACAAATGTGTGTAATTCAAAGAAGGTAGCCGGCCAGTGTTGTCACCAAGAGCAATGTCATACCCCATTCTCATCGCAACTAATTACCGGGTTCTTGCCAGTTTCTTGCCGTTTCGACCCGGTAATTTGTGTGATATGAAAGGGGTTACCAGTTACAGCTAACCGGTAGCAACATGGCAATACAAAAAGAAAGGTTCTTACCAGTCCGTTGCCATTTTGCTGTGCATTGTGAACGGGTTAATCGAGTCGAGTGACCCATTTCCCGTTCACACTATGGAGGAGGCAGTGCTTGATGTAGCCCAGCTCTAAGCGCTGCCTCCTCCCCCGCCCCGAATGACTCTCCAATGCGCTCCCACTTGACATCAGCGAACCAGCAATATTGCTGGTTCGCTGATGTGATCTGAATAGATCGCACATGCAAAGTCGCACAGGGACTGAACTGTTTCAAAGTCCCAGTGCGACCCTGCATTTGCGGTCTGAAAGCGTTATTATCTCTATATATGCTTCCGCTGAACATACTGTAAGTGCTGGGCATTAGTACAGTAGGTAGCTTTAGCTATCACTTCTTGTCACTGTATAGTATATATAGGGGGCCTCAGACTACAACTTTATTTAATACAAAGCAGGTAGCCGGGCAGTGTTGTCACAAAGAGCAATGTAAATAAATGTAATTTCAAGTTGGGAAAATGACTGTAATAAAAAGGATCCAGTAAACATTGAATGATTTCTCTCTCCTTTGGCTGCATGCGAGGGGATTCAACATGGGGAAAGAAGGGGGGTTGGCGTATGGCCGGGTGGAATTTCAGCACTCGGTAAGCTGAAATTTGTGCTGCTTACTGAGCCAGCAGTTATCAAGGTTTTTTTTCACCTGCATCAGTGATCTGAAAAATAAATCCCCATTAACCAGCAGTTTATTGGGTGCCGCAACCCTGACAACACATTATTCCGTAAAGTTATAATGGATTATGGGGCCACTACAGGATTGCTCATAGCGTTCTGAATTCGGCCCCAGCCCCAATGGTTGGGGTCTGCGCATGCCCATTTCTGTGAATGTGCAAACCCCAGCCCCAAAAGGCTTTGGCGAGTTACACACTTGCCAGGCCATTCGTTGCAGAGAGGGAGGGCCGGGGCAGAAACGGGGCTGGAGCACGGGAACACCCAGCGTTTTATGGACAAATGCCTGCCGGCAGCAGGTGACTGATGTCACATGACAGCACTTCAGCAAACACCAACGGAAATAAAAGTCAGTTTAGACTTTTATTTCCGAAGATGAGAGAAAACATTCGATGGTTGGTGATCTTCAAAGGATTTCTCTCCCCTTTGGCTGCATGCGAGGGGATGTGTTCTCGAGGGGTGGGCATTCACCCGGGCAGGCCTTCGGCCGGGCAGTGTTTCAACGCTCAGTTAGCAGCAAATTTCGCTGCTTACCAAGCCAACCTGAATTAGGCCTTATGTGTGTTGACATTCGCTACCGCCCGTTAACAAATTAACATTTCGGCGATAAGGCCATCAGAAGAAAAAGGGAGTGCAGTTAAAGCCCAAGGCTACCTTCCTTTTTCACACATGGTAATTTACCGTGGGTAATGGAATCCCAGTTTGAAGCTGGCCATACATCAGAATGACCAGCTTGTGATCTGGATTTTATACGATGTCCCTTAAACTCCCTGGCAGTGACTGGTGATATATCTTATGTGTGTAATATCACATAAGATCTAGCGTACGATCTGCAACTTTAGCATATTGCTCATCAGTAGCATCTTTAGATCTTATGTGCAGCATATAAGATCATAGGATCCACCTCATGACCCACAATCATAGCGATAAACCTCACGAAGTGCACACAATCGACCGCACAATCTGTCAAAATCATGCGTTTGGCCAGCTTTAAGTGTAACACATAAGATCATAGGATATACCTCACATCCCGCAGGAACGCACATCGCATCGTGATCGTACTGAAAAACCTCACGATCTGCACATGATCTGTCGAAATTGTGTATTCGTACCTCAAATCGTTCTGATGTATGGTCAGCTTAAGTGTAATGCATAGCTTTTCTGAGGATTGGAAAGCAATTCATTTGGCCCCAGAATTTGTCAGGTCGACCATCACTGCTCTGTGGTATGCATGATCTGCTTCAGCATGTCTTAAAATAAGACAACTAGTCAGACATACAATCCTTGTGGATTTACAGCCAGCCTCTCAGATACCAGAGTCACTGAACACAGTAGAAAAAGACAGCCCATTTCCTTTAGTTTGTAATTCTTTAGAAGCTGAAGGTCAGCTGGAATAGGAGTTTGTTTTTATTCTCCAGAAAGACTTGGTTTTACTGCAGCCTAGAAAAAAAAAGTCTTTTTTTTTTTAGTCTCCCAGATTTCCAGCCATATTTTATGTGAAAATTGAGTTTGACAGAAACTGGTCACTGGAGATTTCAATTATATTTCAATTATATTTTCTTGTACTAATATATATTTAACTATATATTTCATTAGTCATATGAAACTATCATCTTTCATATGGTACTGTATTATGCACTCCTACCTCCCAACTGTCCCGTGTACCACAGGAATGTCACGGTTTTTGGGGATGTCCCCACATCCCACCCGGTGCCGGCAGTGTCCCGCGGTGGTGGGGGAAGTTGAGAGTATCCACTGTTGTTGTGAAGATGCTGTGCGCATGTGCACAGCATCTATTCATGCCCCACAGTGGCGGAAATGGGGCGTGGCCTCGTGGGAGGGCTGTGAGTATAGACCACACCCCCTTTGTTAGGCCACACCCACACAATTTTGTTGCGTCTCAGCTTCGGGTCTGCATCCCTCCTGCTGAGGAATAAAAGGTGGGAGGTATGTGTACTTCCCGACACTACCTGTTATAATGGGGGAGGTTAGGGTTAGGCTGCGGGGTGGGAGCTTAGGGGGAGAAGGTTAGATGCCTTATAGAGCCCCTGTTGGGATTCTCCTTATGGAGATTACAGGGTTGGTCTTTTGGCCCCTGGCATCCTGATAGCTGGGATATCATGTATCCCAGATGAAGAAACCCTTTTAATTACTGTACATAGAAGATGTAATAATGGAGTGATTTACAGCATGTGCAGCCTCTGTGATATGTAGCAGGACAGAAAATGTATTCTAAAGAATTAGCTAGGTTGTTTGAGCAGAGAAAAATGGGATGTTATTTATAGGAAATATAATTAGATCTAAAAGGAGGAATAGCTTGTTATCTCACAGGAGAGATGTGGGCAAGAGAGAGACGTTTCATACAATGTTCACCAATGCACACAGCGGGTCTGATTAGATTTAGGAATAAACCCAAATAGGTGCAATTTTACAGCGAATCTATCTTGCGCTGCCAAAGCACTAGCATGAAAATTTACATTGTAAGAAAGGATATAAGGTTAAAATAAAGCTACCAGCATTTGTGTGCTTACTGTAAAAAGCAGGTGGCATTTCACCTGCACGCAAGAAAAACACCTTCAGCCTTTGCAACGCAATGTTGTCTATTGGTGCAATTGAAAGCCCATAAGCGGTTTCATAGTCACTGTGTAAGCCCAACCGAGTGCATTCTCTGAATGGCAGAACATAGGCCTCTGGAGTAGATGGGCTTGCATTGCAATCAGTCCTCCAATTGCAGTCGCATGGTTACTTTGCCGTGAGTTCCACCACTACTTGTGGACTTTCTGTTACTTTACCTGCTACTGGAGCTAACTAAAGGAAATGCAACAAATTTAATCAATGTCAACACTTGTTGGTGGAAATCTGGAAGCAGCATTAGTGCCGCAAGCACTATAAAATACTGGTTAGAAGCCTGTCAAAATGATGGCTTAGTCCTTATCTGCTCCCAGAGGCGTAACTAGATATTCGTAGGCCCCATAGCAAAAGTTTGTAAGGGCCCACTATTTAGCAATTGATGGTGATAAATGTATGCAAAACATATTAGTTTGACAGCAAATATGGGCCCCCTTCAGCTCTGGGCCCCATAGCAGCTGCACCCCCTGCACCTATGGTAGTTACGCCCCTGTCTGCTCCTACCTCCAGTCTCTGTCTTCACAGCTCCCTCTCTTCATGCAGCACATTTGAAACAGATCACTTTGCTTTCACTTTCTGTAAAGGAGTAATTTGGTCCGTCGAGTGGTCTCTAGTGGTCACTGGCGGTATTTCACCTCAGATAACCTTTTAAATATATATAAATATATATATATATATATATATATATATATATATATATATATATATATATATATATATATGAAGAGAATGGACCTTTCTATTTGGGAGACTGAAATAATGGGGGCTATTCCTGGATTTTCAAAGACAGGTGACCAGTCTGCACTGAAAATGGTGACATAATAATGTATGCTTAATGTGCATACATAGATCATTAGGATTGCACACTTAAAAAAAAATGTCATGACACTATGGCCTTTATTCAGATCTGATCGCAGTACAAATTAATTTGCAAAAATAGGCAAAACCATGTGTACTGCAGGTGGGGAAGATGTAACATGTATAGAGAGAGTTAGATTTGTGTGAGTTGTTTTGTTTCTGTGCAGGGTAAATACTGGCTGCATTATTTTTATACTGCAATTTAGATTTCAGTTTCACCACACCCCACCCAAATGTAACTCTCTCTGCACATGTTACATCTGCCCCACCTGCAGTGCACATGGTTTTGCCCATTTTCCAAACACATTTGTACTGCAATCAGATCTGAATAAGGGCCTATATACTGTAAAATACTGTAACTACGTTGGACATTTAATTTAGGATTAAAATATTTAACGTTGTATCTGTGTATTGTAGATACAAGTCTGCAAATCAAAACATCAAGGATTTCTATGAGGATCCTTGTTGTACTTAATGCAGGTGGCGGCTGTGGAACTTCTAAGGCCTCACCTCCATACTTTCCCTTCAGACATACTTCTCTACTTCGCTGCCACCTCCTCCTTGTACTTTGTTGTGGGCTGCAAGGGGGAGGGTGCAGAGCGCCTGCAGGGAAAACCGGGGACTTGCCCACCTGATTTTTTTTTTGTGTGTGGGGGGAGGGGGGAGTAGATTGAAGTTTTGCCTAGGGTGCTGAGAAGCCTTAAGGCCCCCATACAATCGGGCCCGTTTCGGATGAATCGGGACGTGAAACCGTCCCAAATCGTATATGGAGACATCCCCTCTGACCCGATGCGGGCCCCGTGCGCATCGGATCGGAGTCGGAAGGTCGGACGGGCTGCACATAAGATTTGCTAAATCTTATCTGCTGCCCAGAGCCGTGCTCCCCCGCAACGGGGGACCTACCAGAGCCGGGTGGAGGGATCAGGCGCAGGGAGCCGGGCAGAGGAGGAAGCCGCTGCCCTAATCGGTAGCAGGGGGGGCGGCGCAGAGTACCAGGGTGCCTGGCAGGAGAAGACGCTGCAGCGGCAGCGCGAGTGGCTAGAGCAGCAGCAGAGCACTTCCAAAAAAAAAAGCCCATACAAACGCATAGGAAGATATTGATTGGTTGAGACCTCTCTCAGCCAATCAGCAATTGGCTGAGACCTCTCTCAGTCAATCGCTGATTGGCTGAGAGAGGTCTCAGCCAATCAATGGCTTCCTATGCGTTTGTATGAGCTTTTTCTTTTTTTGGAAGTGCTCTGCTGCTCCCGCCACTCGTGCTGCTGCTGCATCGTCTTCCTGCCCGGCTCCCTGGTACTCTGCGCCGCCCCCCCTGCTCCCTGCCCAGCGGCTTCTTTCCCGGCTCCCTGCGCCCCCACCCACTCTCTGGTCGCGGGCATATCCCCGCTGCTGTCCCCCGCTCCTATTGTCCCTGCAGCTCATCAAAGTTATCATAAAAATTATTTGTAACTTAGGGGCAGATTTATTAAGCTCAGTGAAGTGATAGTGGCTGGTTTTTATCATCAGCCAATCAGCTCCTACCTGTGAAGTTACAGGCTTGGTTTGAAAAAATGACAGGCCCCTTGCAGGCTCACTGTGCTCGCCACCTATTTTAGTTTCCTTTTATGGGGGTCGTGGACCCCCACAAGGGAATATAGTCCATGTAAGTCAAGTATTCCAACTGTCAGGCTCCTGACTCAGACTGAGCTGCATTCACACAGGGGAGGGGAGGGAGTGGGGCAGGGGCTGGACCATGGGAATGCCCATCGTTTTATGGGTGTTCCCCTGGGAAGGTGGGCAGCCCGATGCCTGCCATGGGTGGGTGAGTGGCTACGCATGACGTCAGCGCATGCCCCCCTCTATGGTGGACAACGAAGGAAATAAAAGTCAGTTTGGCGACCATCGAATGATAACTCTCCCTTCCGGCCGCATGCAAGGGGATGTGTTTGTGTCCACCCCCACTCACGGTACTGAGGGGATTTGGTAGCGTGGGGGGGGGGGACTTTCGGGCAGACAGCATCTATGGGCTCATTAAGCAGTGAATGGCTGATGCTTGGCGACTTACTGAATCACCCTGGCGATTCATGGCCTCACACAAAGCAACCACATCTGCATACATGAATCTACTTACAGCTAAATGTTGTGGCACTGTATACAAAATTGTGGCATTTGCAGAGGTAAACATACTCAGAGGTCTGAACATTTAAAATGTCCCCCCTTCTGCACCCCAACATGATTTTGCCAAGGTGTATACTGTAATTGCACGTTTTTAGAGTTACTTTTTACTCCAAATAAGACCCACATACTCTCATTCTCATACCAATAAATATTATTTTCTCCTTATCGGGTAATTGTTTTTGCTGCATACGAGGCCCATACTGTAGGCTGGTGGCATTTGCTGAACTGCTGGAGAATGGTAGACTAATTATCTGTTTAGATAGAAAGTGACAAAAACAAAAGCTGTTTCTTGGTCTCCTCTACAGTGTCTGACTCATGGACATATGATGATACTGTATTTTTCTCGGCATCCCCTGCCCATGGAGCACATTAATCTGTTGAAAAAGTCTGCACTGAGTGAACATTGTGTGGGAGCCGGTGGTGCTGCGTGTTTAGCCTAAGCAAGATCGCTCAGTACACATCGCTGCACCCCCGCTCAGCAACTGCTAAAGGGGCCTACACACGTGGCGATGTGCCAGCGCTGTGTGCTGGTGAAAACAGTGGCGATCTGATTAGATTTATCATTCACGCATGATCTACTGTACATCGCCCAGTGATATCGATGTACGTGGCAGCGCAACGATATTGCTATAGCCCCTACACACAGAGCGATGTAAGGTAATTTTCTAAGCGATCTAGTCAAAATAAGTCAGGTCACTTAGAAAATGACACAAGATCACTACATGTGTAGGCCCCATAAGGCTCTGAAAGTATTCTTACTTTATATGACTACAGTAAATTTACTTTACTCTAATGAAGAAATAGCTACAGAACACCCATCTATGCTTTGTGAAAAATGCAGTAGTATTACTTTACCATGGGAAACCACCAGTGGCGCAACTATGAAAATTGTGCCGCCCCCCCCCCCCCTCCACCGAAATTCAGCAGCGCCCCCCCAGTAAATATAACAAACCCCTACCCCTCCCCCCCCACCGCCGCTGCCCATGCCTTACGCTACCTTCTGCTGGTATGAAAATGGACCATCACAAAATGTCCGCCCCCATGGAGCAGACACTTTTAGAGAACTGTCTGCTCTATGGGGGAGGACATTTTATGATGGTCCATTTTCATTTCAGCACTGCAGAAGCCAGAGCAGGAGGGGAGCCAGAACCGCTGCGCAGACAGGTAAATCTGCAGGTCCCGGCTGCAGCACAGCGGCATTACAATAGCCCCGCGGGGTCTGCGGGCCTATAGTTATGCCACTGGAAACCACAAAATGACCATGATGCTTAATGGCAATTTTATATTTTACCTGTAAAACTGCCATGTAAACAGTACTCTGTGAAGGCTCCATTACAGACGCAGAGCGGAGTTTATTTAATCTCTGCCACATTTTCTTTTGTATATATAAGGCTACCGAGGAAGTCCTAGTTCATTTTCTACTGATTTGTCTTGTAGATGTTTTTACATCAATGGCTTTGATGTCAACTTACATCCTTGTCAAAACTAGATTTCCGTGCGGGCTATGATGAAATAAAAATCATAGCACCGAAGAAGTGAAAGTTCATTGAAAAACAGAGAAAATGTGAAACTGAACTAAAGACACGTAAAAGTCACAAACATCAAACCATGCCCTCAAGTATTACTTGGCATTATAAAATGTCTCCTCTCTATAACAGTCATGACTTATAAAGTACTGATAATTTAGTATTATTAGTGTCATATTGTACTCATTTAACACACTCTTTATTAATGTGATTATTGTCACAGGTTAGTTCAATTAGATTATATAATTGAGTTTATAATTGAGCTTTGCCTTAAAGGGAAACCATCCCCACCGATGTAAATATGGAAGTCACCCTGGGTGCACCCTACTGTCTGATGCTGTGAACCAATCATGTTAGCTCACTGCTTACTATAACATAGGCCCTTATTCTGGTTGGTGCGGTAATATCCGCGTGCGTTCGTGCCGCCGATGTTTTGTGTCTGCGTGCGCATGTGCAGAGGCGTCTCTGCGCATGTGCGAGCGGGGCGTACGGCCACATTCCGCATGAAATGTGTACACTACGAACAGGGGGTGGAGAGGGGTGTGAAGGGCTGTTTGGGCTCATTACCATATGTTTACACCCCGCGTTTCATGGGCGTTCCCATGCAAACGCTGGGCGTACGTATGGTAATGCGGCCGTGACGCACGTGTAGGGGGTGGACATATGACATTGCCGGATGTCAGCTGCCCGCCCAGATCCCTGCTTTTGCTTGGAGAAATGCCTGTGTGGTCTGAGGTTGCGGGAGCTGCCTGGCCACTCGGTCCTGCATTCGATGGTCTGCGACCATCGAATGATGGGGGATGTTCCCTGAGATGGAGGAGGTGTATTCATGAGAAATACACGTGCGGTCCGTTCGGACAGCTTCTTACCGCGTACGGACGGAGTTGGCGATCCGTATGGAAGGCGGGGTTTAGGACTCACGGTGCTGGCCGCATATTCGGATCTGGCCGCACCGATCAGAATAAGGGCCATAGTGATATAGTGTACTACATGGGAAGCTCTCCATAATATCACAGCTATCCTGTGACTGTACTATACTAACCTGCAATTACTGCAAAACACAAAGCTGATCATTTGGACATGTATTAACATCATAACCTAAAATTATAAACAGATCGCAAAACGTATAATACAATTAACTCTTTGAGTGGCAACATCTCTGTGAGAGATGTTCAAAACGTCCGCTAAAAACTCACATTTGTTATATAAATTAAAATAAAACATGTTGTGAAAAAAAAAAGATAAACATAACAGGTGAATAATGAATAAAAATGTTTGCTTGGCAATTTTTAAACCTCTATTCACAAATTCACTTGACACTCAAAGGGTTAACACAATTCTCTGTTCCCCCGTACAACTCACAATCTCTGTGTGGTACATGGTAGTGTTCCCGCTAGGCTGTTTTAGCGGGGCTCTGCGACCTGCCTGATTTTTAAAGGGCAAAATGCTCCCTGCCTCTCTGGCAGCGCCCCGCTAAAACAGCCTGCCTTCCTCCCTGCAGGTGAGACCGGGGAAGCCCGGCGCCGCTGTAGATAGTGATGCCCGGCGCTTCAAAGCTTACGGGGCGGCCGGGCTCGCCCCTTCTGTGATGGCTGCGGCTGGGTCCACCCCTTTTCTTGATGGCGGTTGCCGGGCCCGCCCCTTTTTGTCATGGTGCGGCCGGGGCACGCCCCTTTTGTGCCGTCGGCGGCCCAGGACCACCCAAAATAGTGACGTCGGCAGGCCCGGTCCTCCCCCTTCACGCTGCCCCCTTTGAAGCGGCACCCTGCCCGCCGAAGTTCCTAGAAGGAACACTACATGGTACATGTGTGGTACATGATAGACCAGGGATGAGGAACCTTTGGTCCTCCAGCTGTTGTTGAACTACACATCCCAGCATGCCCATCTACAGTTTTGCTATTTGTCCATGCTAAAACTGTTGCAGGACTCTTGTCTATGTCGACCTTGTGCATGTTGACCACTTGGCGTTGATCATTTGGCAATGACCTTTAGACTGTCCGCCTATCAACCATATACCGATAACACATGGTGCTATCCAAATTCTCAAAAGCAAAATTACAGTATCTAAGTTTTCTTTAGTTACCCATCTACATAAATAATACATAAATACAGTCGGAGAGATGTACTAAGCCTTGGAAAGTGATAAACCACCAATCAGCTCCTACCTGTCATTTTTCAAACACAGCCTGTGACATGGCAGTTAGTAGCTGATTGGCTGGTGGTTTATCAACTCCCTTTTTCATCAACTTTTCAAGCTTAGTACATCTTGCCCAATATAACAATGCTCTTCACAGTTTAGTTTGAATGTGCATATTAAGCGGGTTTAAGCTTACTCTCAGGTGCAACATTCACAAAGGACCTCAGTTAAATGAAGCTTAATTTGGCACAGATTCGGTTAATAATCACTAAAGGGCAGATTCAGTTACCTGGTATAACCCATAGATTCTGGGCCATTTACTCAGAATTTATTTTAGAACATCTTAGCCATGGTTTACTGTGTGGGTAATTTGTATAATAACAGAACAGCTCTTGATCCCTGGTGTTAAACAAAGATCTTCATCCGCTGCTAACAGTATTCATCCAATGGTGGCGGGCACCAATGTCAGATTACTTAAAGTAATGTGATGTGTCAAGAAAACAATGGGGGAAGTTAAAAGCCATTGTGCAAAATGTTCAGACAAACGTGTTTAATTTTAACAAAAGTACTTGGTTGGTTTTACTTAATGTCAAGTAAAGAGAAATGAGATACCAGTGGAGGTACAACACTTTACATCCCGCTACCCCAAGTTACAGCCAAATGACCACAATTATCACTACTGTTTGTTATTTAAATTATAATAATTTTAAAATCTAAAGATAATATACTGTATACAGTAGGTTCACACAGAAATCTCAGCTACTTCTCACAGAAATTATATTACCGCACAGGAGATGACTAATTTCCAACACTGGAATTTGTTCTAAATCATCATATTGTGCAAAATACATTGATGACGTAAGCAATAAATACAGATACAATTTAGATTTTTGAGAGATAACATAGGGGGAGGACTAGAGTGTAAAGGGGCATACAGCCCCATTACTAAGCAATCTGATCGCTCCATGTGTATAGCCCCGGCCGACCGCGAGGCGAATGCGAGGCACGGTCCTGCTATCGACTGCAGGGAAATCCAGTGCTTGCAGATCCTGCTAGATCACGGGCTTTGCCTATTAAAAATACGCAAAGCCTCACTCGGCACACAGCATCGCGATGTGTGCTGAGCGATCGTGCTTAATCGCTTATCAAAAGAGGCGGGTCACCCCATGTCTACGGCCTTAAATGTAAACAGACAAGCATTAACCATGACACATGTAGGCAATGTGATGAAACAATGTTACTGCAACAAAAGTAACATGTTGCAGTGCCAAAACAACAATGCCGACCATTGACAACAAAAGTTCCACATTTTTCTTCACTGCAGACACACAATAATACAAAGAACACTGTTGTGGGGTGTTGTTATTTATATAGTAAATGTCAATTTATCCTACCTTAACCTCTCTTCCTCCTTCTTCCTGAGGCTGAAGTCTCGCTGCACCACCTGAAGGACATGCTCAGCTTCGTCTTCGGTCAGGCCGGAAAGATCCAGTTTCCTTCCCATTTCTTTTTTGATCCTGAAAGCAATTAAAGGCTCTTTAAGTCACACAAAATCTGCAATAAGTTCCTCATATGGAAAAAAAAAAAACCTAAAAGTTTCTGCCATTTATAAGCATTATAATTATTTTATTTGCATTATATGCACAATAAAATCCATTAGCAGCTGCAAAAATAGCTTAACTGTCACTCCCCAATTGTTTGTGCATAAATTACAGGAAAAGTTAACACAAATGTGTTTCAGTACAATTATAATAATAAAAAAAATCCCTCTTGTAGAAAAATACATAAAGTATTTATGACTGCATATTCGTGGCACCTTTTAATGCACTGTACACTTAAATAAGTGCTGCAAAGTGCAAAGTGTGCCAGCTTAATCTGAAAACTCAAAATTGGTAAAACCATTATGTTAGTAGAGAAAGAGTGTTTTCAAACTCAAAGGGGTCATCCCATTACCACACATAGGGGTTTATTCTAGTTCATTCTTTCTGACAAAATCCTTCTTAGATGGACAAAACCATGTGCACTGCAGGGGGGCAGATGTAACATGTGCAGAGAGAATTAGATTTGGGTGAGTTATTTTGTTTCTGTGCAGGGAAAATACTGACTGCATGATTTTACACTTCAATATAGATCTCACTTTGAAGAAAAACCCCACCCAAATCTAATTCTCTCTGCACAAGTTACATCTGCCCCACCCGCAGTGCACATGGTTTTGTCCATCTAAGAAGGATTTTGTCAGAAAGAATGGACTAGAATAACCCCCATAAGGAGGAAGGATGTATTGAAGTTGTTTCCCAAAGGCTATGTTTAAATTACAGTAAGTACTACATTATCTTCCTACAAAAAAGACTATGGCGCATTTTTTCCATGATGAATGTAGTGTAACCAGGTGTGATTTTCAGTATTGTCACACAGATTTGACAAAATGTTATGAGGGTAAAAAAATCATGTAAAAATACATACATTTCCTGAGCACAGCTATGGCTAAACAGTAAACACAAAACAATGTAAACCGTTTGAGTGCAAACAGCTCTGTGAGAAATATCCGCTAAAAATGCCATCGTAGCTTACATTTGTTATATAGATTCAAGTAAAAAAGGTTGTGTAAAAAAAAGATTATAATTCCTATATAAGGTAAATATCACAGGTCATTATGAAGAATATTTTGTTTGTTTCAATACAGATTTTCATGACTAAACAACTCATTATTATAAATCTGCCTGGCAACCTACTGTACCATGATTTGCTATCTTGGTATCTCCATTACCAATAGATATGGTATGCTTTACAAAGAAAACTTTATTCCTTTGCTTTGATCTATAAAAGAAGACCTGTATAGGTTGCAATCTCTTATTATCTCCTGGTTGGTCGTATAGTGGTTCTAAAAATTAACATCCTTCCAGTCCTCTTATACCTGTTTCAAATTTAACATTACCAGTAAAAATCCAGGACTCCATGTTATCCCAACTACACACCTGGTTTCTCCGCTTTGTGTGGAGAAACAAAAGGCCTGATTCGGAGTCACATGTAAAGCACATTTGGTTTGCTAATGGACAAAACCATGTGCACTGTAGGTGGGGCATATGTAACGTGCAGAGAGAGTTAGATTTGGGTGAATTATTTTGTTTCTGTGTTGCTTAATTTTTACACTGCAATATAGATAGCAGTACAAACCCCACCCAAATATATCTCAAACTCAGTGTTGTAACTAAGGGGTCGCAGACCCCACAGCTGCTTGGAGGAACCAGTGCTGACGGGTTCTGCGGTGGACACACAGTGCGCAGTGAAAGCGTCCCACCCGTCAGTGCCAGGTAAATTTCCCGCTAGCAGCCGCAGCACTTCTCCCTACTGTCACAGCCGCCGGCGCTCAGAGCCATGCTTGGCTGCTGCGACGCCGCTGAATCTGACTGTGAAGCAGCAGCCTGCAGACAGGGTCGCAGCCGCGGCTGCTAGCACAGGACTTCCACTCCCTCGTCTACCCACCCCATTGCCCATCGGTGCCTGCCGTCTGCTGCATCTCCCTCCTGCTGCCTGCTGTAAGAGGTTAGAAAATATTTAACAGCAGCACATTTTGATGGTATTTTTTATGATTTATGTGTAATTTTTATTTGTGTATGATACAGTGGTGTAGGGGGGGACCGAACGGAGCAGGGGGGACATAGAATTGCAGGATGGACAAGGGGGTGAGGAAGGAGAGGTGCAGGGGGCATAGGGGGACAGAGAGGTGCAGGGATGGAGGAAGTGAGAGGTGCAAGGGGGACAGGGGGACGGAGAGGTGCAGGGATAGAGGAAGTGAGAGGTGCAGGGGGATGAAAGGGTGAAGGGGTGGAGATATATTATTGTCACTGCTGTACTTTCCAGATGAACGTTTATTTCCATACTGCCTATCTATGCTCATCTGGATGTTTGTGGTTTGTGATCTATGAATCTTTTATTTGTTAAACTATAAATAAACCATAAAAAAAAACATTATGCAAACAGCAATGTTTCTACAGTATGATGTTAAAAATTCAGCAGACAGCAGAATAGAACTTGATGAGAAGTAGTGAAAGGAAGAGTAAATATTACATTTGCAGGAATTTCAAGGGGCAATGGTGGGCAGGAATCAAGATGATGCCAATTCACATCATCATGGCCATGACCACTGTTGCGAAATGTCAGGCGGCATTCCCTGAACGTTAAACAGCCCTTCTGGTCACTCCATTCCATTGCTTGACTTGGTAGCACCAAGCTTCTTTCCGTGTGAATTTTTCCATTAAAATGCATCTGATTCCCAAGACAATGCAAATACAGATGTGTCCACATACATCTAGCCTCCTTGCGCTTTAAACAACCCTTCTAATCCCAACATGCCATGACGTGACTCAGTAGCACAAATCTTCTTTGCATGTGACTTTCCCCGACAATGCATTTTATTTGATATGTTCGACTGCAACCGTATCTGCATACGAAATGCTACGCTAAAGTGTTTTCCAGGTAAACACTGTATAATTGTGTATGCAGATAGACTCGCAGTCACACACACAATGCAGGCATGCTGCATATCATTTTAATCACCAGAAGCTGCTTGTGCATCCTATGGGCCTTTTGTTTTGTGAATGAGATCCAATGTAGCTCCATTGGGCTTTTGGCGCATGGAGAATAGATGAATATGGACACCTCAGTAAGCCTATATTGTGTGCAACTGCAGCTGTATCTCTACGTGAAATGTAATATAGCAATTTGCAAGCAGATACAAGCGTTTTCGCTCACAGAACAATACTTTCTGCATATCATTTTAATTATCAGAGTCTCCATATGCATCTTATTCGTATAGTGATCTGAATGAGACGCATGACACTAATGGATCTGCATGGAACCTGTCACCAACTTAGGCCAGTAAACTGCTGCTATGTGGTTTATTGAGGCTAGATGTATTAGGACACATCTGTATTATGTCCTGTTAAATCATATCAATAAGACCCCATCTAGAATCCACAGTAGCAATTAGCCAACACAAACTTGTTCTAGTAATTATTTATGAGCAGAGGTACATTTAGAACTGGGTAATTGCGCCCTACTCTTTAGACATACCTAACTACACTCCTGAAATGTCGGCAACATTCCTAAATTCTAGGAGAGCCACCTTTTTCGGATCCCGCTTCTCTTTTTTCAAAATCGGGCTGGGTGGGGTCTGGATGATTGAATTTAACACTCACAACTTATAACTCTGATTGGTTCACCATCATGCCACTGATAATAGGGGACATAAATTGCCATCTTACCTCTCATTCATATTACTTTACTATAAGTTGGTATCTCTAGCTCCATATTTTCTTACAGGTTAAGTAAAAAGCAAGAAATATGGCAAAGGCTGAATAAGAATCTACATTAATCTTATATAATGACAGATATGACAAAGATTCAGCTGTAAATGGAATAAAAACAGCTTCCAGTTCACTCATATAATACAATCCAAACTTCTGGCTTCCCATCTGCAAATGACCATATCCTAATTATAAAATCATTAACAAACCTTCAACATTTATGTTTTTGTAACCCAAAACATAAAAAATATAATAAAAGCAAAGCCCAGAAAGTAATACTAGGGATTAATATAGTAGAGATTGTAAGCTTTGTAATCTATTTCGTGAATGTTAACACTGGTCTAAGAAAAATACTGAAGTAACATTGGGTACTTGAATTTAGAGGCCGATTTAGATTGGTTTACACAGGTCTGAATTCGTCACCTCCACCCAATGTTTTGGTCACCAATGCACCTGTGAAGGCCCTGGTTGCAAGCTTCTTTGGCTAAGTTTCTCATTGTCTAAGCTAGGGGTGGCCAACCAATCAGAGGCAATGAGCCAAAAAAATTTGTTGTGGTGAGACAAAGAGCTGATACTATGCAAAAATGGGGGTGGCCTATCTCCCTCAAGGCCACGCCCCATTTTGAAATGCCCGGCGCTCCCTCCATTTGAGCTGCTCTGCCAAATATGCTATCTATCTATGCAAAGATTGTGACAGCCGCTTTGTGGTGTATGCGATAATCTGCCCATGTAAAATGTTATATATCGGCAAAACCATTAGGACTGCAAAAGAAAGAATTTCCATGCATCGTTCATCTATAAAGAAAGCTATGGTCTCCATAGACAGCACTATGCCACCAGTCGCTAAACATTTTCATAATTGTGGTCATACTTTGAAGGACTTTCGTTTTCAACCCCTGGACCACATACCCCCTTTGAGGAGAGGGGGGGACCGTGGCAATTTGTTACTCCGGAGGGAGTGCTATTGGATCAACTTGCTTAATTGTACCTCACCCAATGGACTTAATGAAGAACAATCGTTACATTGTTTCCTTTGACCAAGTGTTATATTTGTTCTTATTATTATGGACTATCATTCTTATATATGGCGTCCGTTGATGCATCTGATACCATATCCGGATTATATTATGTGTGTATTTAATTTTAATTTTTTTTCTTTACTGATGACCCTGAGTGCAAGTCTTTAGAAACCTGTGGTATTTCCAATTTCTTTCCCCAGTTAGGCGATCGACGGGAGGGGAATCAGGCCCGTAGCCTGCTGACTCGCCCTGTCAGATGCCCTGGCTTCTACTGCACCGCCCGTGACTGCGGTGATCCTTGACTGTTAGTTGGGGACGCCAGCAAGCCACTGGCGTGTTGCGGACAAGCAGAGTGAGACTTGTTTCCATGGACACGGACGCCGAGGCTGGTTCCCACCCAGCCCGACGACGTGCGCATGACGTCGATGTCTCCTACTGCATGTTAGGAGGTTGCCAAGGTGACGACGCTGTGTACGGTGAAAGCCGGAAACAGAGATGTGTCACTTCCTGGCCGCACCTCCAAGCTTTGACAACTTTGCTTGGATACAGGTAGCCGCAGTGATTTGAACCAGACAAGCACACAGGTGTCAGGTATTTTGTTATTTATGCATGCTATATATATCCGGTCTTCTAGAAGGGTCACTTATGCTCCTGAGGACGGTGATAGCACACCGAAATGGCCGTTTGGGCATCAGTGACCCTCTAGGTGGACCACCATGCTACATCTGCCATGCTGTTGTTTGGACTCGGTAATTTGTATATGGACTTTTTTCCTATGCTGGTGTGTCCACCTTAATGATTTCTAAATTAATTTTCACTTTTTTGCTACTTCATTGTGTTATGCTGGCCTCTAATTTTTTGCAATATCTATGCAACCCAATACATATATACATACCTCCCAACATGACCCTCTCCAGGAGGGACACAATGCTTTGCTCCTGTACTTTCCTCTTAATGTATGATTGCTATCACCTGTGTTGAACAGGTACATTGCTAAGAAAGGTGCTTTAACACAGGTGATGGCAATTATAAATTAAGAGGGAAGTGCAGGAGCAGAGAAATTTGTCCCTCCTGGAGAGGGTCATGTTGGGAGGTGTGTGTATGTACGTGTATATATATATATATATATATATATATATATATATATAGGTAAATTGGTAACAGGACGGCACTCCAGTGCTGAAGCTTTCGTCGGTGCCAGGTCATAAATTGAAATGCAAAACACTTACCCCCCCGTAGAAGGATGAAGACCAGCACTCAGACGCAGATGAAGGTGAAGAAAAACGTGTTTATTCCATAGATACAGGTAATAGCAACACGGGCTGTCCCGACAGCCGTTTCAACTGGGCATCAACCAGTTGTCATCAGGGGAACAGAGCACTCAGCAGCCCCAGTTTAAATAGTGTAACAATTGCGCCAAAACATATGTTAATGAGGGTCCTTTGACCTTACAGATTAGGTCTGACATCCACTGTGCCCCGTCAGGTGGAGGGGGCGGGTGGCGTTGGAGTGAGTGACAGCGGGATTCCCCGTGCTGGCAGCCTGTGATAGGCTCGCTGCGGGGATCCCGCTGTCAGCTGAGTGCGCGCTGCGTTGCTAGGAGATGGACACTAGCGTCCAATGGCAGTGACGATGTGAAGAGGGAGAGTGACGCGCGAGGAATGTGGGCGGGTTGGACGGAGGAGATCCCGTCTGTATGGCTAGGACTGCCTCCGTG
The DNA here is from genome assembly GCF_055691185.1 of Crinia signifera. Lineage (NCBI taxonomy): Eukaryota > Metazoa > Chordata > Amphibia > Anura > Myobatrachidae > Crinia > Crinia signifera. The sequence goes on from NC_139221.1 coordinate 225,582,957, forward strand.
AATGTCAGAACTACAGCCAAATGCAAAATACAATCAAATGCAAAATACAATCACAGTATGTTCCATTGAAATAATATATACATATATACTATATATATTATTCCGATGGACTATATTTATAAATTAAATCTTTTTTTTCTTTATTAAAATGTTAAAGTTTAAATGCTTTAATTTGCTGCTGCTTACCAGGGCCTGGGTGCGCACAGGTAGGAGAGATGAGGAGAAGGCACCTGCAGAAGCCGGAGCTACCGGAGACGCTTGTGTCAGCGTCCTCCAAAGGCGACGGCGCATGCGCCGCCCACCGAGTCATGCCGAGGAAAGATCCTGGCTCGGACTCCTTGAGGAGCCTGTGTACAGGCTCCTTCCTGACAAGCACGTCCCACTGCACTTACACGCTTGCCCGCTGTCTGTGGTCCCAGTCAGCAGCCACGTCACAGTGACGGGGGAGTGACCTCGGGAGCCGCAACTCGGTGACAGAAGAGCCGCATACGGCTCGCGAGCTGCGGGTTGGCCACCCCTGGCCTAAGGACTTGCAGCCCCCCCAGCATTTCATGGGTGTGCCCACAAAAACAGTGGGCATGCCCATAGAAAAAAACCCGCCCCAAATTCTGGGTAATGGATCATTACTACAACCTGTGTATACAGTACTCCTATCACACATGCCAGCAACTGCCAACCTCCTACAACATGGGTGCACAGTACTGTCACCACTGTATATACCAGGGACTGCCATCACTACAACCACACATGCCATGGGCTGCTATCATTACAACCTGGGTGCACAGTACTACCACCACACATGCCAGGGGTTGCCAATATTACAACCTGGGTCCACAGTACTCCTACCACACAAGCCAAGAACTGCCATCACTACTACCTGAATGCCCAGTACTACCACCACACATGCCGTGGGCTGCCATCCGGTGCTGGCGGTGTTGGCAGCCGGGGGGGGTGGGGGGTGCTGGCAGCGTTGCCAGCCGGGGGGGGGGGGTAGTTAAAGGATGCTGGCAGCGTTGGCAGCCCGGAGGGGAGGGATGCTGGCGGCGGTGCTTGTAATGCGGGGCAAGGGGGACTCACCTGCTCCGTTCTGCTGCCTCCAGGGGAACGGGAGCTGGGAGCCCGCTGCCGCCGCACAGGAATGTACACTGGAGGTGCTGTGCGCTATCGCGCATGCGCAGCAGCCCTCCCGTAGCCATTTTGGATGTGGGCAAAGTGCCCGCACAGTCCGGGAGGAGAATGGCCGGCCCGTTTTTACTGAGTTTTCGGCCAGCCCACCGGGAAATGCCCCGGTTTCCCGGTGGGCCAATCTGCCCCTGGCTAGAGTGTAGGTTTTCTTATGTATACATATATTCAGCAGACCGCATAACTCTGGAATGGCTGGAGCAATTTACACTAAACTGGTACACATATCATTTACACCCTGTGATTAAACACTGTGGGAGTAACACACTCCTAGCACCCCCAGGAGTGGGGCAGCAGCACAGACTATATCAGGATATGTCAGTGATAACAGGGCTGTATGTGACAGGACAGTGGCATGTTGTGAGGAGGGGAATGGAGATAGCACGAACCCACACACTGGGGGAAATTTACTAAGATGTGTATTCTACTTCACATGTGATGTTACTATGGGCAACCAATCAGAATCTTCATCTTATTTATTTAGCACCCTCAATAAGATAGTAGACAGGATCTGATTGGTTGCTCAAGGCAGTCAAAATTGCACAGTGTTTTCCCTGCTTGCAATACCAAAGCACGGCCCTGCGAGGGCCGTGTCACATGGACAAATAGACTGTGCAAGCAAGGCAATTTTGAGTATGTCATAGGCCAAATAGCATATAGTCATCTCAAGTGAAGATAGTCAAGATTATATGGTTCTGGGCTCTGGGGAGTTCAAATTGCATATATAAAATGGGCCATAGCCAAAATCGCACCGTGTACACAGCTTTCAATTTAAATATCCCTTCATATACAGTAACACATACAATGGGCAAATAAGTCACACTTTTTTGACCAACTCACTTGTACACAAGTAGGGACAAATCTTGAGAAATACAGCTGCATGGGGAACGCACATTAAGGCATACAGTACATTGTAAGAAATAAGTAATAGGCTAAATGAGACCAAGATCTAAGACAAAGTGATTATCTATGCCTATGTTTCTAAACAACCAATTTTCTAAATTATTATCAAGAGATGAGAGAACTGCCGGAGATCAACATCTGGGGCATCGCAGCAGGTAGCGGAAAAATATAAACTGGGTTAAAAGGAAGGAGATGATTTCTAGAGGCAATGATAAATGCTAAAAGGTATTTTTTAATACGAATTCTTAGGAAATATAAGCAAAACTTTAATTTTGCATTAAGCAGAAAAGAACATACAGTTTAAGTGCTTATTACATACAGTATATACTGTAGATAACCATATAAATGCCAAATAAATATGATATATTCCTTGTTGAAAGGTTACTCACCATGCTACCAAATAAATAATAATGTATAAGCTGGTAATATGTTATACAGAAAACCGAGTTTACAGTACAGTATGTAGCCTTTGAAGATGCTAAGGAGCTGGACTTGCCTGAGCATCCTTATAGTGACTGTATGGTTCATGGGGCAGATGTATTAAGCATGGCGAAGAGATAAACTGGAGATAAAGTGGAGAAAAATGGAAGGAGATAACGCATCAGCCAATCAGCTGTGTTTGAAATAGTACAGTTGGGATCTGATTGGCTAGTGCGTTATCTCCTTCCACTTTATCTCCACTTTATCTCTTCGCCAGGCTTAATACATCTGCCCCATGCAGTGGCAGTTCCACAGGCCTTTGTGATGTAATATACTGTATGACCAGCAGTGATGGCCAGTCCTCAGCTCTCTGATGCCTCCTGATCTACTTGCAGAACACCTTAACATTTCTTTTTTTTCAACAATGTAAAATAACAAATTCTGAAAATGCGCACACCTTTTTTTTTTTTAAATGATCAAATTATACAGGTATTTCATATTGAATCAGTATATCTTTATTAACAAATCTGCATATTTGTTAAATTATTTAAACTGAATCATGTTTAAAGGGCTATTATTTACATAATATTATTATTATTACTATTATTATTTTACGCATTTCTAGAATAAATATTAGCCAGTTAAGTGGTTAATAGCCCATTTATTTCATTGGGGATTCCCATGTGTACAGTATGTACGTACAGTATACAGGGATCCAGATGATACATTGACAATTTATATGTCGACACTCAATAGGTCGACACCAAAAGGTGGACATGCTCAAGGTTGACACGACATGCACAGGGTTGACATGGCAATGGTTGACACATGAAAAGGTCGACATAAGTTTTTCAAAAAATGTCTTTCTTTTTTTTTACTTTTTCATGCTTTACTATACACTTGGACTCTGATTGGGAACTGCAAAAGGCACCAAATGCAGTGGTTGCAAAGCAAGGCAACTGGCCTGAAATTTGGGTGCCATGAACTTAGGTGTCGATAATGACACCAAAATAGTGAAAAACTCGGTACTTGTGAGTTATCCGGGCGTCCGATTTTTAAATCGGGTCGGATCGGGACATCGCATCGCATCGCATGCGACCATCGGATGCGATGCGATGCGATGACCCGATTTTTCCATAGGAATCAATGTTAAAATGGACTGAGTCCATTTTAACATGGAATTCAATGGGAAAAAGGGTCCTTTTCATACCCCTACTATCCAAGTGGGCATGGAGTTGGATATAAACCTGTGGCGAGCGTAGCGAGCCACCGAGCCCGAAGCGTGGCGAGCGTAGCGAGCCCCGCGAGGGGACACGGAATACCGTCCCCTCGCGGGGCTCGCTTCGCTCGCCACGCTTCGGGCTCGGTGGCTCGCTACGCTCGCCACAGGTTTATATCCAACTCCATGCCCACTTGGATAGTAGGGGTATGAAAAGGACCCCTTTTTCCATAGGAATCATTTTAACATTGATTCCTATGGAAAAATCGGGTCATCGCATCCGATGGTCGCATGCGATGCGATGCGATATCGCATCGCATCGCATCTGATTGTATGCCTTAACTTAAGGCATACAATCAAAAAATCGGACGCCCGGATAACTCACAAGTACCAAGAACTCATATCCACCTTTTCATGTGTCAACCTTTTGCCAATGTCAAACATGTGCAAGTCAACCTTTTGTAATGTCGACCCTTTGGTGTGGACCAATTGACTAGACTGTTGATTTAGACACTGTCAACTCTATGATTCAATTGGGGTTTTTCACGGTTTTTATAGCGACATGTGCCGATAGGCGGTATTTCATGCCCTACCATCCACTAGGGCGTGGTGGGAAATTAAAATAGTGCCCAAAGCTTCAAGGGGACGCGGTGCAGTTTTTTTGTGGCCATGTCGACTGTGTAGACATTTGGGTAGAAAAGCGAAAACAAATCAAAACTGTGTACACTTCTGAATCAGGTCCATAATTGTTAAATGATTCTTGCCACTTCCGGGTTGTGCGCTTGCCAAACTATCTAAAATAAACTAACTTAACTCCATGCCAACGTGGATAGTTAATACCCCCACTATCCACGTTGCCATGGAGTTGATTTTAGATAGTGTGGCGAGCGTAGTGAGCCACAGAGCCCGCAGCGTGGGCGAGCGAAGCGAGCCCCGCAAGGGGACTCGGACGCACGGCCATGCTGCCGCCATGAAACTAAACAAGTACATGTTAAATCAATTTATTGATACAATACTAACTCATAAATGTATTCATTACAATAATTCTAAATGTGTAATTGTGTAATCCAATGAAATTCTTCTTTAAAAGACACAAGAAATGATCCTTATTTGTAATCCTATTAAATCTTTTTATAATCTGCAGGATTTTTTCTTAACCTTTCATTCAAAAAATAAATTCTTCATGTTTAATCCAAAGTGATTATTTTTCTTGAAATCCAAAGGAAAATTTTCTCTCTTAAGAGTCCTACAAAAGATGGCTGGGAACTGTCGTAGCCTCGGTCCTGTCAGTCGCTGATTGGTACAGTATGTACATACTGTATGTCCAATGACATGCTTGGAACACACTATAATTATTAACTAACTTAAGTATGGATCCATAAAATATATTTTATTCTTTATTTAGAGAGCTCACAGATGTAGACAAAAGTACAACAATAGTTACAATACAACTGAGCCATTTTTGCGGGTAGGATGAATACAGTACATCTGTAAACAGTACAAAAAAGTAAGCTGAATGGAAATAGTACATACTATAAGTATGGTTCAGGGAGAAAACAAGGGGAAACAGGACTACAGAAAAAAGGACTATTGCTGCCCATACACGCTGAGATCCCAGTGTGCATTCTGGGCTACAATAGCATCCATCACATCGCATTGCATGCCTTGTGCATGCAATGCGATGCAATGTGATGAATATCAAGTACAAAAAGTATGTGCAGCACATACTTTTTGTACTGTGTGATGAGATGTCGCGGGAGCGCGCACCTCAAAGCACACATCGGACCCGCTGCGTGTACGGGCTGCTTAAGTAGAACATCACATGTGGAACAAAAAATACTAAGAATAATAAGGGAGCATGGGTTTTTAAATGAATCTGAATGCTTTATACTTGCATGAAAATACACCACACTCATTTTTACTGGTTTCACACTGCAAACCTGTTTTCAACCCGTTTTTGTAAACGTGTCTTAAAACGGGTCAAAAGCCAGTTAAACCCCTTTCACATTGCATGTTATAAACGGTATATTGCAGTTTCAATACCGTTTTTGTACCTTTCAGATTCAACCCATTTCAACCATAGAAAGCCATACAATGTCATTTTAAATGTTTATTTCCTGCTTGTGGGCGGGGATCATGCAGGGAGATAACCTATCACCCTTGTGTGGTTATCATTTGTAGCAAATACAGTTTCTGAGCTGTTCAGACTGCAGGGAAAACGGCTCAGAAACGTGTAGGATCCTGCTTTTAACACGTTTCAAAATACCGGTATTCTGTAACCGGTAAATTGACAATGGAGCTTTCACACTGCAGCTGTTCCCGTTTTAAAATGGTAAATAAACAGCAATATACCGTGTTAAAGCTGCAATGTCAAAGGGGTATAAGGACCCACATAGAATTCATGATCTTCTTGGCGGGTATGTGCTCCCTATGTGATAACTGTACTGTCTCTGCTTAATGTTACCTTCCTGGCTGTTGCAGCGACCAGTGGCGCCACTGATGGCTGCCTAGGCGCTGTGCAGCTCGGCAGGCATGTGTTCCCCACATGTAATATCTTAATGTAATGCATGTAATGCCTTCACCCCCCCCCCCCCCCCCTCATCCCTGCTTGATGCTGCACTGTAAATCCACGAAAAATTCCTAGTGTGCGCAAGCATAAATGGCCAATAAAGCTGATTCTAATCTATTCTATCATAAGTAAATAGTGCAAGGTGTACACATAATATTATATAGTATTTGAAGACTTGTCTAAAAATGCAATTAATTAAAGTACATTTCTTGTTCTGTTATATACAATGTTGCACTAGATGTTGCACTAGATATCTCTTGTTATGTTTATTTTATGACCTAACCTTATGCTGGGTACACACTGGCAGATATATTCGTCATTCACAGATATAATGCTTTGCCTGTGCAACACATGCTGCGTGCAAGAGCAATTTGCCAACCACCCATACACCCACACCAGGAGCATGTAAATCCACCAGCCCAGTTGTGATGTCAGTCACATCAGATCGGGCAGACTGTAAGGAGTACAAGCTGCTTGATCGGTACAGGGATATATCTGCAGAGCAACTGATCTGCAGATATATCTTCTAGTGTGTACCCGGCCTTACTGTGGATTTTGGACCAATCTGTTTTGGTGAAGGAACATCCATCTTTATGAAAATCGCTACACTAAGGTATATTTCCGAAGAATCAAATTTTACCTATTGGAAATCAATCTAAATCGATATTGTGTTTCCAGGGCTAAAACACACATTGAATGAATCTAAAAAAATGTATCTGTTACTAAATATGTATTTTAGCCCCTGAAACACAACAGCATTTTAGTTAAATTTTCGATATAAAATTATAATAAAACAGCAACAAAGGTAGTTATACTGCATCAACAAGGTCTCTACCAGGCAAAGATTTCAAAGCTGACTCGGTTTTCAAGATGGGCTGTTCAAGCTCTTTAAAAAAGCACAAAGAAACAGGCAACGCTGAGGACTGTAGTTGCAGTAGTCGTCTGAGGAAACTTAGTGCATCAGATTATAGACACATCCTGCTTACTTCCCTTCAGAACTGGAAGATGTCCAGCAGTGCCATCAGCTCAGAACTCGCAGAAAGGGACACAGCTACAGCCATTTACTGTTTGGCGAAGTCTGTCCAGAAGTAGTCTTCATGGAAGAATTGCATCCAAAAATACCATACCTTCAACATGGAACAAGGCCAAGGGACTCAACTATGCATTAAAACATAGGAACTGGGGGAGCAGAAAAATGGCAGCAGGTGCTATAGACTGCTCTAGATTGATGACTCAATATGTGTCTGTAAACAAAGGCAGTTTGTTTGCCAAATGGTTGGAGAGCGGTACAATAAAGAGTGTTTGCAGGCAACAGTTGGAAGTATTGGGTTAGCAATGGAGTTGGACATTTGGTCAGGATTAATGGTGTCCTCTGATGCACTGTTTCTTTAGTTGGACCCTGCATTTGCAGCCCTTGACGTGCCCGTTTGAAGCTGCTTCTTCTGAGTGTGAACAGCACATCTTAAAACCCCAGTATGCTTTGAAATCTTTGCTTTTAAGAGACCTTGGTGACCTTCTGTCTTGTTGCTGTGCTCAATTATTATCACCTGTTTTGGATTACTGGTTAATCATACACCTGATTAGAATCCTGCAAAATCTCTGACTTTGTGCAAGTGTACCAAGAAGATTTGATGCTGTTGTGAATACAAAGGGTGGTCACACAACATATTTGTTTGATTTAGATTTATCTTCCCTTCATTCACTTTTTAATTGATAAATACATAAACTATTAACATTTCTATTTTTGAAAGGATTATTACTTTGCATTTTTTTTCACACATTCCTAAAATTTGTGCACGGTATTGTACATCTATCCTCCATGCACTACAAGTCGCATTAAGGGCCCATACATCAGCAATTAATTGTGACAATTTTCAGATATGGAGATGATTGCCACAATTAATTTTAGATGTGTGGGCTCCCCCTTTTGGCAATCCCAATCAAAATCGCCAATCGATTGCTTAATCAGGTTTTTAAACATGTTTAATAATCTTGTATTATCTGCAGATCTTTTTTATATGTGTGGGCATTCCCAATTCGTCTTCTTCATCTATTTACATTATGAACAGCAATCGATTGGGCAATTTCCAGATATGAAGATGCAATCTTTAGATGGAAAAATCTGCCGATCACTGAAATAAATCTGTAATGTGTGGGCAAAGTCAGATAGATTGTAAAATCCATTTATCTGGCAAAAAAATCCCTGGATCTGGAAATCCATTAATTGTGATTGCTGATGTATGGGGCCCATTACACCTAACATATACCTCCCAACATGACCCATTCCAAGAGGGACAGAATGCTTTATTTCTGGACTTCTGGACTGGTCATGTTGGGAGGTATGCTAACACGTGTTCTATGACGTGACTGTTTGCATGCAACCTTTTCTGGTAAAGTACTGGAAAAAGCTGTATTATAGCATTTTGGATACAGGAGCAGTCGCACATAGAATATATAGGCATGCCGTATATCGTTTAATCAGAAGCTTGTGTGTCCTATTCACATAGTTTTGTGCATAAGACATATTTTAGTGGAAAAAGCTGCATGCAAATATGTTTGCCACTACCAAGTCACAAAATGGCATGTTGCAACTAGAAGGGCTGTTTCATGCACAAGGAGGCTACATGATCGTCAACACATCTGTATGTGCATGGTTCAGGATTCCTGCAAGACTTGACCCTCAGGAGATACATACTGTAGGCTACCTCCCCCACCCCTGTCCCTGCCCCTACCCAGTACTTACTTATGATATAATAAAGCAAGAAAATATAACTTTACTTAACACTGCTTTATTTTGGTATTTAAATCCAGCCATGATAACAATATCCTTCATTTCTCAGTCTCTGATAAGCACCAGTCATCCATATGTATCCAGGTACAACAACATGTTTTATTATACATTTACATAAATACAGCATACCTCCAAACTATGCCAATTTTTACGGGACAGTTACTTTTTTGTGACTGTCCCTCTGTCCCACCCATGGACCACAGTGCCGTGCCGTGCTCTGGGAGTGCAGTTCGGAGACCCCATGACACTCGCTGCTCTGCTCACATAGACAGAGGGGACAGGGGACATAGAGCGCTGCCCATGCCCCCTACAGCAAAAAAAAACGGTGGTGTTGATATTGCTGCTAAGCCATGCCCCCCTCTTAGTGAGGCCACACACTTTTTTGGGAAGTCCCGCTTTCAATTTTACAAAAGTAGTAAGGTATGGTACATATTATCTTAAGCAAAAAAAATCACTTTCTAACTGCATATTCGGATTTCAAGGTTTTTCTTGCCTTAATGAAATCCTGATTTGCATTATGGTCACATTCTAGCTTTTATTATGTCAATCAAAGCAGCCCCCAAGATAATACCTACAGTAGTTAGATGTTTGTGCACTGCAGGGCTCTTATCTTGTATATACCGACAGGCTATTATACCGACAGGCTATATACCGACAGGCTATTATAGTTACATTTTGGGGAGTTCTGGGGGCTGAAGAAAACAACTATACTACTGCCTGCACTCATAAGCCCTGAAATGACACAATATATATGGATCTGTCTATTATATGTCGGAAATAACAGTTGACACGTTTTGCATTTGTGAAGAGAATTAAATAAAGTAACTGACAGAGGGCAGTATTCAACGTGAAATATTCTCCGTGCATGGCGAGAGATTTTTTCTCTCGCCATGCACTCGCCCTGTTCCGGAGGGCTCGCTGCCTCTCCTGCTCCCACTATTCAATGTGGTTAAGACTCGCCGCCACTCGCGGCGAGTATTAACCCCTGCAGCGGACGAGCGTCCGCGGCAGGGAGCTGGCAGGGAGCCGGGGGACAGTGGCAGCCACGGAGATTAAAGTCTCCCTGGCTGCCCCAGAACATATGTGGAGGGGAGGTCGGCTCCCAGGGACCCAGGCAGCACAAGCTGCCCCCCCCCCCCCCTATAGCCAGAGGGGGACCCCGTACTCACTGCACCCGATCGTGCATATATAATGATCGGATCCAGTGAATATATGAATATCTAATGAGCGGCTCGAGCGCTCCGGCCCCCTGCTGGCTGCTCTGTAAAAAAAAAAAAATAATAATAATTAAAAAATATTTTTTTCTTATTAAATATATATTCATGCGCTATAAGCACATGAATAAAAATAACATGCCCCTTCACAGAAAAAAAAATCCTGATTTTTTTACACCAAAATTTAAAAAAATAAACCTTTTAGTTTAAAAGTTCACATTCCAGTTCTCCATGAAAAGATGGAGAATTGCTACACGGAGAGACACGGCGAAAATCACTTAAAAAGACAACGAAAATATCACATTGAATAGGGTGGTTCACTTTTGGAGAGCAAAATGCTCCTTCCAACGCGAAAACAGCACAAACTCGCCATAAAACAAGGCAAATTTTTCTCATTGAATACTGCCCAGAGAATGCTGCTGTACACTTTAACCACTTAACTGATAAATATTTTTGTTCCAAGAATATCACCCTAAACTATATATTTTTTTATTATCCAATAAGAACAAGAATATATGTCTAGCTAGCTTATGTAATGCTATCCTATCCAGTAGGTGCTAAATGAAAAAGTAAAATCTGATTGGTTGTTATGGGCAACATTCCATTTTCAATAGAACTCTGATCTTAGTATATTTAACCATAAATGTGTTTATGCGGGAGGAAGCAAATGTGTAATTTTAGGAAGGCAATACACTTCTGTCCAATGAGATATATTTATTAATAACAATAAGGGCTTATTTCAAGCCTACTGTAATTAGATGCAGGACAAATTTGTTATCAAAATGGGCAAATCCATGTACACTGCAGGTGGGGCAAATTTAACATGTGCAGAGAGTTAGATTTGGGTGGGGTGTGTATAAAACTGAAATCTAAATTGCATTGTAATAATAAAGCAGCCAGTATTTACCCTGCACAGAAACAAATAACCTAACTCTCTCTGCTCATATAAAAATTTTACCCACCTGCAGTGCAGCATGGCTTTGCCCATTTTGAGAACAAGTTTGTCCTGCGATCAGGTCTGAATTAGGCCCTACATTAGAACTGAGGCATGGCAGAACTTCAAATAATCTCTTTTACTCTAGTAAAACTCAAATATGCTGTATTGCAGATGTATTCACTTCTCACTCATCTAGCAATAGGATTCCTAGTTTGAGATACCTGACATGGGTGAGCCACCATTGTCCTGTTCCAACTATGCTTGCGCTGGTCATCATTTTTTGGAAAAATATATATCTTAGTCACAACATTATGTGACAAAGACACAGCTGGAGACTGTGCTGATTAATTTAATATTTGACACTTGGATTTTTGTATGCGAATGAGTCTGTATATGAAGCACAATAAATGTTGGCATGGAAAAAAGCTGTGGCCGCTACATCACAATAATTTATATACAGATTCACAGACTTAGTTACACACACTTAGTTGCATCCCACTCAAATGCTGACAATGGACCGACAAAAAATTGTACATCCATGCGATAAAACAACTGGAAGGGTTTTTGTTTTATTCAAACTGTTTAAACTGTCTCTTAAATGGTTATTTTGAATGCGTCCTTCTTAACTTTGCATAGTGTAGAGGTTCTTTCAGTTTATCACTTATTTGTTAATATGATTTCACAAGTTGTCTGTTTGAAAGTGGACGCAATACATTTACAATCTATAAAAGTGTATTTTAAGCTATAATTATTATTTAATTTCAATAAATTACAGGTTGAAACCTTGACCAGCCATCAAGGTCAAGAGAACTACTCTCAATGTAACAAAAAAATGGCACACTTTAACAAGAAAATAACATGTACTAAGTACAGCAGATATCAAAATATTTAATTAGGCTTCAAAATGATCAAAAGTAGTTTCCTGTGCATACAGTGGCCTTTATTCTGATCTGTGCGGAAATTCCCGCATTCTTACGGAGCGGTCCGCACGCCACGGTGTTTTTCCGCATGCGGCCATCGTCCGTAGAAACGCCCACGTGTCCTCCGCATTCGGACGGACTCACTCTTTAAGAACAGGGCGTGTTTACGGACGACATACAAACCATGCGTGTGCGGGAGAAACACTCCGATTCTGCACGGTATTACAGAGTATTACAGAGTATGCTCGGGAATACCGCATCCGAACGGGAGCCAAGCGGTGCTACCGCACGTAAGCGGAGGATTTCCGCCAAACAACCCACTATGAAGTATCTTCTGCAATACATCACATGACCCACTTATTCAATTACCTACCCTCATAAAAAACAGCTTATTTGGAATTGGAATCAATTAGATTCCAATATATCCTTACAAGCATGCCTAACACATGCATAGCACACATTAACCCTTACAGCAATGTAAGTGCAATGGTTTCTATTACACCCTGTGTCAAACATTATAAACATTCTACACATATACTATTTAAAGTGCTAATAAAACCAACAACTGTGAACTTGCATAAAGAATTTATTAAAATATCGATTTAACAAAATAAGGGAAAAAAAAATAAATGAAACATTAAATGAGCAGGTCTTTTAGGTCCTGCAAGTCGGCTTGAAGGAGCCGGAGATGGTGCTCTGCTCGCAGGAGGGCCCCACGCACCCCCTCATCTGCCGGTGTGGTGTCATCTGTGGGCATGTCAAAGGGGCAAAAATTAGTCATGTTATTCATGCATACATTTCACATACTACGACATAAATTGCACAAATGCTAGGTGACATGTGTGTATATATATATATATATATATAGAGAGATATATATCTATCTATGTAGAGAGATAGAGACACACATAGAGAAATATATATGACACATACATATATACATACATGCAAACTTATTTACTACATACTGTCTTTTTTGGCCTCGACCCTTAACTCTGCAGAAGACATAACAGTCATATTGTTTTTTCTCAGTCACAACCCACCCATGACTAACCAATGACAAGCAGGTCATGGCCTCCGTCAATAAGAACTTGTCACAATCTGCTCATTCGAAGTTCAGTGATGGTTGGTGGCATGGGAGTTATGCAAATGTCAGGAATGCACAATACACATCCTCTAAATCATAATTCTGTCTAAACCAACCTACAATTCTGTGAGGCAGAAAAATAAATCAGAACTACAGGGGGGGTTTAGGTAGAGGAGGATCCTGGGACACTGCCAACTTGTGACTCCATTCCAAGGTAGCCCGGCCCATACTCCATTTATAGCATACATCCTACAGTTTATAAATAACATTCACCAACAATATAGATGCCACTATTTGATGGCTCATAATCTACGCTTGCAGCAGGTGATTTTAATCCACAAATGATCCACTCATCCCTTTACTCCTGGATCCTGTTTAACTACAACGGTTATGTGGCAGTCAAAATGGACCTCCAACCCATCCCACAAACCTGTGTAATTGAGAGGTGTCCTGGATGAAAGGGATGCCTTGGACTCCCCATCTAACCCGTACCTGTATCTGTAGCTACCCACTTTGGGGTCTATATGATTAGTATGTGCCCAAAATTTTTAATCACCAGTGCTACATAACATATACCAGTACAACTACTTCATGAATGATGCATTATGTAAACATACCGATCTGCGGCGAGTCCGGTGCCTGGCACGCTTCCTCCCCCTCGGAACTTGATGTGTCCGGGGCAACCGTGGCCTCCTCAGCCCCCTCCTCCGCCATCTCCTCGACCACAACAACCTCCTCCTCCAACTCCTCCTCCACCTCCTCCTCCAACTCCTCCACCTCCTCCTCCAACTCCTCCTCCACCACCACCAGCACCTCCTCCTCCACCTCCTCCTCCGCCACCAACACCTCCTCCTCCGCCACAAACTCCTCTTCCACCTCCTCCTCCTCCACCTCCTCACGCACCTCCTCCTCCTCAACCTCCTCCTCCACCATTTGCTCCTCCTCCACTTCCTCCTCCTCCACCCTTGCCGCCACCTCCTCCTCGGGGTCTCGGGCCTCGTCCTGGGCCAGGCCTGCCTCCGCCTCTTCACGGGCCTGTCGGGCTCGGGCTCGTGCTGTGTGGTAGAAAAAAACATCATGGTCAATGTCGGCTCATTGGGGCACATGTATTAATCCATAACAAGACATACATGGAAGGGTGATAATGATGGCAAACGATGCAGGAAAGTAGCTCCTTACTGTTAATGGACTCCAAATTGTGACATTTAAATTATTCAGTGATGGTTAGTAATTTGTTCACACATTACAACCCAGCCATTTATCAATGTGTAACACATATTAGATCGGGAACATTGTATGCATCAGAATCCTCAATGCTATGGCATTACATATAAAAGCCACATGACTGCATGTTAACCAGGAAGAAGCACACATAAGAGTCTATGGACTTTTAAACCCATGGACACCCACTTATCATGAGACACATTTTATTGCTTATATATGCTATGTTGTAAGTGCGAAATTTCATAGCGAAAATACTCACATTCAGCAATTTCGCCCCTTATCTGTTGGAGCAGCTGGGGCTGGCGCCTGCGGAGGTCCGACCACCGCCTCTCCAGCTGCCCGAGGGACCTCCGCACCCGAGTGCGGGCGTAAATCCGGCGCCCTGCCGCAGTGTACGCCCTCCGCTTATGGCGGTTTGTTATGAAGGGCCCCGCACGGCCCAGCCTTGTCTCCATGACGGAGACAAGAACCCTGAGCTCCTCATGTGTGAAGGGTTCTGCCCTTCGTGTCTCCGCCATGTTGACAATGGCATATATCAACCAATCAGGTGGTGGCATTGGTTGATCACAGTTATTTGTGTTAATAACTTTATTGTTCATTTTTACATTAACAGCGTCTCTGCGCCAACACAAATGGTGACAAATTCGCATGCCTTCAAAACCGTAGTGTTGATGTATGCCAATGAACAAATCTGATATATATAAAACACAGTGTGTATGCACTTAGCAAATCCAATGAGGCCGCGCTCCGCCAAGCAACGCGTGCTATAGCTTAGCAACGCATAGCTGTACTTAGCATTACTTACTCTATGCATATATGTGTATGCGTACATTTATGTGTAAAAGACACATACACACACTTGCAGGTATCCTGAAACCAGCATAATACACCAGCCCTGGCTGCCTGCCTGCCTGCCTGCCTGCCTGGCTGCATGCTCCTTGAAATGTTGAAACATGTGAATAAATTCCAACATCATATATATAGATATATATATATATATATATGCAAACAAATCATACATCAACACAGGAAATAATCCCCAACACATGATAGAATAAATCAATGTACTCACCAGTCATCAGGGATAGTATCAACTACAATAATGAAGATATAACAAACACATAAGATCCCTTGTACAAGGTATAATAATTAGCACCTATATTGAACTTCCCCCAAAACTAAACACATATGCTAAATATCTCCTATTTCTTTGCCATTAGGAGGGCAGGCTGGCTAATGTTCGTTTTGTAACACTGACAACTAACACACTGGACTTATTTGAAGGGGTGATTGTGACTAAAATGGGTGTGTTATGTCAACTCAATAACATGTACCTGAAGTATCTTTGCGCCACAGAGTCCCGCAGCTGGTATCCCCTCCGGCATTCAGGGGCGCGGGATGGGCGCATGGGCGGATCTTGCGGCTCAGATGGTACCTCCCACTCATCAAAGGGTATCTCACGCCGCACAGCAATGTTGTGGAGAAATATACACAGGCCCACGATCCTCGACACCATTTCAGGCGCATATTGTAAGTCACCACCAGTGCGGTGGAGCACTCTAAATCGACCTTTTAAAAGGCCAATTGAGCGCTCCACCACTTGCCTGGTGGCAACATGCGCCACATTGAATGCCTCCTGTGGGCCCGGTGCTGGGTAGCTGTACGGCGTAAGTAGCCAGGGCGTACATGGGTAACCGGAGTCACCCAGAACCCACGCATCACGGCCTTCCAGCTCTTGGAGTCTTTGCCATATCCCGGTTTGTCGGATGACATGAGAGTCATGGGCACTTCCGGGAAACTTCGAGTTGAAGGCGAGAATCTCCATGGATGGGCCACATACCACCATCACGTTCAGTGAGTGGAACAATTTGCGGTTCCTATATATCTTCTCACTTCGAGATGGAGGCACAAATGGTACATGGGTGCCATCCACAGCCCCTATCACATTAGGGAAGCCAGCAATTTGATGGAAGGCCTGCTGGCTTCTGCGCAGGGTCTCGGTGGCAAATGTCATGGCCATGAAGTGCCCCTTGCGCCTGAACATGGCCGACGTCACACGCCTCAGGATTCGGCAGAAGGCCGGCTGAGAGATTCCAGCAAGTACTGCCACTACTTGTTGGAATGATCCTGAGGCGCAGAAATGCAACACCGCCAGCAGCTGTGTGTGAGGCGGAATTGCTGTCGTGATCCCGTGTAGAGGTTCCAAATCGCTCTGAATTAGGGTGAGCAGATCCAGAATTACATGTGGGGGTAACCGGTACCTAGTAAGTACCTCATCATCGGGCATAGCAAACAGAGTCACCCGTGTGCGATAGATTCTAGCACGTCCTGGCCTCCTTGGCCGACGAGTGGGGAGAGCCGCAAGTGCCCTTAGCCTCCTCTCCATGTAGCGCAGAATAGCTTCTGCAACCTATAAAGAAATGAACATAAATACTGAGGCACCTATGCACATAATGGCCATATCCCACTACAAATTGATTTGTAGCCTTCAATACGTACAATAGATGGCCGCCCCGTGTAATCCCGCAGATCCATTTGACTCTCTAATGATGACACAATAATATGAACTCAATACACACCGTCCAAAACACACAGATAAAGGTGTCAGCATTTTTTGCCGACATCATGTACTATGAGACATTTCATCTATTGCTGGGACATGTTGTCCTGCAATAGATGAACCCACACATGTTTAAGACCTGTGAGTGAAATAGTGAACATGTGACATGTTGCAATAATGATACACGCACTTTGCTGGCCCAACAATCTGTAGTCAGTGAGGCAATGGTGCATACATTCATACACTTACATTGTTAATGGATATCATATCTACAAGGAGCATGGAAGAGCTTACCTTAGACCCTGACAAGTCCAGATCTGGAGACAAAGGATTCTAGCAGCAACTCACTATTTATAGGGCTCTCACATGTGTGGTCTATAACAGTAGAGATGAGTATTGCATGATTTGTGGCCTGGATTAGCTAAGGGATTGGGCTACTTTTAGCTTGCAATAAAACGCCACAATACCACAGTAGTCATAATTCAAATGTCATGTCATGCTAGCAAATAGCATGTGTATTGTGCAATAGTCACAGGTTTATCAGAAGATTCTATGCAATGTTAGCATTGGTGACCAGTATTTCATGTAGAACTTTCGCCAGGTTTTACACAATGGAATTTCCGCCACCGTATGCGGCGCGAAAAAACAGCGACGTACGCACACGCACGGAACGCAGCTGCCGCTGATGTCCGCCAAACAGGATACACAAACAGTATATAAAGGTCTATTAGAAGCTGACAATGTTGTTGCTAACATGTCTGGATCCCAACCAGAGCTGGACCCAGAGCTGCAGCAACTTTTTCACAAGATGGACTCCAGCACCACCTATGTGCCACTGCACATGCGGGCAGTGGGTAATGAGGAGGCTGCTGGGCCTTCTACAGCAGGGCAAGCTGCACCTGACCATTCTACAGCAGGGCAACCTACACCTGGCCCTTCTGCAGCAGCCCAACCTGCAGCTGGCTCATATGCACCATCAGCAGAATTGGTTGGAACACAACCGGGGACTTCACAAGGTAGTACCATGGCCAGCACTTCAAGTGCAGCGACTGGTGCCAGGGGGCGTGGCCAGGGACGTGGCAAGGGGCGAGCCAGGGCAACAGAGGAACCAACTACAAGAAATAAGGCATATGAAGCACAGGAGCTTGCCATCCTGGTTCCCCGAGCACGTGATTGGATTGAGTGTCCATCGGAGAAGCTGACACACACACGCAGATGGAAGATTTGGGAACAGATAACGGCAGAGATTAATGAAGTAGCGCCACAAGTTCGTGAGACGGACCATGTGAAGAAGAGGCAAGTTGTTTTGTGATACATGTGGCCAGTAATAGCCAAGTAATGATTGAATTGATGCTTAGATGCATTTAGCAAATGGGCCGTGAGGTTGTTACGATACACATACATTATTGCCATGTTATTTGGTAGAGAGTTAGAGTAGGGTGATTGTGAATGTGTATTGTAACGGTTGATATCATAGTTGCATGTAATATTATATATGGGACATTAATCACATGTTGTAATATGTAGCACAGAGCAATGGCTGCAACAGCTAACATTGGGAGTGACATGTATTAATATGTCAACTTACATTGCAGGTGGCAGGACTTCAAAACCAACCTGAAGAGGAAGATGACCAAGCGGTGGGAACACAGCCAGACATCTGGGGCCGGGCCCATGCCATCAGGGCTAGAGCTCACCCCCCTGGAGGTGATGGCCGAGAGCTGTATCTCAGTTGAGGAGATCAGGGGGGTGAGCACGATGGATAGCGAGGCCCCAGCTGAAGTGTTTGCGTCTTTTCTGGAAGGTAAATATTGGTCATGCCATAAACTTGTGCAAGTAATTATCGTAGAATGTCTCCTAATTGTGTTTATCTTTTCCCACAGACACCCCACCGCTTGGTGAGGACTCTGCTCAGGAGGTGGAGGAGTCCGTGCCACCTGGCCCCAGAGGTAGGCCTGTGCAGCAGCAGGCATCGGCCCAAGCCGATTTGGCCGCCTTGGCCCAGGTGCTTGGGGACATCAACCAGCAGGGAGACTTGGCATCAGAACGGGTGCGTAGGACCGAGGAGATCCTGGCGAGCTTGGTCAGCACCCAGCAGTCCATGGCTGCGAGCATGCAGGCCATGGCTGCAAGTGCTCAGGTGCTGGCCGAGCAAGCCACCCGCCAAAATGATCTCCTCCTCCACCATAATGAGCTTATGGTGGAGCTGATTACCAGCAACAGGGTCCTAATGTCATCCGTTTCTGGTGCATTACCACCTGCAACACTCCCTGCTGGCAGGAGGGGTAGACCAGCCAACCCCTCCACATCATCTGCTCCACCTGCCCCAGCATCTGGCCGTCCCCGAAGAGCTGCTGCACAGGCCAAGGAGCCTACCAAGGCCAAACGTGGTCGGAAATGAACTTGTGGCTGCATTAATCTCCGCCGTTATGTGTTCCCAAATCTTCCATTGTGCTGTGTGTGTCAGCTTCTTGTGTCCAATCACGTGCTCAGGGTAACCAGATGAGCCCTTGCTTCATATGTCCTTAGTGGTTGGTTCCCCTGTTGCCCTCTTTTGCCTGCCATTACTGTCAGCTGTACTTGAAGTGATGGCCATGGTACTATCTTGTGAAGTCCCCGGTTGTGTTCCAAATGATTCTGCTGATGGTGCATATGAGCCAGCTGCAGGTTGGCCTGCTGCAGAAGGGCCAGGTGTAGGGTGCCCTGCTGTTGAATGCTCAGGTGCAGCTTGCCCTGCTGTAGAAGGGCCAGCAGCCTCCTCAGTTCCCACTGGCTGCATGTGCAGTGGCACATAGGAGGTGCTGGAGTCCATCTGTGTGCAATTATATATGTTTTGTATTATTATTTATTTTGCAGCATTCCTGCCATGTTGTTTATTGTTTGTATGTATTATTTTATGGTCTTTGCATCACACTGGCATTGAGTGTGACATGAATATAAATAAATGTGTTTACTTTACCCAAAATGTGTGGTTTCATGAGTACATGTCGAATACACATGTGTATTGATAGTATTAAGATTCAGTCATGTCCATTGTTAGCAGTTTTTAAGTGTGGGACAAGTACAGCATATGTGGGGGATTACTAAGGTTTCCTTGAAGCAGCAATGGTTTCAATTAAAGCACTGACAAGCGGCCTATTAGTGAGTAATGAGTAAAGGAGTAGATTCTATTGGGTTCAGGTGTTAATGGTTGTAGTCATTAGGCGTACGTTCGCCTACCGCATGAACGAGTGGTGTCCGCAAAGCAATAGTACACTTGTGGACACCGCACATTTCTGCCCTTTTTGATCGCGTGCATTCGGAGTGGTTTCCGAATGTACGCCCCCCAAAATAAGTGTACTCCCCCGTGTCCGCCCATGTTTCCGCCCCGTTTTGCCCACTTTGAAACTACGCCCATGTGTCATTCCGCATGACGCCCATAATACGCCCCTATTTCCCGAATGATAGCGGTGAACAGTTCTGGACGGGATTTGGCCGAACTGGTACCGAGTCAATGCGTGGCACATGCGCGTAGCGTTCTCCACGCATGCGCAGACGCCATAAAGACGCGATCCGTAAGAACGCGGTAAAGTCCGCATCAATCAGAATAAGGGCCAGTATGTGCAGCAATTTGGCATATTTTATGCCCACAAACTGGTGTAGACCTCACTTTGCATCAGCCTTTAATGCCTACTTAATATAAACCACTTGAAACATTGACAGAGCCCATATTATTGATGCACAAGCAACAGCTTAATGTTTTCTCAATTTTTAAACTTTTTGCATTTTGATGTCAAATACACCAAAACCACATCTGCAACAATGGTAAACAAATCATTCCTACACCGATTACATACTGTACTCTGGCTCATATCATTTTGATCTCCCCTCTTTTACTTTTGATTAACTCGCAGTTCGCAAAATAATTCAATACAGCCAACACTTCTCATCTCTTCCTGTCCAAAATAAAATGGAAAATGGACAAAAATAGGGAACCTCCCCTTCCTCTGATGTTTGAGTCTCACTGATTAATTTAATGATCCTGGACAAATTCTGTAACCAAAACCTATCAACATGCCTCATAAAAATGCACCTCCCTCAATGATGCTATCGTGCTCAATTGTCTCCCCAAGTTACCCAATTCATATAATTACTCCTGGAAGAACTCATATAATAACTCCTGGACCCAAAACACAACCCATCCTTGATATCCATCTGATTTATATGATCAGTTGTTTTTTTTTCTTCTCCAAAGTATATCCAATGAACAATCTCTACCTATGGCTACTAAAATAAGTTGATAGATAAAAGAGAAAAACACAAATATGTCAAAACAGAAGGCATCAGTAAAGTTATACTGTAGTAATAAATAATACATGCATGTCAGTGTGACTGGGACTGTGGATTTAGCCTGCCATATAGGTCTGTTTTATATTTTGGGGTAACTAGTAGTCTGTTCTTTGGAAATCCTGGAAACAATGGAGTTCTCATGTAATCCAGGACACCAGGGAGTTTTAAGTGAAGAAAAGTGGTATAAAAGTATCTTACTCATTATACTAACAGTAGTAGTGACCCTCACACATTGTAACACAGTAGTGCCCCACACACATTGTCACACAGAAGTAGTGCCTCGCCTCTCACACATTGTCACTCAGTAGTAATACCTCTCACACATTGTCACATAGTAGTAGTGCCTCTCACACATTGTCACATAGTAGTAGTGCCTCTCACACATTGTCACATAGTAGTAGTGCCCCTCACACATTTCCACACAGTAGTAGTGCCCCTCACACATTGTCACATAGTAGCAGTGCCCCTCACACATTTCCACACAGTAGTAGTGCCCCTCACACATTGTCACATAGTAGCAGTGCCCCTCACACATTTCCACACAGTAGTAGTGCCCCTCACACATTGTCACATAGTAGTAGTGTCTCTCACACATTGTCACACAGTAGTAATGCCTCTCTAAATTTTGAATAGCTTTACCTGCCCATAATAAGCCCACAAAATCCCCTTCATATCCTTCTCTTTTATTTATAACCTTTCTTATTCATCATCTCCCTTCATGCTGATGATGTGAACAACACTCGAAAAAGTCACTAACTCATAATATTTTTTTATAATAATTAACACTGTGCACAGCACTCGTCCCCAATCTCTGTGACTGAGAATAGGAGGGTAAATAGTCACTGGTGCAGCAATATGGTCAGTATAGCCTCTCAAGTATCCTTCACTCAGTGCCTCAATCTTCTGCTGCCCCAACACTGACCTTGGCTCCTTGGCCCAGGGACCCGTAGGAATGGACTGTGAGATACGTTGTGATGTCTCTCCCAGTCCCTGAATACAGTACAGGAGATGGGGTAGAGTACAGGAAGCTTTAGCGTTGCCCAGGGGTGCCGACAGCTCTGCTGTGCCCCAGTAAAATGAAGGGGCATGGCCAATGGGATGGAGCATAGCCACACCCCTGTAAAAAGAAAACTTAGAAGGGGGCGGTGGCGGAAGGCAGGGTGTGATCACACACCTGTGCAGGCAGACAGTTTTGGATAAATATCCGCTTCAACAATGGAGCTCCAGCACTATTAGACTGCCAATATTTGATACTATTTTACTTTAAATACAAGTATTTCATTAACTAAAACCCCATACATTCTGTTGCCATTTTTAATACGTATTAATGTTACAATGAAAATGACACAACATAAATAGTATAATTTGGGAAGCAATGCTTCTGTACTCTTTGCATATATAGCAAGCAACTTTGGGTAAACCATACAGAAAGTGTCTGGTGCATATCTACCTAATAGCATTTTGCATGTCCTTGTGTGTGTAGAATGTCAAAGGGTATATTTGCTAAGGTGCGGTATTATAGAAGTGGTGATAATGCTCATAGCAACCAATCACTTTTTTAATAATTATCTTCTAGAAGGTGGTAGAAAAATAAAAAGTAAAATCTGATTGGTTGCTATAGACAACATCTCTTCTATAAACCTTAGTAAATATACTCAGAAGAGACTGTAGATCATCAACAGAGACGTAGCACAAGGATGTTAGTACATGACAACTTTTAATGTGTTAGTTAGCTGCTGGTGATTCTTTAAGCTTCTTAGCACATTCCATCTCATAACACAGACGTATGACTGGATTGAGGTCAGGTGACTAAGCAAGGAACTGCAATCAGCTTACTATGGTTGCAAGCTAAGTCTATTCCCATATAATTATACTGCTGCTATGGAGGAATGCACCTGTGGTAGACATTATTTGTATGTAGGGCTCCAATGTTCACCACACAAACAAATCCCACATGGTTACATAGCCACCATCAAGCTACAGAGTCAATACAAAAAAGGATTGATCTACAGACCACAGAACTTCCATCACTGTGAAATAGACAACATCACGTGGTTATTTTATTTTTTAATCATTCAGTATCCAGTTTGTGTGACAATAGACTACAGACATTGGACTGAACCCCAATAGTTCCCCAGGCAAGATACTGATTTGGGCACCACAACTCTCGAATTAGCCCTACAAAATGCCACTTCTGCAGTAGATCAGCGTTTTGCAACACGTGGCCCTCCAGTTATTGTGGAACTCCTCTAGACCAGTGGTTCTCAACCTCGGTCCTCAGGGACCCCCAACGGTGTACGTTTTCCAGGTCACCTCACAGATACACAGGTGCACTAATTACTCACTGACACATTTTAAAAGAAGGAGCTATTTATATTACCTGTGATTCTGTGCGGAGACCTGCAAAACGTGCACTGTTGGGGCTCCCTGAGGACCAAGGTTGAGAACCACTGCTCTAGACTGTATGCCAGTATTTCCCAACTCCAGTCCTCAGGGACCCCTAGGTACACATTTGTCAAATCAGACTGTTCATACAATCCTACGGCAGACCTGCTCGCAGATTCTACATCCAATCCTTGCTACACATTTCTCAAATTTTTCAGCAGACCACCAATCTGCATCTGCTGAAAAAGCCTGCTGAAACAAATAAAATTGTCTGTAGGGGAAAAAGGATTTATTAATGAGAAATTGAATTTATTATAATAGTAAAGGCGGGGGTAACATTACAGAATTAATCTTAATTACATCTTTGGGGATGAAAAATGGATTTTAATGTGTCCGTCCCCCCCTCACCAATTACCAAGTCCAGCATAATAAAAGGCTAACACTGCTCTTTACCTGGGGTGCATTTAAGTGTATTGCATGCTGGCGGACACTAGATGGCACCCATATGGAACAATTCAAGCATTGATTCACTTGGTTGCGCACAGACTCTGCCATCAGACTGACACCTGCTACCTGCCCCTGGCTAATATTATATTAGCTGTCAAAAGGGGACATGCAATGATGCAGTGAGCTTTGATTGGCTCATTGTGGTCAGCGTGTATTTTAAAAAGGCAACCGCACACTCATTGTGCATGCCACTTGCTGCTGAACTTTGCTCTAAGGTAAAGAGCAATATTGGTCTCGCCACCATGCACTCCACCGAAGCAACCCCCAAGGGATCAAGCTGAGTCTCTCAACAGTAATGGAAGGTCCGGGGATCCCCTGTGTAGATAAGTATGGTCTATTCATTACTGGCTGATATGGTCTAAAAGATTCACAGATGGAATGAATTAGTTCGATTTTCATCCTTAGAAGATCAGTAAAACATGCACTGTCAAGAGATGGTAAATACTGCTGTATGCTTTGTTTTAACCCTATATACATACCTCCCAATATAACCCAATCCAACTGTGTCAAAATGCTCCGCTCCTGGGCTTCCCTCCTAATTAGCTGTGTTGAAATAGGTCATTAATAATAAAGGTGATTTGATAGTAATCATAAATTAAGAAGGAAGACTTGGAATGGGTCATGTTGGGAGGTACGTTTATATTCAATCCTTTCTATAACTACTTCACATGTGTCTATTTGCATCTTGTTTTATTGTGTAAGCGTTTTCATATTTTAAACATATTGTGGGAAATGTACTAAGATGGGAGTTCTAGTTCACATGGGATGTTGCTATGGGAAACCAATCAGATTATATATATTATCTTCTAGAAGGTGCTAAACAAATAAGAAGTAGATTTTGATTGGTTACCCATAGCAACATCCCATGTGAAATACAGTAGAACTCCCATCTTAGTAAATTTCCCCCATTGAATTCATATTTACATAAGAGCCACTTGTCTCTGTACTAGTATGATTGTTAAGCGCCAGATTCCATTAGGCTTATAGCTCCTGGGTTAAGTACCCAGGGCTACTGTATATAATTGCATCTTGTGGTAATCCAAGAACTGCATTTACAGCAGATTTCTGTTCCCACCCTCTGTAGCCGCTGGTAGCACATTGTTATCCTCTGAAGACTAAACCTGGAATTTATGGGTTAACTCATGTTACCAATGGACTTACAGCACAAGCAAATAGACTAGTAATTGAATAGCTCTGGGCATTAAAGCTTGTTGCTACAAGCCTGCAGTAAGCTAATTGATTCTGGCCCTATGTGATTTGTTCTCACATTTATTATTTATCAGCATTTATATATATATATATATATATATATATATAGCGGCAGCATATTCCAATGCATATGTAACTTGTGTATTGACTGTCCAGCGCAGCAGATTTTATGTTGACTGCATAATGCTGCTGTTAGTAAGTTATAAAAACACACTAAGTAGGTTTTTATCAAAATTCTGTGAGTGACAGCCTTATGTTGTGACTGGACAACTTAGTACACATACTGACACAGAGCAGAATAAGATATACCCATGGATTATTCATTATATTGCAAATAAAAGATGTGCCCTCATACATCTAGCCCCAATAAGACGCATGGCACAAGATGACAGATATCTCGTATAATCCTACTATATGCGCTATCCCCGTGCGTTGTGGCAGGGGATATCGCTTCCCCTGATCTATGACACCCGCCGAGCGGGTGTCTAGCATGCTGCGCTGTGGGGCAGGAGGCATAGCGCAGCTACGATATTTCGTGCTGCGCGCCTGCCTCCTGCCTAATTTAGGAACAGTCAGCATCGCTGACCAATCCGCCGCCTGCAGCTATCAACTTTGACAGATGCAGGCGGTGATGCCCTATGCCCACAGCAGGGACAATATTTATATATAGTTCTTACAAAAGATAAAAGAGAATCACATTTAACCTCTTATCCTAATAATTGTGCTGGGATTCCAAAAATTTATTTTCTGTATCTGCATGTTTTACTCTCTGTTCTTCTTCCCCCTCTCTTCCTTACGATGTACCCTAATTCATCCATCCTTCCACCCCAGCCCTCCCTCCCTTGCCCATTTCTGTACCCCCTAGCCCTCCCGATTTTTACTTATACTATCTATTATTGTACTCCTATCTCCTTGTTATATATCATACCAATTTTACGTGTCTATCTAACTATATTGTGTATCAGTGTCGGTGACGATCCTTTTCTAACTTTTTGTGTTCGGCGGTTTATATATCCATATAGTATTTTGAAGATATCCATGGTGCCCACGTACTTTTGAATACCCTTAGGTGTCCGCTTCTCCTTATGTGCATATGTTTTTCGTGTTCTACCGTGTTATTCACTGCTCTAATCCATGTTTTAATATCGAATCCTTCTTGCCCCATCCAATTTTTTGCTATTTGTGCTTTGGCAAGTGCCCATAACTTCTCCCACAGCCGATTATTTAAGGTCCCTATCACACTAGAGTTTTGGATCCCCAATATACACTCTCTTACATCAGGGTTTTGGTGGGTTCCTCTAATATCCCCTATGATGCCACCAACTTGTCCCCAAAATTCTTGGACCGTACTACATTCCCAAATCATATGTATGTAGGTCCCTAAATTCTGTTTACATTTAGGGCATGTTTCATCGCTGTTTGGATCATATTTTTTTTTCTTTACTGGGGTAACATATGTGCGGTGAAGTATATACAGCTGAATTTGCTGGCATCTTATAGATTCCGTTGCCCTCAGGGGAGATGATAAAGCTCTCTTCCATTCCCTGTCATTCAATTTACCTACTTCCCTCTCCCAATCTTGTCTGAGCTTCACTATTTGGGGGTTCTTCAATTCCTGTATTAATAGTTTGTATATTTCTGAGACCTTCAACTTTTTTTCTCTGTCCAGCATTACCTTTACTGGGGAACTATCCAATTTTATACGCTCTTTCCCAAAAATCATCTCAAGGCTGCCCCTTAGTTGTAAGTATCGGAAATAGTATCCTCTGGGTAGCCTGTATTCCAGTTCTAGCTGGCTATAGATTTTAAACTTCCCATCCTGGACTAATTGACCCAGCTTATCTATTCCTACTTTGGACCAAGATAATCTAGCCTCTTCCTCCCCTATATCATCTCTCTCCTTTCTGTTTCCCCTCATTGGTGTTTTTACCCATACTGCAGTTTCTGGGTCTATAGCCCTATGATCCATAAGTTTATTAGTGTAGCACCATATATTTACCGCTTGTTTGACTATGGGACTATTTATTTTTTTTGTTCTATTTATACAACTGGTGATTAATGCTTGTCTCGCTGTTGTTTTCCCAAAGCACTGAGTTACCATTTCTTTAACCTGATCGTTTTCCCTACCAGTTATCCACTCTTGTATGTGTGTGAGCTGGGCTGCTATATAATACAAATAAAAATGAGGGAGTCCCAAACCACCTGCTCCTTTTGGTCTAATTAATGTATCCTTTTTTATTCTAACCCTTTTTCCTGCCCATATTATAGAGGATGTGATGCTATCAATTTTTTTAAAGTATTTTTTCGGTATAGTTATTGGTGCATTCAAAAAGAGATACAGAAATCTTGGCAAAAACATCATTTTGATCAAATTGGTTCTCCCTGTCATGGTCAGGGGTAATCTGGCCCAAGATTTACCTTTATCTTGGTATATTTTAATAAGTGGTTCCAGATTTAATTCAAGGAATTGTCCCGGATTATTTGAGATTACTATTCCAAGATACTTCATCTCGTCTACCCATCTCAGTGGGCAATTCGTACTCAAACTAGCCCTGCCTTTATTGGGCATAATATGGGATTTTCCCCAATTTATTTTTAACCCAGAGTATGTCCCGAATTGCTCTACTATCTTGAGAACCATTGGTAGTTCTTTTTCCCAGTCATTTAGAAATATTACCATATCATCTGCATATAGCGAGATGATCTCTTTTCTATCTCCCCCTTTTGAACTCCCACCAGTCCCTGGGTTGATCTTAAAATACATGCTAGCGGCTCGATTGCCAGGTTGAACAGGGCAGGGGATAACGGGCACCCCTGTCGGGTTCCCCTGGCTAGCTGGAATTGGGCTGTCGTATATCCATTGATTTGGACTCGCGCTTTAGGATCTCTATATAGTAATTTGATCCATTTAACATATTGCGGTCCAAATCCATAGATCTCCAGCACCGACCACAAATATTTCCATTCGACACAGTCATATGCCTTGGCTGCATCAAGAGACATGACTGCTTTTATTTTTTTACCTGGTCCATCTGTATCTTTTCCCTGTAGGTTAGTGTATAGTCTCCTGATGTTTTCCTTGGTACCCATTCCTTTCCGAAATCCGGTTTGATCGAATTGGACTATATCGTCCATCACTCCCTCCAATCTCTGCGCTAATATCTTTGCCAAGATTTTTGCATCTCCATTTATCAGGGATATTGGTCTATATGCATCTGTTTTTTGGGGGTCCTTCCCTTCTTTCAGAATTACCGTTATCAAAGCTTCATCCATTGATGTTGGCAACTTATCTTCCTCCAAACTTTTGTTAAACAATTCAGTTAGTCTGGGTGCAATTGTATCCCTACATTTTTTATATAGTTCAGCTGGTATCCCGTCGCACCCAGGGGCTTTGTTACGTGGCATCTGATTAATTGCATTAATAGTTTCCATCACCGTTATAGGGGCCTCCAAACTCTCCCTCTGTTCTTTACTTATTTGTGGTAGCAATGCTGTTCCTAGATACTGCTTAATATCCGCCTCCTCATGGGTTATTACGCTAGAATATAGTTTTTTATAATATTTCACGAAGATTTGGGCTATATCAGGGGTGGCTTCGATTACCTGACCATCTTCTCCTTCTATTTTACTCACATATTGTTTTTGTCTCGAGCTTAAAACCAAATGGGCCAAGTAGCTCCCAGGACGATCCTGATTAATATATCTTCTGTGGGCGAGGAATGTCTGATACCTTGCTGTGGCTACGTTTAGTTCTCTAGCCCACTCCCTCTTTGCTACCTCCCATTTTTCCTTTGTGCCTGCTTCCTTATCTTGGGAGTACTGCAGTTCTAACTCTGTATTAAGTTTCTCTAGCCGTTGTTTCTTTTCCCTTGTCTGTCTCTTAATATGTGCAATCTGTTTAATTAGGGAGCCTCTTATTGTTGCCTTACTAGCATCCCACAATATACTCGGGTGTGCGGAGCCCTCATTATTAGCCCAGTAATCCCCCCATTCCTTTTCCACCCCAGAACCCACCTCCATTTGTTCCAGCCATGCGGGGTGACATTTCCACATATTCTGACCTTTATCCTGACTCAAGCGGATTTGGGCCATTACAGGGGAATGGTCAGAAATCCCATGGGGCAAATATGCAACACTTTCAATTCTTGGCATCATTTCACTATTAACAAAAATCATATCGATACGAGACATAGCCTCCAATGACCTAGAGAAACAAGAGTAGGTTTGGCTGTCTGGATGTTTCTCCCGCCAAACATCTTTCCACCCAAGATCCTCAATAAATTTATTAAATCCCCTATTTCCCTGTCTATAAGTCCCTCCACGGCTCCACCGATCCTTATCTGGGTTTATGACATTATTGAAGTCTCCAAGACACAGTAGCTCTGCCCCTGCAGCATGAGAGATGAATTCAACCGCTCTTTCTAGCACTTCGTACTGGAACGGTGGGGGGACATAGACAGCCAGAATACATACTAACATACCAAACACCTGACATTCCAGAAACACATATCGCCCATTTTTATCAATTTCCTTCCTTTTACACTGGAAGGGTACGTTCTTATGGATTAGCAGTGAAACTCCCCTCGAAGTATTAGTGAAGCTTGAGTGGTATGCGGCCCCCACCCATGCTTTTTTTAACAGTATCCCTTTCTCAGCCACCAAGTGAGTCTCACTCAAACATATGATCTGTGCATTATATTTTTTAATTTGGTTCATCACCGTGGTTCGTTTTATGCAGTCATTTAGACCTCTTGTGTTCCAACTTAATACTCTCAACATCTAAACTTATAACATTTTATAATTGTGTTTCGCTTACTACTTCTAATGTGGAATTTTCCCCTTATCAGGCGACTGGTGGTACAGAAAAAGCCCCTCCCCCCTACCCCCCCTCCCCCCACCCTGTATACCTTTCCCCTAAAGGATACTTCATCAAATTCCATTCCTCGTCTATCCCATTCACACTCCCCCTTACCCTCATTCACTTCCTCTTCCATTTTGGGATACTTAGGGATTCCTTCCCTTCAGAACACCATGCAGTAGACCCTCCGACATGCAATTTTCTATTCCAATATTTTATGCTTATGGAAATACTCGAAAAACTTTTTAAGCTATTCTTAGTCTTACTTTTAATTCCCCCCCCCCGCCCCCTGCCCCTTCTTATATTCACATACAAAAAGTCCCACAGCACCAAATTTCATAAGAAACATAAAAAACCAAAGCCATAAATATAGCTACGTTGTATCTTTACCCCTGTAGTAATTTACCCTATGTAGTTGAGTCCAACATTTATACTTCAGGGCAAGTTCTTCCTGTCTATACGTCATCCCTCTATATAGCAAATATTCACATATAAATTATCTCGCAGCCCCAACCTTCAAAAGAGACAAGTGGACCCGAAACCCTACATATAATAACATTATGTCTTTACACCTGTAGTAATTTACACTATATAGTTGAGTCCAAAATTTGTGCTTTTGCCCAACAGTTTTTCAGGGCAGGTTCTTACTGTCTATACATCACTCCTCTATATATCAAATATTCACATATAAAAATATCCCACAGCCCCAAATTTCAAAAAGAAGCAAAAAGACCCGAAACCATAAATATATCGACATTTATCTCTTTACACCAATAGTAATTTCCACTATATAGTTGAGTTCAGAATTTGTACTTTTGCCCGATATTTATACTGGGCGAGTTCTTACTGTCTATACATCGCTCCTCTATATAGCAAAAACTCTCCCAGTAGTAATCAAGTGTGGTTTTCTTTAAGCAGCGACCCTTTCAGCCTTTTTTATTCTTCTCCAACCACATCGAAGCTTCTTCCGCTGACGTGAAAAACTTAGTTTCGCCATCGCATGCGATTCTAAGTTTTGCAGGGAACATTATAGAATATTGAATTCCCAATTCCCTTAATCGTTTTTTAATGTTCACGTACTGCAGCCTTTCCTTTTGTACCTCCTTTGAGTAATCGGGAAATATCATAACCTTGGTTCCGTCTACCTCCAGTTTGCTTTTAGATCTAGCCAATCGAATGATGGTATCTCGGTCCCTATAATTCATCACTTTTGCAATGAACATTCTTGGCGGGGACCCTGGGGGCATTGGTTTCCCTGGTATGCGGTGGGCACGCTCAATGCAGAACACTGACGATAATACCTCTCTCCCAAACTGGGATATCAGCCATTTTTCCAACCATGTCTCGGGGGAGTCACCCTCAGATTTCTCTGGGATTCCTACAATCCGAATATTATTGCGGCGTAGGCGACCTTCCATCACTGAGATCTGAGCCTGCACACCCCCCAACGCTCCTTTGACCTGGGCTATCTGCGAGCTTATGGCCGTTTGAGTGTCCTCGATTTTGGAGATTCTACATTCCGTCTCCTCCACTCTAGCATTAACAGTCTGTACTTCCTGCCGTAGAAGCCCAATCTCGGCTTGCGTATTTTCTATTTTTGCCCCCAGTCGTTGCTCGCACCCGTTGATTGCCTCAAGCAATTGTTGAAAAGAGACCTCTGGTGCATTATCTAACTGGTCTGAGCTGGCCATACTTAAGCTGTGTGGGGATATCGAAAGTCTGTCCTCTACAGTAGTATTTTTGAGTTTGACATTTGCTTTCGTAGTGCGCTCCACCTTAGTGGCTGCCGCCGCTTGCCCTGTCTTGCCCATTCTCAGCAGATTTAAGTTTAAGTTTTGGATCAACTCAGTTTTCACAGTCCAGCTATATAACTATATACCAAACAGGTACAAGTACCGTACTCACGGTTGTTCTCAATGCCGGATTATACCTTTACAGGAACGCTGTCCTTGTCTTTGTGGGCTTGTTTTTCTTGTGTGGGTGGAAGCCTTGTCTGTGCTTGCCGCTGTCGCTGCCGCTGTCGCTGTAATCTCACAGCGTCTTCTCCTTTAACTTGCAGCCGCCGGCGGGTGCGTGCCCCACACTGCTTCTGGCACCGCTAAACCCCCGCCACAGGTGCGCTGTCTTCCGGCAGGCACCAGCTCCCACTCGCACTCCCTCCTTAGCCTGTCTGGGCCACCGCGAGGCACTGCCGCCTCTCTCCGGCTCTCACCTCCGTCCCACTCGAGCAGGCAGGCGTCTCTGCGTCACTCTCCCACGTGGGAAGTCAATCGTCCCGGGCCGCCTCCAGCAGTCTGTTCCCCTCTGTCCTGTTCTGCGCCGCAGGGATTCACCGAAGTGCTGTGTTTTGGTCGGGTAAGCGGGCTACGAGGAGGGCATCTTCAAGCTCCACGTTACTGTAGCACACCGCTCATGTCTGCCGCGCCGTGTTCCCTCCCCCTCGACCAGAAACCATTCATGCCCACAGCAGGGACAGCGCTGTCCCTGCTGCTGGCTCTGAGCTGCGCTGGGGATCTCGCGTGAGTAGCGAGATCCCGCGCATGCGCAGTCAGCCGGCCAGGGGGAAGGAGACGGCCCATCAGTAGTAAGTGATGCGCTGTCTCCAGGAGGGACATCGCCAGAGGGGGGAGTTATCGCTCCCCTGCTCCCCCGCTTCGGTCGGCATTCAGCGCCGCTATAATAAATCTACCCCTGAGTCTTTACACGGAGCACAAGAGAACTTGTATTGGAAAAAAGCCATGGATGCTGCATAGTATCACTTTGTATACAAATTCAAAGGGGAAAATTACTAAGATGGAAGTTCTATTTCACATGGCTGTTGCTATGGGCAACCAATCAGAATCTACTTCTTATTTATTTAGCACCTTCTAGAAGATAATAGATAGTATCTGATTGGTTTCCCATACCAACATCCCATGTGAAATAGAACTCCCATCTTAGTACATTTTCTCAGTCACACAAAAGTCTCAGTCACACACAGATACAGTATAAAAGTACTGCATATCACATTAATCAGCACTGTCTACTTGTGCATCCTAGTCACATCACATTTTGGCTAAGATGCACATTTTTGCAACAACAAAATTCAAAAATACTGCCAGAGACTAGCAGAGTCTCACCGGACCTGGCACGACAAGAAGGGTTGTTACAAGCGACTGCAGAAATGATGTACTGTATAAAGATGTGTATTCTCCCTAAAATATATATCTACTATATTGCTGGCAGCAAACTCAGGAAGAACAGTTTGCTTACACTCACCTCTAATATAACAAAGTTCCATTAGATTATCATAAAGAAATTTAGGACAATTGTGTGGCAGCTGGGACATTCAAAATCCATTGGGTTCTAGGTCTATTTAGGCTTTGCAGAGATACAAACTCCAGTAAAACCAACCACACCCCTAGTGAACCACCCTCAGCGAGTTCATGGAGAAAACTGCAATGGCTTCACATTGTATGCTCTCTCTGCTAATAACATGCAGTCCCAGGGGGCAAAAACTCATCCCCCTGGGACTGCATTTACCATGGGATTAGCACAAGCAGCTTCCTTTGTGAAGTCACTCCTCAGGCTTACTGTTTCTAGGTACTGATTGGCCTGCTGTTGGTCATGTGACATCACTGTGCATTCATTGCAGGGAAGCAGGAGGAGAGGAGCCAACTGGAAGATAGCAGATTTAAGATTAGTTTTTTTTGCGACCAAGGATGTGGAGTTGGGAGGGAATGTGTTAGTAGAAAATAAGGATTGTGGACTCTGCAGTGAAATGGGAATGGGTACCTTTATATTCTAAAGGTAGAAGCTGACATAAACCGTATTGTTTTCCCCCTGTAATACAGTAAGAGAATTGCACTTTTAATACATTGTCTTTATCACCCTATTTGTGAAGAGTATTGTTAAACACCCAATGGAATCTGTTACTCATTGTGTAAGCCCATATGATTGGGTGGGGTGAGAAAAGGTGGCGGGGAATGGAAAAGGAGGGAATGTAGCCACCTTCTTGAGGCTCCATGAGAAATAGAAGTTCAGACAATCAGTTTGTTTGACCTTTTATCTAGGAGGAGCCATTTGCATGAAATTAATATGTAAATGGCGCAGACAACAGTCTAATTACAAATGCCAAATGGAAGATTTCTCTACAGTTTGGTAATTTAGCACAATACTCTCTAAATTGCTTGTGGTATTATGCTGGTCATTGACTGTAGGAAGTGCAGAGTTGAATATACAGTAAAGTATTTTTTTCACACAGCGCAAGCTCCTGAGTTAACCATACAAAGTTGGAAGCATTCCAAGCGCAAATCCACATTTGACTAAAAAGGCAATGTCTAGTGAGGCCCTGCTCAGGGACGGACTTAAGTGTAAAGACGCTGATTCCAAGTGTATCTTTTGCACTAAATACAGGTTGCTGCAAGTGTACAATGATATGGATAACTGGTATCGCACAGATTTGTGGCGGGGGACCACAAGATGTGTACAACTTTACATATAGGCAACTCAGCATTGGTAAAGGTTTTGAATTTAACATTTTCCGCAGCAACCTTTTTATTAATATATTTTTTACATTTTTCAATTATTTCACATAACAGTTTAAGATTGACTGTAAAATACTTTTACGCACACACAATGCCATGAATCAAACTACACCAACAATCCAACATATATCTCTTCTCTTATCAAAATATCTCCCTTTTTCCTCTTTGCTCTATGTCTCTCGTCCACACGCATTGCTAGCTCCCATTCATGATTTTTGGACTCTCTATGGGGCTCTGTGGAATACCCTCCCATATCTAATGAGCGGGAACCCGGCGCAGTGCATATGTAATGAGCTGGTCCCCGCTTATTAGATATGCATGGACTGGACCCGATCATTATATATGCATTGCGCTGGGAGTCCGCTTATTAGATATGCACGCAGCATACAATAATCGGGTCCCGTTTGTGTTGGGGCTCAGGGGGCACTTAGTCTGACCCACATGGGCTGAAAGTCTCCCGCCAGACTCCCAGCTCAGGAAGCATTGGAGTCAGCAAATGCCCCCTTTAAAGCTGGCACCCGGCGACAGATGACTTCATTGCCACTGCTCTCAACTTTCCATCCTCCTGACCCCATGCCAACATTGCTGGGTCACTGTATCAGTCACTGTATCATTCAGCCCTCCAAGAACCTTTGCAATCTGGTGGACCACTATGCAATAGATAACACCCATCAGAATCAGCTTTATTGGCCAGGTATACTTGCGTATACTAGGAATTTGATTTGGATTGCTGTGCAACAGCCAGGGAGAGAACATCAATATATCAATCCCTATTTCTCTATAGAATGTAAGCTTGCGCAGATGGCCTTCCTACCTTTTTGTCTGTTTTTAACTACTAAGTTTGTTTTATCCCCAATTTAGTTCCAATTGTAAAGCGCAAAAGAACTTTCTGCGTTGTATTTCAGCCTGTATAGCATGTAGTATGTTAACTTACAAAAAAAAAAAAGATTTCCATGTATTGTGTGTGTGAACTCATGAACAATTAAAGGAAACACTGCAATTAGTGGTTAAAATGAGAATCGGTGATCTCTTGGTCAAACATCAATGCAATCATGTCACACAAGCCCTTATAATGCTGGATTTAAACTAAATGAATAGAAAATCAGAAATAGTGTTTACATTCTCTACAATCACTAGTTCTGGCGCCCAATCATTCTGTGAATCAGAGCTGATTAGGCTGAACATAAAACCGGTGTTTACAATAATTGTTCACTCTATGGGGAAACTATTACCAAAACTGTTGAACAAGTAACTAAAAAAAGGATGATATCCCGGTAAGCCAGGACAAGCACAGATTTTTAACTGACTAAGAAAATAACATGTATGGGGATATATACAAAATGATACAAAGCAAGGGGTGTCTCGTCAATTAGACATTTGTTTTAAATTCAATGGCAGAGTGAGAGTACTTGGGTTTAAGGCACTTACTAGGTATCCTGAGGATCCTTAGGGTTCAGGACTGCCAAGATTAAGCCAAAAAAGACACAAGAGCAGCATTACTATAGCAAAACAATATACCAATATCACAGTAGATGGAGCATAAGCAATCACCAGGCTAATCACCAAAGCCTGTAGGTCAGTACTTCCTACCATACATTATATATGGAAGGAGGGACATTGTATTGTATTTTATTGTAAATGACGTGGCATAAATAACTTTTGACCAGAAAGTCCTAGTTTTAGGACAGCTCAACATCGCATGAGAAAAGTTTTCCCTAGTGGTCCAGCATTTAGGGCACATATCCAGTGTGATATGTTCTCGGGGGAGAATAAAGACAGTCAAGAGCTCTCTAGAGCCATAGTCCAAAGAATCTAAGAGACAGCAGGATAGCAGTGGCATGTGGTGGGGTGAGGGAGGTGAGGAACAGCCTTTACGGTCACACCAACGTATATGCCAGAGTTTTGAATTTATAAAGTAAAGTCAAAAATACAAATTACACACACACACACACACACATATATATATATATATATATATATATATATATATATATATGTCTATGTACTTTGTTTGCTGCCTGACGAAGGATTAATAAATCCGAAAGCTTGCACTTCTGGCGTTGACTTGATTCCTTGCTGCTAAAAACCGATGGGTGCCGCCCTTATGGACTGGTCTGTATGAATTTTTGGGGGCTTGTGCACCGCGGTAGCTGTGATTATCTTACCGATTAGGAGGGTGCCGTCTAACTGGACTTATATATATATATATATATATATATATACCCATATTCTTCGATAAAGGAGCGAAAGCTCCGAAACATCAGTTTGTATATCCACCAATATACTTTTCAAAAAAGACCTCTGAGTGCCGCAGTTTATTCCGTCATCTACAAATTATTACAGAGGGCACCGGGGCAGCTGATCCTGAAGAGGAGCGTGCCAGGCCGCAATCCCCAACCTATATATGTTCAGCTGTCCCTGAGACACGAGGAAGCCGATAAAATTTTGTTTGACCAGTTAGAGTTCAGCGCCTTGCCTCAGCAGACACCAAGTGAATTGTACAACAAATTGCATAGACTTAGGAAAAAAGAGACAGAGCTTATATTGCACGGACAATTTTTGTCCAAATACTTTCGCTCCAAGCATATCCCAAGGGGATTTAGAATTGCTAACATACCTACAATTGGTAGGAGAAATCCTACCCTTTGTAGTAAGTGGTGTAGCATTCTTAATAAGTGCTCGTTAGATCTGCTTTTGCTTGTTGTTGAAGAGGTAGGCGCTGAGCTCACTAAAATTAGGGAAGAGATAAAGACTTTTGATTCTGAGTTTTCACCTATACTTGCAGCTGATAAAACTGAGCACTGGCTGACTAAGCTTGGGTCTCAAGTAGAGAAGTACCAGGCTGAATTAATTCTATTCAAAAGAAAGAAGCTTGACATTGTTGAGCAGGACTATAAAAATCACACTGTTTATAAGTGGTTGTCCGGTGACGGTAATCAGAGAAGGGGAGGCCCCGTAAGACACCGACAGAGGAGGCCGCCACGTGAGTTTAATTTTGACACCACCACCTCAAACTCAGCTTCAGATTCTGAAGCGGCTGGCTCTAGACCACCATCTGGGGCTTTTTTAAGGGTAGAGACCAGAGCCCAAAAACTAGACCCAGAAAAAGCAGGCCGCACCCGAGGAGGGGCGGCAAAAAAGGCCACTCAAAGAGGCCGGAGAGGGGGGAACAAGAGTTAATTTTTAACTTGTCGAGCCATCAATTAACACCGGCTGAGTCATCTCTACTTTCTAAAGGCCTGAGCTTTGTGCACACTTGTAGGTTCAACAATTTCAATTGGACTGTTGACCACTACAAGATGGGCAGGAAGCTCAGGTTAAATGAGTACTTTTCTAAAAAAGACAACTTGACAGTTGAGGCTGGGCAAAGGCAGTTCAAGACTCCGAGCACCTTTGACCCCGCTTCAAGTAATGCAAGCATCAAAACCTTTCTCAGATTTGTTGATGAGGATGTAACCCTTGGTTGCACTGACGTGGTGCCTTTTGACAACTTGACTAGCGATGAGAGAATCGCTTTGAAGTCTTTAAGATCTGACTATACGTTGGTTGTGAGAAAGGCGGACAAGGGAGGGGCAGTGGTCCTTCAGGATGTGTCCAAGTATGACCAGGAAATCAGGAGACAGCTTAGTGACGACACCACCTATGAGAGAATGTCATCGAACCCAATGATGGGCGTAAAAAAGGAGGTGGATGTCCTAATATCAATGGCCTTGGTGGCAGGTTGGATAGACAGGGTGTTGGCTGGTTTTCTGACCGTTGAGCAGGGTGTCCGATCCTGTACACGGACACCGATCCTGTGTCCGATCCTGTACACGCTACCCAAGGTTCATAAAAACCTTTATGGAGCCACCCGGGCGGCCGATTATTTCGGCCCGCGGGTCGGTTCTGCAGCCATTGGCTCAGCTGGTTGACTTTTATCTGCAAGAATGTGTTTGCAGAATTGAAAGTTACTTACGTAATACTGGACACTTCCTGGAGGGCCTTAAGAGCCTGGGTGATATTCCAGATAATTGTTTCCTGGCTACTATGGACGTCAGCTCCCTCTACACCGTCATCCCCCATGATGGCGGTGTAGAGGCAGTTAAGAAATGTTTATGTAAAGGTCCATATTCAGGGCCGCCAATTGAGTTTGTTTTATCTTTGCTGAGGATCGTTCCGGAACGTAACCACTTTCTGTACGACAAAGAATTTTTCTTTCAACGCTCAGGAACGGCCATGGGCTCAAATTTAGCACCTGGCTATGCCAACATATATATGGACGACTACGGGCAGAGCCATATTCTCCCGGTATACGGGTCTAACATTCGATACTATCGAAGATTCATCGATGAAGTTTTTATCATCTGGCAGAGCAGTAAAGAGTCATTTCTGTCGATGGTTGAGGCCCTAAATCGCCTTGAGACCCCTATAAAGTTCACGGCGTCTATTGACTTCCAAGAGATGAACTTCCTCGACGTACTGATTTTTAAGAAGGACAACAGGTTGGCACACACACTCTATCGGAAGCCGACCGATAGGAATACGTTGTTGTCAGCGACGAGCCACCACCCTGAGGCCCTTAAGAACAGCCTGCCAGTGTCGCAATTCATGCGGGTCCTGAGAAACAATTCTGAGACCGAGTTAGCGGCAACCCAGATTGATGAAGTCAAATCGAGATTCCGAGAGAGAGGATATGACGAGCGGTCCATAGATAAGTGCCTCACCAGGGCATCAGCTCTTTTCAGTGGAGAAACCACAAGAAAGAAAGAAGTTAACTCCGAAAGGATGATCTTTAGTGTGAAATGCGACACAAAATTGCGCACAGTACAGAGGTCGATTAAGAGAAAATGGGACATTTTGAAAACTAAACCCGACCTAACCAGGGCCAAAAAGGGCCCGCCGCTCCTTGGCATCAGGAGGGGTTCAAACCTTAAAGACCTACTTTATCATACTAACGCCAATTCAGATGATGTGAAATAGCATGCGAAGAGCGAGTGGTTGTAAAAACGGGTGCTACAGGTGCCTCGGCTGCACTACGTGCAGATCACTGATGGTGGAGAGTTCCTTTCCACATCCCCAAACAGGAAAGAGGATACAAATACAGTTTAAACTGCATTGTCAGTTGGACTTCGTTGTATACATTTTGCAGTGCCCCTGCAGTCTAATATATGTGGGGAAGACGAAGAGGACTTTTCGTGAACGTATGGCCCAACACCGTTCAGATATTCGTTCAGATATTCGTTTGGCCTACGAGAGAGGTTCCACTGACAAACCTGTGGTGGCACATTTTGTGGCTAGTGGCCACCAGGTTACTATGCTCAAATATATGATCATAGACTGGGTCCCCCCACTACGCAGAGGGGGTGACAGAAATTTGCAGCTTTTGAAAAAGGAATCCCGCTGGATTCATACTCTTGAGTCCGTGGCCCCTAAAGGCCTTAATGAATACAACCATTTTAATATCTTTTTGTGACATAACCGGAATGGCAACAGTGACACTTGCACATTTATGTGACTTAATTTATGTGCAAGTGAATTTTTTGACTCAAGTTTAGTCTATTTATTTATCCTATAAGACTGGGGGTCCTGAACATATTTGTATGATTCATTGTTTGCTAATGTGGTATGACGTATGCTTGGGGTGGGGGCCTGTGCCGCTGCTACCGGTGAGGTACCCATCCCATGACTACTACATTTGGTTATTGAATGTTTCTTGTCTTGTGATTTTGTATATATTTTCTATGTTTTTGTCTGTTTAATTTTTTTTTATGTTGAGTGGGCCACCCACTTGTCTCCACCCGATAACCCCCATAATTTGCATTCATTTATCTATATGCATTTATGCAATTTCTGCGTATGTAATTCAGGTATGGCCGTGCGCTCCACATTGGTGTGGGGTGGAGCGCAACGGCGATATTTGTATAATCTGTACAGGCGGCACTTTGCTATATTTTCCGGCAGTGACATAAGCAAAGATGGCCGTGCATTCCACATGGGTTGTGGGTGGAATGCACAGACCACAGCGGCGGAAGTGCCAGCCGGAGATGAAGCGCATGATGACGCGCTTCTGGGTTTTGAGACGGTTTCCTGTCCCTGTGAATCGCACGCCGGACCTAATGGCGGGACTACACGCTACAATGAGCGGTAGATTCTTGTAAGTATGCTAATTTGGTATTGAATGTCTGCCAGTTAGAAATGTGAGAGCTTTGAATAGTGTGCAATGATTTAACCAGAGGAAGGCACCGAGGTACCTATTGGGGGTCGGTCCCTATCACCAGCGCTTTTGCAGGAGAATAGGAAAACACACTATCACACTTCCCTTAGAAATGAATGGCGTTCCTCTTCTCCGTAAATGAATAACCTGGGTTAAAATAACCAGCATCCCGTTCGTCACTGCACGTGTCAAATTCCCATACACTGTCACCAGTCTCCCTCATAGGAAGAAAAGAGAAATATATGGTGCAGAACAAACTTTTATTGAGGGACACAAAAAAACATTAAAAATAGCCAGGAGATGTAAATGGGTGGAATTTACCGCAAGATGTGGAGAACCAGATAGAATCGGCTCTCAATTGGGCATGGATGCGGCGATCAAATCCCGGGTAAGTCACTGCAAACAGTCCAACGTGCAGGCAGGCAAAGTCCACTTCATAGAAATCCCCTGGTCCAAGAAACACAGCTACTCCGACGCGTTTCGGACACTACCAGTGTCCTTTTTCAAGGAGTGTAGCTGTGTCAGGTAAAAAGCAGTTTATATAGGTGACTGATTGCTGAATATTCGCAGGAGCCGGCTCCGTGGACTTCCGGTTGCGGAAGAACACTTCCGGCCGGGTGACACGCATGAAACCTGTGTGTACTTCCGGTATTCGCTTCCTGTATAATGACACGCATAGACGCTGCGTGAGACGCTGTGGTATTCTGCATAAGTCCCGCTCCTGATGTGAATGGACGGAGCGATGCACTTGTATATGCCGTCCAGCACGTCTTAGATCCCCGTTTTCAGCATATCTTATACGGAGACGGTTCTATTCACCCATTTCAGAGCGGGGGAAGTGGTACCCAGAGTTATCACCCATTGGTTCATTTCATTCGGGGCGTCCATAGTAGCCATAATCAGGCTTCCACTACAAATATATAAAAAGTAGGGTTAAAACCGATTGGTGATAAAAGGATACATATAAAACACTGAATAAAAATAGATAAAATACATCATGGTGTATAAAATCTGGGTGAACATAATAAAAGATGAAAAATAAAAGAGCAAGGAACCCATGAACTATTATTCTATAAAAACCATTTGACCTCAAAATCAGCATTGAGGCCATTAGGTTTGAGCGTGTCGAATTTGTATATACACCTCATTTCTTCTCTTGCCAAACAGGTACTCAAATTCTTATTCCTGGGGCCGGTGTGGGCAATCTTAATCCCGAAAAATTTTAAAATGGCTGATGAAGAAGATTTATGGACAGCTTTAAAATGTTGTGATAAAGAATGGGATTCCAATCCCTTCTTTATATTGTTCAGGTGCTTGCTCAGTCTGATCTTAAAGGGACGTGATGTCCGACCGATGTAAACCTTATGACAAGTGCATTCAATCCCATACACTATATTGCTCGTGTTGCATGTCATAAAGTCATCGATTGTGTGTTTCACCCCATTTATGGAAAGTTCTGAAATTTTGCTGACCCCTTTACTGTCAACTTGCCTACAGGCCTTGCATAGACCGCACCGATGGAACCCCTTAGTTAGTATTCTTCCCGGGCGTTTGGGGATC
The DNA here is from genome assembly GCF_055691185.1 of Crinia signifera. Taxonomy (NCBI): domain Eukaryota; kingdom Metazoa; phylum Chordata; class Amphibia; order Anura; family Myobatrachidae; genus Crinia; species Crinia signifera. The sequence continues at coordinate 225,625,550 of NC_139221.1, forward strand.
GGGAGGGCACTATTCACTATTTTAGTCTGGATGTTTGGTGCACGTCTGTATATAAAATTCGGCTGATTAGGTAAGTATTCTCCCAATACAGGGTCCCGTTTTAAAATTTTCCAATTTTTTCTGAAGAAGGATTCAACGCTCTTATACTGGGCATTGTAGCCTGTGATGAATGACATCTTGAATTCTTTCTGAGGTTCGTTTTCCGGTAACTTTATAGCAAGTAAATCGTCCCTTTCAACTTCCCTTACTTCATTTACTAGGGAAGTGATTCTGTCCGTGTCATAACCGCTCGAAATGAATTTCTTAGCCATCATATCTGCCTGCTCCCTGTAGGTGTTGACATTTGTGCAGTTGCGCCTGACACGTTTGAATTGTCCGCCGGGGATTGCGTTTAGCCAGTTTTGATGATGGCAACTGGTGCGGTGAATATAAGAATTTGTATCTGTGGGTTTGGTGAAAGTTTTCGTGTCCCATTGGTTATTACCCTTGCTGATAGTGATGTCGAGGAAGTCGACAGTGGACTGGCTCTTATTAAAAGTAAGTTCAATATTACAGTCATTATTGTTTAAAAACCGGCAAAAATCATTAAGAGCACCCTCCTCTCCTCTCCAGAAGAATAAAATGTCATCAATGTAACGTGTCCACGACACCAGGCTCGCCCCGACATCAGGCCAACACCCCACATGGGACTGCTCCCACCTGCCCATGAAGATGTTGGCATAACTCGGGGCGAACCTGGTGCCCATGGCCGTCCCGACCTTCTGTATATAAAATCCGGATTCAAAGGTAAAATAATTATTGGTTAAAATAAACTCCACGCTTTTCAATAAAAATTCCTGAAGGTCGGCTTCCAAAGTGCTTCTATTGAGGTATTCACGCACTGCCTGTATCCCGATCTGGTGACTAATGATCGTATAAAGTGATTTGACATCCGCCGTCACAATCCATATATCTTCTTCACATGGTATGTTTTTCAGGGTATTCAATAAGTCTTTTGTGTCCCTTAAATGCGATTTATTGGTAAGGACCAATGGCTGTAAATAAAAATCAATAAATTCGGATAAATTTGCTGTGATGGAATTAGTTCCCGAAACTATGGGTCTACCGGGGGGGTGTGTCGTGCTTTTGTGAATCTTTGGTAAAAGATAGATTACTGGTACCGTGGGTTCTTCATTAAGGAGGAATTTAACTTCTGATTCTTTTAAGACACCTTTTTGTTTATAATCTGTTAAAAGCGTGGTTAATTCTTTAAATATACGATCTGTGGGATCTGTACGGATTTTTTTGTAAGTTTCTGTGTCATTGATCTGTTTAAAAACTTCCTTGGTATACCATTCTCTTTCCATGATCACAATCCCCCCCCCTTTATCCGCCGGTTTTACGACTATTTCTTTATTATCTTGTAAAGACTTAAGGGCATTTCTTTCATTTAGGGTGAGATTATAATTTACCCCCTGGGATTAATTTTCTTAATGTCATCTTGCACCAATTGGGCAAAAGTCTCAATGTAATTCCCCTTAATGTGGGCGGGGTAAAACACAAATTTCGTCCTAAATCTGTGTTTTACCCCGCCCACATTAAGGGGAATTACATTGAGACTTTTGCCCAATTGGTGCAAGATGACATTAAGAAAATTAATCCCAGGGGGGTAAATTATAATCTCACCCTAAATGAAAGAAATGCCCTTAAGTCTTTACAAGATAATAAAGAAATAGTCGTAAAACCGGCGGATAAAGGGGGGGGGGATTGTGATCATGGAAAGAGAATGGTATACCAAGGAAGTTTTTAAACAGATCAATGACACAGAAACTTACAAAAAAATCCGTACAGATCCCACAGATCGTATATTTAAAGAATTAACCACGCTTTTAACAGATTATAAACAAAAAGGTGTCTTAAAAGAATCAGAAGTTAAATTCCTCCTTAATGAAGAACCCACGGTACCAGTAATCTATCTTTTACCAAAGATTCACAAAAGCACGACAAACCCCCCCGGTAGACCCATAGTTTCGGGAACTAATTCCATCACAGCAAATTTATCCGAATTTATTGATTTTTATTTACAGCCATTGGTCCTTACCAATAAATCGCATTTAAGGGACACAAAAGACTTATTGAATACCCTGAAAAACATACCATGTGAAGAAGATATATGGATTGTGACGGCGGATGTCAAATCACTTTATACGATCATTAGTCACCAGATCGGGATACAGGCAGTGCGTGAATACCTCAATAGAAGCACTTTGGAAGCCGACCTTCAGGAATTTTTATTGAAAAGCGTGGAGTTTATTTTAACCAATAATTATTTTACCTTTGAATCCGGATTTTATATACAGAAGGTCGGGACGGCCATGGGCACCAGGTTCGCCCCGAGTTATGCCAACATCTTCATGGGCAGGTGGGAGCAGTCCCATGTGGGGTGTTGGCCTGATGTCGGGGCGAGCCTGGTGTCGTGGACACGTTACATTGATGATATTTTATTCTTCTGGAGAGGAGAGGAGGGTGCTCTTAATGATTTTTGCCGGTTTTTAAACAATAATGACTGTAATATTGAACTTACTTTTAATAAGAGCCAGTCCACTGTAGACTTCCTCGACATCACTATCAGCAAGGGTAATAACCAATGGGACACGAAAACTTTCACCAAACCCACAGATACAAATTCTTATATTCACCGCACCAGTTGCCATCATCAAAACTGGCTAAACGCAATCCCTGGCGGACAATTCAAACGTGTCAGGCGCAACTGCACAAATGTCAACACCTACAGGGAGCAGGCAGATATGATGGCTAAGAAATTCATTTCGAGCGGTTATGACACGGACAGAATCACTTCCCTAGTAAATGAAGTAGGGGAAGTTGAAAGGGACGATTTACTTGCTATAAAGTTACCGGAAAACGAACCTCAGAAAGAATTCAAGATGTCATTCATCACAGGCTACAATGCCCAGTATAAGAGCGTTGAATCCTCCTTCAGAAAAAATTGGAAAATTTTAAAACGGGACCCTGTATTGGGAGAATACTTACCTAATCAGCCGAATTTTATATACAGACGTGCACCAAACATCAAGACTAAAATAGTGAATAGTGCCCTCCCGATCCCCAAACGCCCGGGAAGAATACTAACTAAGGGGTTCCATCGGTGCGGTCTATGCAAGGCCTGTAGGCAAGTTGACAGTAAAGGGGTCAGCAAAATTTCAGAACTTTCCATAAATGGGGTGAAACACACAATCGATGACTTTATGACATGCAACACGAGCAATATAGTGTATGGGATTGAATGCACTTGTCATAAGGTTTACATCGGTCGGACATCACGTCCCTTTAAGATCAGACTGAGCGAGCACCTGAACAATATAAAGAAGGGATTGGAATCCCATTCTTTATCACAACATTTTAAAGCTGTCCATAAATCTTCTTCATCAGCCATTTTTAAATTTTTCGGGATTAAGATTGCCCACACCGGCCCCAGGAATAAGAATTTGAGTACCTGTTTGGCAAGAGAAGAAATGAGGTGTATATACAAATTCGACACGCTCAAACCTAATGGCCTCAATGCTGATTTTGAGGTCAAATGGTTTTTATAGAATAATAGTTCATGGGTTCCTTGCTCTTTTATTTTTCATCTTTTATTATGTTCACCCAGATTTTATACACCATGATGTATTTTATCCATTAGACACTATGATATTTTTATTCAGTGTTTTATATGTATCCTTTTATCACCAATCGGTTTTAACCCTACTTTTTATATATTTGTAGTGGAAGCCTGATTATGGCTACTATGGACGCCCCGAATGAAATGAACCAATGGGTGATAACTCTGGGTACCACTTCCCCCGCTCTGAAATGGGTGAATAGAACCGTCTCCGTATAAGATATGCTGAAAACGGGGATCTAAGACGTGCTGGACGGCATATACAAGTGCATCGCTCCGTCCATTCACATCAGGAGCGGGACTTATGCAGAATACCACAGCGTCTCACGCAGCGTCTATGCGTGTCATTATACAGGAAGCGAATACCGGAAGTACACGCAGGTTTCATGCGTGTCACCCGGCCGGAAGTGTTCTTCCGCAACCGGAAGTCCACGGAGCCGGCTCCTGCGAATATTCAGCAATCAGTCACCTATATAAACTGCTTTTTACCTGACACAGCTACACTCCTTGAAAAAGGACACTGGTAGTGTCCGAAACGCGTTGGAGTAGCTGTGTTTCTTGGACCAGGGGATTTCTATGAAGTGGACTTTGCCTGCCTGCACGTTGGACTGTTTGCAGTGACTTACCCGGGATTTGATCGCCGCATCCATGCCCAATTGAGAGCCGATTCTATCTGGTTCTCCACATCTTGCGGTAAATTCCACCCATTTACATCTCCTGGCTATTTTTAATGTTTTTTTGTGTCCCTCAATAAAAGTTTGTTCTGCACCATATATTTCTCTTTTCTTCCTATGAGGGAGACTGGTGACAGTGTATGGGAATTTGACACGTGCAGTGACGAACGGGATGCTGGTTATTTTAACCCAGGTTATTCATTTACGGAGAAGAGGAACGCCATTCATTTCTAAGGGAAGTGTGATAGTGTGTTTTCCTATTCTCCTGCAAAAGTGCTGGTGATAGGGACCGACCCCCAATAGGTACCTCGGTGCCTTCCTCTGGTTTCGTCATTTAGCCGCCACTGGGAAGAGGCGGAAGGGGTTTGTCAGGTTCACTTGACACTAGCAGCTGGTGGAACCATCCATACCATCCATTTTCTGCGCAGGATTTGGTTGTCCTGAGTTGAGATCACTTGTCAGTTTTCCAGTGTGCAATGATTTGTTGAATGTTAGTGGGTGTTGCCGGAGGTGGGTATATTGGGTGGCCCAGATAGGGATCTGCTTGTCTGTCTTTGGTGTGGTCATGATTAAGGCCACGTTCTGTGGCCAAAACATCGACCTGACTAACTTGTACTGATGTGTACCCTGCTGATGGTATAAAGACAGCAGTGACAAATGCAAATTGACAAAAGCCCTGGTGAGTGCTATCTTTCTTTTCGAATGTATTGTATGGCTCCGACGAGGGACCATTAGATTGCAGTGACAGTGCAGAGACAGTGCCTCACCTGGCTACCTTTTATGCGCATCTCTTATCAAAACTCATAGAATCTCCAGAAGTGTATACTGCTGCACATGTCTATAATGCCGGAATGTACCCCATGGCTCATATATTTTGTGCAAATCTGGCTCTGGTACTTGCCAGGGACTCCTCAGCCATTTACCTCACCGCATATCCCTGCAGGATAGTGTAGTGGTCATACAGCAGGAATACAGACTGGAGAGGGTATGACACAGTCTGACAGTGAAAATCCAATTCTTAAGGGGAGACTCAATAATAGAGGGAGAAGTACCAGAAGACTTAAGGTTTAGGGTATATCTAAGCTGTAAAGGTCTATAGATATGAGACAATGGTATGTCAAACTCAGACTGGAGATGAGTAAATTATTTTATTACCCCATCCTCATATAACTGATCAAGCAAGGAAAACCTCCACCTTCCCCACACCACCCTGGTCTGTAATGAAGCAAGTTTGGGCAAACTAGCTGGGTCAATACCCCATGTAAACAGAAATACATACCCTAACCGCTGGTGTGATACGGTACAATGGTGCTAGAACTTAATTCCGTGAAGGGGGTTAAGAACCAGGGCCACCTGTGCTGACATCAGAGAGGGCAATGTATCATCAGCTGCATCTAATATCTAGGCCTGCAAATATCACAATTGTGCAGAAAGATAATACAGGCATATTAAGTCCTATACAGGCGCAATCGTTCATCCAGAGCAGAAAGGAAAGGAAAGCATCTACTTTACAAAGTATGCATAAAGTGAGAACGATGAGGGAATTGTGGAAACCCGAGATCAATTTTGGTTGTATGATCATTTAATTTGGCTAATAGGAGAAAGAGTTAGTTACACCAGGCTCAAAATTTCTCCCTGAGATACTGTAGGCAATATGAGGCTACACATTGAGGACAACAAAGTCCTTGGGGTTGTTAATGTAGTTACCCAAATATCCAAGTACTTGAAATAATCAACCCACTACAAGGATAGAGCCTGGATGTGTTTTGTAATAAATCTATTGTCGTAATAAGCAGTAATAATAAATTATAATTATTGAGTCAAAAACCTTCTAATTCATATGCCCCAAAAGGAGCAGAATGAAAGCAAACCCACAATGCAGAGACCTGCAAACACAAAGGATGGGGACAGGTGAACACATACAAAACCAGTGAAATCCATTAAGAGTGAGAAGAAAGAGCACACCCACAAATGAAAGGCAGAAACGGAAGTCAGGAAGACATACATCCTCTGGAAAGCGAGGACTAGCTATCACCCGTGATAATGCAGAATTAGAATATATATTATTTATTATACAAAAACATAGTGGCCACAGTTTTTTTTTTTTTTAATGGTTAAAAAAAGTGGTACCGGAAAAAAATTACGAATATAGGGGCAGATGTATTAAGCTTTATCAAGAGATAAATCCAAGGGTGATTAGGAGAGATAAACGTCCAGCCAATCACCTGCTAACTGCCATGTTACAGGCTGTGTTTGAAAAAAGTCAGTTAAGCCCCGTACACACAGGGGAGATATATTGCTGAGCAATATATTGCTAGCAATACATTGCTCAGCAATATATTGCTCAGTGTCTCCTTTTCATCAGCGACCAGAGATGGTCACTGATGAAAGGGAATCTCTGCCGGGGGAGCTGCAGTGGTAATCAGCTGGTCGCAGGAGCAAGCTCCTGCGACCTGCGATTAGAATGGGGTTGAAAATGGGAGAGCGCACCTGGCGATTTATCGCCGGGGCACACTCCCATCACTGGCAATATGGTCGCCAGTGACCATATTCCCAGCGATTTCAGCCCCTATCACACCCTTGTGTACACAGCTTAAGGAGCTGATTGGCTGGATGTTTATCTCTCCTTATCACCCTTGCATTTATCTCTTGTTAAGTCTTAATACATCTGCCCCATAGTCACTTAAAAACTTACCAAAGCAGTCACTGCCAGCAAGTGTCCATTTCTATGTATAGTACAGTTGTTCTTGGGTGTGGAACATTGGATAGACAGTAAATGGATACACAATCAATATGTCGACCCCATATGATCGTCATGAAAAAGATCGACATGGTCAAAATGTCGACAGTGAAATGGTCAACTGTTGCTTAGGTCAACAGGGTCAAAAGTTCATCATGCATATGGTCGACACAGATAAAGTTGTCAGGTTGACCTTTTGAACCTGTCGATCTTTTGTAACTGTTAACCTTAGACATGTCGAAATATAGCATGCCCACCATATGGGGTCAGTCTACTGATTGTGTAATTAGACACTGTCTATCGAGTGTTAGGAACCTGTTGTTCTACTAGTATACCCGTGCCCATACATGGTACGATCGCTGGGTGCAATGAGATGCAAGGTCCTGTCACACATCTCATCACACAGCTCAAAAACGATATGCTGCACATAATTTATGTACTAGATCTCATCTCCTTGCATTGCAAAACCTATGCGATGCGAGGTGATCTAGTCCACATTGTATACAATGCTTGTATAGATTGTAAGCATTTCTATTTATTGTCATGCTGCTTTCCCACTGCAGACCCGTTTTAAGTTACAGGTAATCTTAAACGGTATTTAGCATCAGATTACAGTTTTAAATGCCATTTAAGTACCATTCCCATTGCAGGTAAAACGTTTTAGCTCTTCAAAACGTTTTTACAGCACAAATGAGTGCCTGTGACTTTAATGGGCTTTTCAGGGTTGTGGGGAGTGTCACAACACAGGCAACAACCAATCGCTTGAATTGTAGCCTGTTTACATTAAGAATACCGTTTAAGATGCATTCCCATTGCCTCTTTAACGGTAGATTACCGTTTAAAACACTGCTTTGAAAACAGGTTGAAATACCGTTTAACTTTAAACGGTATTTCAACTCTGGCGCTTTCCCACTGCAGCCTTAAACAGTATTTTGCCCTCAAAAATCGGCAATAAACCGTTTTAAGGCTGCAGTGGGAAAGGGGCATAAGCTTGCAAGCAGGACACTCCTACATGTTTGACTGTCTATTTATCCTAACAAGTAGAAAAAAGATGTCCAGTGTTAGCGAGTCACCTCCATGGCATAGTCTAACTAGAAGGGCTGTTTAACCCAGAAGGAGGCTTGATGTACGAGGACACATCAGTAGCATACAGCCACTTGTACAGTATGTCACAAGGGGGGTTATTCTAGTCCATTCTTTCTGACAAAATCCTTCTTAGATGGACAAAACCATGTGCACTGCGGGTGGGGCAGATGTAACTTGTGCAGAGAGAATTAGATTTGGGTGGGGTTTTTCTTCAAAGTGAGATCTATATTGAAGTGTAAAATCATGCAGACAGTATTTTCCCTGCACAGAAACAAAATAACTCACCCAAATCTAATTCTCTCTGCACATGTTACATCTGCCCCCCTGCAGTGCACATGGTTTTGTCCATCTAAGAAGGATTTTGTCAGAAAGAATGAACTAGAATAAACCCCAATGGTCTTCTCAAGTCCCATTATAATAGCCTGTTGTCTACTACTATCAGGGAATGACGTCTTTCCAGCGCCCTTCTCCACTCTTTAGAAGCCGACCATTATTTTTATTTCAATAATACACCATAAATGTTTTATCATCTATAATATTCTATGGCTGTTAATTTTTAATTGTGAGCCACTGGTGTAGAATGACTAAACATTCATTTACTAGATAAACCTAAGGAGATGTAGCTCTGGGAAACCAATCTACTCAAGAAACTATAGTTATAAACAAGAGTTTCTATGGACAGGGCAAGCCTAATTAAAATATTTCTTTACTCAAACTTAAAAGCAAATCATATGATGACTGATTATGTTTTATCTTGTGACTGAAAATCTCTGTTAATCCTATTATGTTATTCTTCAAACAGATTTACCAAGTTCTGAAAAACCTCATGACATTTTCACATGGGATGCAACTAGCCAAGTTACTCTAAACATACATCTTATAGAACTTAAGCACCCCATACACTTTTGTGACTTCTCCGAGGGGAGAAGTCGCACGCGATCTCCCTTGACAGTCCAGCAGCTTCCTGGGCGGCAGGACCGCATACAATAAACCGTATGGGGTTCTTTGACATATAATATATCATACGTGATCACAGCAAGTGCTGCAGGATCCAACAAACCCTATGTGCTACACTTGCAATCTTCGGATCCGATGCACACTACACCAGGCACCGGATTGGAATCATAAACAAAACACATCCGATTTGCCACTTTTCATCCAGTGTCTCAGCCTAATCCATCTATGGCCAGCTTTACAGTAGAACACTAAACTAAAGCAAATGCGTAGAATGTGTTTGGTGTGGTAGAGTTTACTACACTGATTTGTGTGCTTTTGCCAAATATGACAAGGTTGACGCAGGGTTTTTACCTTTTTTGTGTCCATGTGCCTCACTTTAAGTTACAGATGTGTCCCCCTACAGCAGTGATTTTCAACCTTTTTACCTCGCGGCACACTAAATAGGACTTTAAAATTGCCAAGGCACACCCTAAGATCCCCACAGGGCAAAACACATTGGCCACCACAGGAAAAAAACAAACCTATTGGCCCCCACATTAAAAACAATCACAATGATCCCCACAAATAACAAAAATAAATACATTGACCCTTTACATGAAAAGAAGAGACCAGTAAATAACATTTGAACTGGTGGTGGCTGTAAATGGGTTTGGGCATCTCTAGATGTGGGGGCACACTTGAGAACAGCTCAAGGCACACTAGTGTGCCACGGCACACTGGTTGAAAAACACTGCCCTACAGTGTTGCTGTATATAGCAGTGTTCTGTAGTAGAACTGCTATTTGTAAGTAATGCGGAATGCTGCTTCCTGTTAGAATAAATGCACCAGCTGGCTCCCATTTACTTAAATTCATAACTGGAGCATATACAGTACATAGTACATGGCCCACTTTGCTGCAAGTTTTTATTGCAGAAACAACAAATGAACTGCCTGCTGTCACACAAAGCTAACAACATGGACTATGGCAAATCTCTTAGCATTTTACAACCAAACAGGGTTCTCTATTTTATTGTACTTGACACAGTGACAGGAGTGGAATGGCCATGGGCTTTACAGGGAAGATTCCTGAGAGGCCGACCCACCTATGAGGCCACCTGCCAGAGTAGTGGCGCCACTAGGCGTGTGCGGGGAGTGCGGCCCGCACTGGGTGTCAACAGTCAGTGGGGTGACACCAACATCAGCCATGCTGCCGCACCCGCCGCTGGTTCTATTCAGAGAAGAGTGCATTGTGCTTCTCTCCTTCCCCTCACTATCCTCCTCCTCCACTTCAGAGGGGATGGGAGGAGAGCGCTCAGCGCAGGGCGCATATCTCCATCCCCTTCACTCTGTCTAGGAGTCTGACCCTGTCTGGGCCATCAGCCAATCAGAGCTTGCAGGCTGGCACCTGATTGGCTGCGGGACCGCGAGCCAATAAGAGCTCTCGGGCTGGCAGCCAAACAAGAGCCAGCCCGCGAGATATGATTGGCTGACCGAAGCAGACTCATAGAAACAGTGAGTGGGAAGGAGATATGCACCCTGCGCTGAGCGCTCCCCTCCCCTCTGAAGTGGCGACACAGGAGACACAGGACAGCAGGCCAGGGGGACACCGGACTGGGGTGTGGGCAGTAGAGGCGTGCACTGCGCCCCTCCAACAGCAGCAGCAGATGGAGACGGCAACAATGGTGAGTTGCACTCGGCTGGTGGGAAATTCTGGCACTGTGGGGGCATATGTGTTTCTGGCACTGTGGGGGCATTTCTGGCACTGTGGGGGCATATGTGTATCTGGCACTGTGGGCACATATGTGTATTTGGCACTGTGGGGGAATATCTGGCACTGTGGGGAATATGTGTATCTGGCACTGTGGGGGCATACCTGGCACTCTGGGGGCATATGTGTATCTGGCACTGTAGGGGCATATGTGTATCTGGCACTGTGGGGGCATATCTGGCACTGTGGGGGCATATTTGGCACTGTGGGGGTATATGTTTAATGGGCATCACATTGTGCGGTGTAATGGGCATCATGGTATGGGGCGTAATGTGTAATGGGCATTACGGTGTGGGGAGCATTGGGTAATTGCCATCACAGTGTGGGGTGTAATGGACATCAAGGTGTGCGGCATTATGTGTAATTAGCATCACAGTGTGCGGCCAATTGTGTAACTAGCATCACATTGTGGGGCGTAATGTGTAATTGGCATCACAGTGTGCGGCATAATGTGTAATTGTCATTACGGCATGTGGCTTTATGTGTAATGGGTATCACAAAGTTCGCCAAAATGTGCCATCTGCAGGTACACAATACAATCATGGTACAGGACATGCCCCCTTCTGATAAGCCTTACCTCCATTTTAGCGCGCCTCAGGCGCGCACAAGCATCCCATCTCCATCTTCCGGAAAGTTGGGGGGGGGGCGACACCATGAGTTACTACACCGGGTGCCACCATGAGTTAATACACCGGGTGCCACCAACCCTAGTTATGCAACTGCACAAACACCCTTAGCCTGTACCCAACAGAGCAATTACTTAGCTAAGCCTTTTTTTGGCCCACAAAGATGAGGTAATTAGGGAGAGGGGTAAAGGGAGAGAGGGAGGGCGGGTCTTTGCAGACATTGCAGGCTTTCAGGGGTGAAATAGCACTGCAACGGGGTCTGTTGTGCCACAGAGCTTGCACAGTGTCTTCCTGTATGCTGTGTGATTGCCAATGCAGACATTCTTGGCTTTCAGGCTGTCAGGGTTTAAAACAACTTCTGGGGTCTGTGGTGCCACAGAACATGCAGTGTCTCCCTGCACGCTGTATGCTGCCTCTGGGCGTGTCTGTGAGCGCCCATCACAACAGGAAGTTGCCCCGCTAGCAAATCAGCATTAGCAGAGGCAACACGGGAAGCAGGGACATGTCCCTTCAACTTTCACACCAGCCAGTAGTCCGGGAAGGACCCGGGAGCAACCCTGCTTAACCAGGGTTGACTTGCCGGCAAATTAACCCGGGAATTTGTCCCTGGAACCTTTAACATCAGCGCTAGTCCCGGTTGTTCCCGGACCCAACCCAGGAATTTAGGCTGGTATGAAAGGGGTATAACTGTGCGGAGTTTGTATATTCTCCCCGTACTTGCGTGGGCTTACTCCAGTTTCCTCCAACAATCCAAAAAACGTACAGTACAAGTAGGTTAATTGGCTTACAACAAAATTAAACCTAGAATGTCTGTGTGTGTGTGTACATGTGGTAGGGAATATAGATTGTAAGCTCCACTGGGGCAGGGACTGATGTGAATGTTCAAATATTCTCTGTAAAGCGCTGCAGAATATGTGCGCTATATAAGAAACTGTTAATAAATAATAAATAAATAATAGGATTGTTTAGCACGGACAGGATGCCAATGCCAAGATCCCATTACTGCCAGCCAGAATCCCGGTACATTGAGTCTATTCTCCCTTGTTAGGGTTCATGACACCCATACAGGGGGTATAGAAACTGGACGAAGTGAGCCAACGTGCCCGCAGCATGGCGAGTGCAGTGAGCCCAAAAAGGGCCTCATTGCGCTTCCCCCCGCTGCCGGAACTGCAGGACCAGGGATCCCGACTGTCGGGAAATCATACTGACCCTACTATTATTGCCTTTTTAAAACTAATCGCTCAAAGTCACTGATGATCGGTGGCTTTGGCAACCTGTGTCTTATTAAATCTCCCCCTAAAAGCACAATCAGTGTTTGAAAAAGAAACTGCAAAAGACAAATAGACAAACTGAGCATGGAGTTCAGAAGTTTGTGTCTAAGCAGAATGAATGGAATAATACTTCAATTATACACTCACTCCAGGCTCTTGGTTAATGGAGTCATTTAGAGGACACATACAATACACAGCTTACAAATAAAATAAAGAATAATAATCAATGGCCTGACAGGGCACCAGTCCCATTAGTAAAATAAATATTCTAGTGCAACAATTATTATATGTAACAGTGCAGGCTCCAACAACACATTGGAACTGTGATTATGCTGGCTATAAAGATAAGAGATATACTATATTGGTATAAGAACACCATGCATATGTTGATTCTACAGTACATTATATAGCATTATGACATATGGTAGTATCAATTAAGTCATTTTTCAGACATCTAATAATTTTTGCATTCACAGTAAAAGCTAACACTTTCTGCTTTCTATGACTCAATGCAGTGGACACTCTATACTTCCAAACACAGCAAAGCTCTTTAATATTGACGCATTATCAATGCTCTCATTTTTATCTACAATTGGTACAGGGAAAGATGCAGAGACCCATGATGTAAATGTAAAATGATGTAAACAGACCCATGAATCAATGGTCCGTTCTTGAATACACTCTGAACCCACTTTAATTATAAATCTGCTCTGTGTGGATGGGTTGCTGCAGTACTGTGCTTATGTTTTCCCTGCAGGCTGCAGAGTAACAAATTGCCCCCCCCCCCCCTTTTTGCTATCAGCATATCAGGGATATAGGTGTGAAGTGTGCCACCGCAAACAGAACTGCATGGTAGGGCAAGCTGTTGGGGACAATTATCTACTTTAATTAGACCACCCGTCATTTGTTACCTTTTACACCGGCATCCCCCCACCCAGCAAAATGTCCACCGGCATCCCCTTGGCGGAGGTGGGACCTGAGCCGGCGCTTGGAGAAGGCATCATCTCCAATCCCCAGGAAATCTGCCAGCCGGGAACCCAGCAATGTCATTGCCACGCTGGGGGCAAACCGAGCACCAATGTAAGCTGCTGGGCTGTCCCCAGCCTCCATGCGCCCCCAGCCTCCGCACACAGGCATCCATTCACCTCCTCCCTGGCTCCGCTGCTGTCTGCACAGTATACTGTTTCACTTGTAGATTCCCTCATCTTTTAATCCCAGCATCTTCTGACTGCCCGTCTCTTTCCCTCACCCCTTCCATCGCTAATACTTATAGAACATTCATGTACAGTATACAGTATGCCCATAACGTTGGTCAAATTTATGCTAAGAACCTTTTGTGTAGTTAGGTATTTCATATGCACCTGCATCTTTTTCACTATGGGGCCCATTTATATTCAATATTTGCGGCTAATTCCCCAATAACACCAGTTTTCGGGGATTAACCACAAATATTTAGTAGCCCAGGTATCACAGAGGTACCGCAGCAGGAATCTCCGAAAGCTGCTGCAATCCCTCCTCTCCCACCTACAGCCGTATCTGCCATAGGTTTCAATGGGGATGTGATGCTGCCTGATGTACCAATATCGGGTAGCATCGCATCGAGTCTTCATTCTAAGATACATATATTTGGCTGTTAGAATTGAATATTAAAATGCGATCCTGGGAGGTAAGTAGCCACCCAGATCACATTGTGTATGCGATTCGTAATAAATGGGCCCCTAGTGTAGTATTATAAATCTCATCAAGGAAGCACCTCTCATTACAAGAAGGTTGGGTGTGCAGTATAGAACTCTTTTCCCTATATGTACAATATGGTGCTGCAAAACTGTCGAGATGATAGTGGAAAGTCTGTTGGTGTTCCTCCGCTAACTATTGCTGTCAGTGTGGTGTCGCCAGAGGACTCGTTCAAGCTCCTGGGGACCACAATCTCCCGGGACTTTAAATGGGGGCCCAACGCTGATACTATTGTTGAAAAAAGTTTTTCCTTACTCAACTGAGGAAGTTTAACATCCCACAGAAGTTCCTGCTCCTCTTCTACTCTGCAATTGTGGAGTCTGTACTGTGCTCCTCGATACTGGTCTGGTATAGCTCCGCCAGCGAGACAGACAAATGCAGATCTCAAAAGGTCGTCAGAACTGCGGAGAAGATCATCGGGGCGGACCTTCCCTCTGTCCAGGACCTGTACTTGTCCAGAGCAAAAAATCAGGCAAGGAAGACAGTCAAGGACTGACTACATCCCGGCCATGACTTATTTAACCTGCTGCCATCAGGCAGACGCTACAGGGCTATTCCCACCATAAGCCTTAAAAGTTTATTCCCTAAAGCGGTTCACCTGCTGACACATGAACTCCTGAACATCTCACTGCCTTCTCGCGCCATAACCCTCTGCACATAATTTAACAATGTGTCCCCATGGAATATCTTTCTGTATGACTGTATTGGTGTGTACACATGGTAGATATGCCGTGCTATGCGATTCCCGATACGATCAGATCATATCGGGACTCGCATAGCACGGCATGCATGCAGTGCCACAATTTTGACTATATGGTGCAGATCTGCACTATATAGTCAATGCAGCCAAGACTATCTGTCTTGCGATACGTGAACGTACATCGGGATCGCAAGCAGATCGTAAAAGTTAAAACCCTTACGATCTGCTTGCGATCTGCATGCAATGCCGATTCCTCACTTTTTTATATGATATACTGTTTACCTGTTTACTTGTTATCCTCCTGGTTGCTGCACAGCAACCGAAAACAAATTCCTAGTATCCACAAGTATACCTGGCTAATAAAGCTGATTCTGATTCTGAAAAGCAATGCCCACTGATGTGTTAGCAACACATTTGCCTATTGATCAGTATACAGTATGTGCCCAGTAATATACCATCTGCAGATACAGTATGACAAGAATACAGCAGTGTATTCAAATAACTATACAAAATGTGACTATAACAAACATGTCAGTATTAAATATTGCCAGATGTAGATATCTATTAGTAACGCATCAACATAAAGGGGGAAATTTACTAAGATGTGTATTTTACTTCACATGTGATGTTGTTATGGGCAACCAATCAGAATCTACTTCTTACTTATTTAGCACCCTCTAGAAGAGAGTAGACAGGATCTTATTGGTTGCCCATAGCAATATCACATGTGAAGTAGAATACACATCTTAGTAAATTTCCCCCAAAATGTGCTGTGTAATATACCAGCAGTATCTACAACCAATAATAATCATGGTATCAGATATGCCTTATATAAGCCAACAGTAGTGTATGCCCATTGAAAAGCAAAACTGGAGATTTCCTCTGCAACCTATGCAACCTATAATAAATACACCAAGTATATATACATACCAGCACTATATGGGCAATAATATGCCAAAAGTACATAGCCTCATATTTCAACAGTAGATATGCCTAGTCCTATACCAGCAGTAAAACATACCAGCAGTATATCATATACACACAATATGTCAGCACAAGGTAAAGGTGGCCACACATTACTGCAAATTCTCCCCCCGGAAAAGTCACAGCCGTTGCCCTTGAGCCGCCCAGGAACTTCCCAGACAGTAGGACCGCACAAGATATATTGCATGCAGCACTTTCGCATGTGATATATTTATTATTTATTTACAATTTCGGTACTTGTGTAGTTTCATGGCGCGGTGCTACTTCCGGGTTCTACGCTTGCCACAAACTATCTAAAATAAACTAACTTAACTCCATGCCAACATGGATAGTTCATACCCCCACTATCCATGTTGGCATGGAGTTGATTTTAGATAGCGTGGCGAGCGTAGCGAGCCACCGAGCCCGCAGCGTGGGTGAGCGAAGCGAGCCCTGCAAGGGGACTCAGACGCACGGCGCCATGCTGGCGCTGTGAAACTACACAAGCACCACAATTTCTTATATAGCGCAGCAGATTCCGTAGAGCTTTACAATTGTAGACAGTGATAAAACAAACTGGGTAAGAACAGACAGACTTGGAGGTAGGAAGGCCCTGCTGCAAGCTTACAATATATATTGCATGCAATCCCACTCCTTGCTGCTGGGAGGCCGGCCAAGTCAGGGGTCGGACGTGCAGCTCATCGGAACAAATCAGATGTGAATCACATCCGATTTGACCACTTTTCACCCGATTTCTTGCCCGGGTCTGTCGGAATCTGGTGAAAAGTGGCTAAATCGGACAAGTATTTGGCAAGCTTTAGATCAATAATAATATAAGAGCAATAGTTATACTTATTTGTCGGCAATTTTTCTATTTCCGTACATTCCATTAATGGTGCTGTACAAATCTACCAGTTCTTTAAGCACTGGGAGCAGGCTGTTATTGTTAGAGAAAGAGGATCCTTCACATTAGGGATGCCAATAAAAACTACTGACATAAGTTTGCTCTTATGAAAAGTCCCTAGTGCCGTAATACATAAGCACAGAGATACTGTAGGATTTCCCCAAAAAATATTAATGATAGTATAGTAAACATAAAATAAACAGTATACATTTATAAAAAAATCTTACCATATGTTGTCTATCAGCATCATGTCATGCATGATTCATAACCGTTGTATATAAAACAAATGTTGCAGAAAATGCATGTGCTCTTAAACCAATAAAAGTTACCAATGCCCCGATATCTGACTATGGGGACCAGTTACTAAAGCATACTGTATATAATGCCATCTGGGCGGGATCAACCACCAAGGATCGCATTGCAATATGCAATTCTATTGGCGAGATGTATCTTCCTGCAAACGCAGGGACAGGGGCTCTGTTGCCCAGCCGGCATTGCAGTAAGTAGCCCATAGGCTACATTGGGCTACCGACATCTCAGATTGGGGATAACTGCGAGACCCAATATCCGGAATGCTTTGCATTTTGGATATTGGTACATTGGGCAACTTTGCATCCTCTATGAAAACCTATGTGGGATGTGGCTGGGAGTGGGACAGGAGGGATTGCAGCAGGTATCGGAGATTCCGACTTTGGTCACTCCTACATTCCGAAGGTACTTAATATTACATGAGAAATAGGCCCCTTTATCTACATGTTCCAACTCTAAGGATGGGGTGTGGTATGGGACTCCGACAGTCGGGATCCCGACAGTCATTATCCCGACGTCGGGATCCCGACTGTCCAGAGTCAGACAGCATGGCGAGTGCAAAAAAGCCCCTTGCGGGCTCGCTGCACTTGCCACGCTGCGGGCACGGTGGCTCGCTACGCGAGCCACCTATTCTATTCTCCCTCTATGGGGGTCGTGGACCCCCACGAGGGAAAATAGCGGGTGGCCGTCGGGCACCCAGCTGTCGGCGTTTTGACAGTCGGGATCCCGACGTCGGGTAAATGATTGTCGGGATCCCGACTGTCGGGAACCCTCTCCGGCACCCCTAAGGATGTGTGTGTGTGTTACTAAATACTATTAAGGGGAAAAAATGTATACCTTCTATTTGGTAGCACTAAACAAGACCACTATCAATAACTTCAACTTCAATTGTTATTCCAATTTACTGTATGATCTTCCTTTGTCAAGCTCATACAATAACATATATGAATTCTAATATGTAATGAGGGGTCTGGGATTGGAAGTATTTTCTGCATTTCTGTATTATCACGTTAAGGGAAAATCTAATAATTGTTGGAGCTGTCAGCAAAGAGAAACTCAGCCATTCCTTACTTGGGTTCATTACTGACTAACACCGTCTTCAGTACGGCTTCCACAAGTTTCTTTATATCAACATTAATAAATGGGTAAAACATCAATCCCACTGTCCTTTACAGTTTTTCTTAATATATTCCTTTTTCCCTTGGTTAGTTTTCATTACAGTACCTTCATTTTTTTTTTTTTTTTACACTTATCTTATTTTCTCAAGTATGCTGTCTTTAAACTCAAAACTTTAAATAGCATAATTGAAAATCTTTTAATGCCATATTTGTAATTATTTTTATGTCAGTGGGTATCTATTATGGGCAGTACGGATGGTGTAATGGTTAGCATTACTGCCTCACAGCACTGAGGTCATGGGTTCAATACCCACCATGACCCTAACTGTGCGGAGTTTGTATATTCTCCCCGTACTTGCGTGGGTTTCCTCCGGGTACTCCGGTTTCCTCCCACAATCCAAAAATATACTGGTAGGTTAATTGGCTCCCAAAATTTTTTACCCTAGAATGTCTGTGTGTGCATGTACATGTGGTGGGGAATATAGATTGTAAGCTCCACTGGGGCAGGGACTGATGTGAATGGTCAAATATTCTCTGTAAAGCGCTGCGGAATCTGTGTGCGCTATATAAGAAACTGCTAATAAATAAATAAATCTATTAAATGTTGTATTCTTTCATAAACACTTCAATGTAGTTAACAGTAATGTTTTTTATGAGGAATACATTTATTATTATTATTAGACATAAATTGGGGGTGATGGTTTGACCTCCCAGATCAGCAGCATGGGCTTCTCGTTCCCCATCCCATAGGGCAGCGGCGTAACTACATTTTGGGCGCCCCCCCGCCGTTAAAGGGAGGGCGCCCAGTCACTCACCCGCCCCTCCACCCGCCGCCCGCCGCACCATCCCCCGCAGTCTTACCTAGGTTCAGTACGCGCTGGTCCCGGCTCCCTTCTTCTGCTATGAGGACCACCACAAAATGTCCGCCCCCATACAGCAGACAGTTTCAGAGAACTGTGTGCTATATGGGGGCGGCCATTTTGTGGTGGTCCTCAGCAGAAGAAGGGAGCCAGGACCAGCGCATACTGAACACAGGTAAAGACTGGTGATAGGGGGGTTTGCGGGGGTTGGTGCGGCGGGCGGCGGGGTGTAACGTAACTATAGCACTGCAGCCCCCGGCGCCCGTACATGCATAGCGCCCCCCGCGGTCACGGGGGCTGCGGTGCTATAGTTACGCCACTGCCATAGGGTACAGCCATACCAGTATTATAGTATTAAAATAATGATAATATAGCTGGGAAGGAAACACTAGTATTTGTTTGCATAGTAGATGTTAGTCATCAGGCATGTCCAAACTATGGCCATTCAGCTGTGGTGAAACTACAAGCCCCATCATGCCTTGCCACAGTTTTGTTATTAGAGAATACTAAAACTATGGGAAGGCATGCTGGGATGTGTAGTTTCACAACAGCTGGAATGCCACAGTTTGGACATGCCTGTGTTAAGTAATGGTGCCACAACTATACTTTATTGACCTGACTGTATAAAGCTGACCATACACTAGCTATATGCATGCCTTTTGGACAGTTTATGCAATTGCGGCGATCAATCACATAAAAAGTCACATGCATCTGACAGCAGGTCCGATGCGATGCGCGGTCCTGTGTGCATTGCACCAGGGCCTGTGAGTCGCACCGGCCGCAGAAGGGATCTGCTGGATCACATCTGAGTCGGGATATATACAGAGTGGCTCAAGGGGGATCGCAGGCGTATAGGGGTCTAAACTGTAGGAAATACAGGGTAGATGAGAGAAATATGAGGAAAGAGTGATGAAAGTACCGGTGAAGGAAAAAGGGACCCAATATATATTTTTGTACTTGAGTCCTCTCCCACCAATTCCATAATTCTGTCACTGCATTATTCCATATGTTTATCCAGCAACATATTTTTCAGCTAATCCAAATGTATTCTATCTATCTATCATCTGTACATTTTAATGGTTTATCAATACATCAATCTCTGTGTTTATCTACTGTATGTTCATGTGTAGCGCATACAAAGAAAAGTCCATTCATTTGTCATTTGTGTCTGTTGTACTGATGCCATCTAATCAATACTGGCTGTTCTGTGATAATATAGTGTAGGCTGTGGGAGGACTGATATGAGTACAGTATCAGAATTATCGCCTCATTTCCTGACATGCTTTTGCCTCAGTGTTATCCTGTTGAGGACAGAAAACGGTATTCTTCTTCAAAATAAGCCATTTCCCTGAAATACAGTATATGATGTGTTCCATTCTTTAAGTTCATACACTCATTATATTACCTGTCAGTCTCTCTGTCATCCATATATAATAGATCAGTCATACAGGGATATACAGTATTTAATGTGGTCAAGTGCATCCCAATATCACTGGTCACTCAGCTGATGACACAAGCAACGTTTCCCAAAAATAAGCTGAATTACATACTAGGACATTGCTCAATGTAATATATACTGAATTATATACTGTATATAATGAAATGCAAATAAATCATCTAAATATGTATACAGATAGATAGATAGATAGATAGAAGCATATACTCAGTCATGATAAAAACAAACCCAATTTACACCATGGTACTCATGTGCTTGTGCTCTTGTCAGTGTAACTACACAGAAAAGAGGTGCCCACATTATACAGAGGTACGATGCTGCCCAGTGACCCCCCCCCCCCTCCCTCGCCCACACCCACATGCAGACATGGAGGGACGTGGCATTGTGGTACCTGTGTGCCAGCCTATTAGTCTGCAGGTCCTTGGATCAGCAATCTGGTGTATAGGATTCCTAGGCTGCTGCTGTGCTAGGGATGGAGTGCCTCTGGGGACTGTCTCCTGTGGCTGCAGCTGCTCGGATGCTGGGGCTGCAGCAGCAAGCAGCGTTGAGTCCTGTATACCAGCAACGGCAGAAGCAGCAGCAGCAGCAGCGACCTTCCTATAACCGGAGCACTGTGTGTGCGCACTGCGCCGCCGCTCCCAGGCTTCCCCAGGCTGATGGGACCGGCTCACCGGCGTTCTGACTCACAGCAGCAGCAGTGCCCGACTAGTGCTGGAGGTCACTAGGTGCCAGCTGCCGGCCAATCACTAGGGCAGGGGAGGAAGAGGGGGCTGTGCCAGACAGACATCAGTAGTGCCTACTCCTGTGGAGAGAGAGACATGCTTACTGTACTGTCTCCCTGCCATGCTCTGACTCAGCCCATACTCTACACTTCATGCTTTTACGTAGACGAGCTACATACACCCTGTATTCAGAAGGACGCATAAAGTATATGGCAGTAAACCCTTGTACTGTATACAGTGCCAGATTAAGGTCTAAATGGGCCTGGAGCTGAAAATTATCAAGGGCCTATTATCAGTGATGTGCGGTGAGTTTAGTGTCAGGTGAGGCAGGTGGCACAGAGAGTGACAGTGGGTGACACAGGGACAGTGACAGCGAGCAACCCAGAATGAGTGACAGCTATAGGCGCCGAAACCGTGGGTGCTCCAGGGCACCAAGAACCCATGGAAAGTGTGGAGCACCCACGGCACGGGCCACGGCAGTGGGGTCTCAGCAGCACATATGCTGTCATCAGCGGGGGTCCCTGCAGCGGATGGGAACTAGTAGCTGCTAGTTCCCATCTTCCGCAGGGACCCTGCTGCTTACGGCATATCCACTGCTGGGACCCCGCTGGATCCAGGATCCCCGATGGGGGGGAGTGGGAGGTTGGGGTGGTATTGTGTGTGGGGGGGTTTGTTCTCTGTGTGTGGGGGGGATTTTGTGGGGTGGGAGCACCCACTGTAAAAAATATAAATCGGCGCCCCTGGTGACAGCGGGCTAGGCGGGGAGAGTGACAGCGGGGGACGCAGGCAAAGGGACAGCTGGTGATGTGGTGACAGTGGGGACATAGCACTACTTACATTTAAAGCCTACCAGGGCAGGGAAGAGGAAGGAGAATTTTGTACCTCCTCATATCTGCCAAAAATAAAACTGGTGCTCACTACTTCTGATAGACCCCTGCTTGAGGTATCAGACAGCTGAGGAGCCCCTGCAGGGCTTGGTGCCCGGCAGTGGGACCCTCTGATGCTGCCACTGCTGCCCATGCCTGGGCTCCAGGGGTAGGGGGAGGAGAGACCGGTCACCCGGCAGTGGGGGGCACGGCAGCGGGAGGAGCAGAAAAATGAACTGGCCAGGCCACCCTTACATGCCCGGGCTCCGGCAGGAGGAGAACCGGACCTCCCTGTGAGTTGGCCAGGCTCCAGCAGCGGTAGGAGGGAGGGGAGCTGGGTCTCCTGGAGGTGGGGAGCCATGGCTGCGGGAGGAGCAGAGAGGTGAGCTGGCCGTGCCACCCTGACATGCCCGGGCTCCAGTGGCGGCAGGAGGAGAACTGGACCTCCATGTGAGTTGGCCAGGTTCCAGCCGTGGTGGGAGGAGGGAGGGGAGCTGGGTCTTCTGGCGGTGGAGGGCCATAGTGGCGGAAGGAGCAGGGAGGTGAGCCGGCCGGGCCACCCTGACATGCCCATATCCTGGCTCCAACGGCTACAGGAGGAGAACCGGACCTCCAGCAGCGGTGGGAGGAGGGAGGTTCTCCCGGCGCTGGGGTCTGGGGGGAAAAACCCCTGCAATATGAGCATAACAGCGGATCAGGCTGTAAGTGTGTGACAGCCTGATCCACTGTCCTATCACATCTTTCTCTGTGACAGGGTCTTTCTCTGTGATGTCCCTGTCACCAAGGCAGATGTGTAGGTGCCGCTTCCCCAATGCTATTTAATGGGCTTTTTCAGCCTCTTTTTTGTGCTCCCGATTAGCCCCCCCCCCCCCCCCCCCCGATGCTGACAGTTTTCAATTGTCAGCTGGAGGCACAGCTCCCGATGCCTCCCAAAGCTCCCAGACGGTGTCTCACACCATAAATTAGATTAATAAAATACCAAAAAGATATTTATTACATAGTATAGGTGTTAAAAATATCTTTTTTTTTTCTAATTATGACTGCCTCCCCTGACTGCACGTCCCTGCCTATTATGCGCAATAATAGGGGTTGTGGCCAGCACCTAATAATGTGGGGGGGCGTGACCAGTGTTCTGGGTGGTCTGCTCATGGGTCTCTATTTGTGTAAATACTTTCAACTAATTATATATGCCTGGAAAAGGAGAGGGCTGGCATAGGAAACATGCAAAGGGATTAGTATAGGATGGAAAATGGCAAAGAGGTTGGCATATGCAAGAACCTGCTACAGAAAAGAGGGAAAATAAAAGCTGCAGATATACTTATCTTCCAGCGGCGGATGCAGACTTTGGGCTGCAGTACCGACCATGTATCGCCAGCACTGAGAGCATTGAACGATATATATGCACACTCCCTCCAGCCAAAGAGTGCAATGGCATGTAGGCATGTAAATATATATTTTTTTAGAATCTTAGAGACAGCTAAAAACAAAGCTCTAGCTTTGAATCGTCATATGTGTTTGGCATCCTACCCCTGCTGCTGCAATCGTATATATATTACCCTACTCCACAGTCACAGTGACAGCAATGTTTGGGGGGGGGGGGGCAGCAAGGGGGAAGCTTGCTCCCGTAACATGGAGAGCGGAGGAGGGCAGCAGCGGTAGCCCAAGCATCTCCTGTCCTTGCAGTGCCTGCTTTGCCTCTCCTTCCTCTGGGGCTGGGAAACATACAGAGAAGGGAGGGGCAGAGTGGGGGACATACAGCGAAGGAGGGTCAGACTGGGGAACATACAGTGAATGGAGGCAGTGATGGTCATTCAGAGAAGGGGGAGCAGGGGCAGGCTGGGGGACATACAGTGAATGGGGGTCATACAGTGAATGGGAGTAATACAGTGAAGGAGGGTCAGTTTTGGGGACATACAATTAATGGAGGCACTGATGGACATTAAGAGAAGGGGGGCAGGCTGGAGGACAGAGTGAATGGGTGCAGAGTCGGGAACATACAGTGAATGGGGGACATACAGTGAAGGAGGGGCAGGCTGGGGGACATACAGTGAATGGGGGCAGATGGGGGACCATTCTGACAAAGAATGTCAGGCTGAATGGTCAGCCCCCACACATTTACACTTCACCAAATCTGGCCCTCGTCGCAAAAAGTTTGTACACCTCTGCCCTAGAGGGACTAAGTGGGGCCCTGGTCAGTGGAGCAATCAGGGGATTCCTCTGTACCCTTGTGGGCCGGTCCAACCCTGGCAAGAAGAGCAACTCACCTTCAGCACCAATAAGGAAAGAAGATGCATCTACCGCCTACCTCCTCCCCTACATGGTGCCACTTGAAATAAATGTGTTTGCACCCCTCCCTCCAGAAGAGCTAACATTACCTTGTATCTCCGGCTATTGCTATTGAGGCTTGGTTACGTTGAATTCTGTTTCCTCTGTTTGTGTTCTGCAGCCAGAAAAACTGCCTCCTTGCTAGAAACTTGAGTAATTTTTAACAAACGGTTCCTCTACACCACGGATGGGGAACCTATGGCCCTCCAGCTGTTGTTGAACTACACATCCCAGCGTGCCCTGCAACAGTTTTAGTATGGCCAAATAGAAAAACTGTTGCAGGACATGCTGGGATGTGCAGTTCAACAACAGCTGGAGGGCCGAAGATTCCCCATCCCTGCTCTACACAATGCAGCAGTGCCCAATTCCACCTAAGCCCCTCCTATAGATGGGAAGCAGGCAGTGAACATTAAAAGCTGAAGCCATGCTTTGGCAGCAAGCAGATGGGCCCATAGTACAAACTGGGCCCGACATTTCCTTGTCAATAATTTTGTCATTCTAATGAATGCTACAGTATATGCCTAATTACACTGGCTCTTTAAATGTAAAAATCTACTTTATGGTTCAATGCAATCTCTGAATATTTCATGTAAATACAGTAAAAGCACTAAGGGACCCAACACTATTCAAAGACCAGTGTTATAAACATGTTCTCATTAAAAATAGGCTCATTAAACTAATATGAGACAACTGTTATTTATTCTGCAGTGCTTAGCAGTAAAATGGCTAATTAGCCAAAGATAGCTTATGGAAAGGTTATTTAAAGACTTATTCTACCATTTATAGGTATGGTCACATTTATCTTAATTTTCACAGCACTATACCAGGTCTAAGCAGTATTACCTGACACAAATGATAATAAAACAAAGATAATGATATAAATATACTACGGATGAATGGTAATAGGGATACTGATAACACTCTTTAACTTTAACTCTTGTGAGAATATTGGTTGAGATAGTAATAGTACTACAGTATTTGGTAAGTGGCCAACAATTAAAACTGTATCACTCTTATTAAAATCATTATCAATAATAACAATTCACTTCATCTTTAAATACAATTTATATGATCTAACATAAACTATAATCCTCTACAGGGCGGCCACAAGATATTGCAGGTTCCAGTACAAATAAAATATGCAACCCCTTCCTATTTTATATTTATACTCTATCCAAGGGGCCTAATTCAGACCTGATTGCAGGCAGTGGCTAGATACTGTAAGGCACCCATAACCTCCCCCCTTCCCCCACTGTTGCTTGGGGGAGGGGGGGCTGCGCGGGCTGCCCATGCACTCACTGATCACAGGCGAGTCAGCGCGGCCATGATAGTGTGTCTGTCAATAAAAATAAAAAAAATACATTATTTGAAGGGTGGGTGGGAGTGCAGGTGGGCTGTTCAATGGGAGTAGGGTGGGCGGGCAGGGGTGCGGCCTGGGATGGAGTGTCAGAGGCATGGTAAGGCAGCAGTGTCTACTGGTCCCTGCCTCAGCTTCGGAGAGGAGCCGGGAAGCCAATCAGTTTTGTTCATAAATGACAGGTAGGAGCTGATTGGCTGTTGCATTATCACCTTCTACTTTATTTTCACTTTATAACTTCACCAGGCTTAATACATATGCCATATTATGTGAAAATGCTCTGGGAAAAAAAGTTTTGCTTTATTTTTTCTCTACCCCTCTTGCCTTCCTTTGTCTCTCTTTCCCCATCTCTCACCCTGATCTCTCTTAAGGTGCCCATACGCTGGGGCCATTTAGCCTGCTTTCACCTGATTCTAATGGATTGGGACAAGTTGGAGGTCAGACATGCTGCAGATAAGATAAATTGTATGTGCAATCTTCAGGTGCTCTTTAGCATCAAGGATGTATCGCATCCAATTTTTCTTGCTCTCCACCAATATATTGCATGTAAAAAATGGCACATCAAGTGCCAAATCCTATGAATGACTCCTGGGAAGCTGCTGGGGAAGTTCAAGGGAAATCAGTTCAGACTTGTGCCTCAGACAAGTCGGACTATTGTATGGGGGACTTTACTCTCTCATTAATCGATGTGTCAGCGCTGTGTGTTGAGCAATCTGTCAGGTTCAGTGTTTTCCAATGAGAACACTAGCCCTGCCTGGCGATATAACTGGATTTAGCCAGCATGCCAGATATTATTCACCGAGCGATCACGATGCGCAGGGCAACGCATCATTCTCGCTATAGCCCATACACACCGAGCGATGTTGGAACATTGTCAAGGCTAAGGTTAATTGTCAACCCGGACTAGGATAAGCTGCCCGAGGGCTGCGGTAGCGAGGTCAGAAGTTAGCGGGTTTTTTACAAGACTTGCTCTTAAGACTTGACGGTGAAGAAGTCTATGGGTTGTATGATGAAGCAGATGCTGAGGATACAAGTAATGCAGGGTTAGATGAAAGCTGGGAGCTGGTTAGCAGATAGCTGGGTGATGGGGACACCAGCAATGCAGGATAGCTGTATAACTTGAAGCTGGGGTTTCCAGCAGAGCAGATTAACTGGATGACGTGAAGCTGGGGATGCCAGCAGAGCAGGATAGTGGGATGACTAGAAGCACACTGACTGACAACTACCAGTGCCTGGAGCTGGGCTTTATACCTCCTGCTTAGTGCTGATTGGCTGGAAAGGTACTTTGACTGGGATTTGTTTCCTGACTGGTTCTTGCCAAGATGCAGACTGGGAAGTGTCATGGTGGTACCCATGGAGAGACCTGGTGGGGAATGGTGGCGTGCTGCGGCCCGCAGGACTGCGCATTTTCCAGCAGGGAAGCTGAAGCAAAATGATGCAATGGCAACAGCGGTACGTCAGCTGGGACAGTGTATGATGGACAGTGCTTAGGATAACACTGCAGGTGTGACAAGGCATGGCTGGGGAGCACTGTTACCCTACATTTTGTGTCAGTACTCCCTCCTTTAAAAGCGGCCACTGGATGCTTTCTTGGTTTCATAGGAAACTTGACATGGAATATATTAACATGAAGAGGAGCATTAACCTCTTCTGCAAAGATCCAAGATTTTTCTTCAGGATTCTCTCTTCATATCCTCTCCAGTCGATGAGGAATTGAAAAAATCTATAGTGGATTCGGGAGCCCAGGATTTTGTCAATTTCGAACTTCACTCCATGTTGAGTGCGTACTTTAGTGCCAGAAGGAGGTCAAGACTGGAACTGGTTCAAAACCAGAGGTTTGAGCAAGGAGACATGGAAGGACTTTGGAATGCAGAGATATGGAGGAAGTTAAGCTGAAAGGTGACAGGGTTGATTAACCTCTGAATGATGAAGTGTCCAATGTATCGAGGTGCAAATTTCATGGTTGGCACCCTTAGGGGAAGGTTCCGTGTGGAGAGCTATACTCTGTCACCTGCTTGAAGATGAAGAAGAGCTTTTCTCTTCCATTCTGCAAAAAATGGAAACCACTTGGAAAACTTTTTTCATGAAGAATGGATGTATTTCCAAGACTGGGACCCATGGATACTGGCCGAAGACACTGAAGAAGGGGGTTGCATCTGGAAAAGAATAATAGGTATTATTGTGAGAGAATTCAGCACAGGGGAGTAGATCAACCCAATTCTATTGAGAGGAGGAAAGAAATATACGGAGGAATGTCTCTAGGGGGGTTATTCTTGTTCATTCTTTCTGACAAAATCCTTCTTAGATGGACAAAACCATGTGCACTGCAGGTGGGGCAGATGTAACATGTGCAGAGAGAGTTAGATTTGGGTGGGGTTTTTCTTCAAAGTGAGATCTATATTGCAGTGTAAAATCATGCAGTCAGTATTTTCCCTGCACAGAAACAAAATAACTCACCCAAATCTAATTCTCTCTGCACATTTTACATCTGCCCCCCTGCAGTGCACATGGTTTTGTCCATCTAAGAAGGATTTTGCCAGAAAGAATGAACTAGAATAAACCCCTAGGTCTTGATTGACTCTTTCAATCTGTCCATTACTCTGAGGATGGTAAGCTGTGGAGAATTTCAGTTTGATTTGATGAGAAGTACAGAGAGATTTCCAAAATTTTGTGATGAATTGGACCCCTCAAACTGAAATAATTTTTCTAGGTACTGTAGTCCATGAAGACGAAAGATCTCAGAAATAAACAGCTTGGAGAGTTGAGGAGCTGAGGGCAGACCAGCAAGTGGAACAAAGTGTGCCATTTTTGAAAAACTATCCACAATGACCCAGATGGTATTATTTCCCTGTGATGGAGGAAGATCAGTAACAAAATCCATCGAGTACATGGAAGTATAGGAATAGATAACAGGTGTAATGGACCCACTTATGCTGGGCGCATTTGGCACAGGAAGCAAAAAAGTTTTGAGTATCTTGCTGCATGGTAGGCCAAGAATAGGATCAGTACTTCATGGCGAGCATGGCACAGTGCATCTGTGACCCCTTGCGGGACTCGCTGCATTCACCCACGCTACGGACTCGGTGGCTTGCTACGCTCGCCACGCTACACTCGCCACGCTATCTAAAATCAACTCCATGTCAACGTGGATAGTGGGGGTACAAACTATCCACGTTGGCATGGAGTTTACAGCCCCGCAGCTGGACACAGACACACGGCGCCATGCTGGCGCAGTGAAACTACACAAGAAAGATCATAGACCAATTGTTAGTGATGTGTACCAATCATGCATATAGTTTTCATAGGGAATGATTTGGATTTGCTGACGATTGGCTAACCACTCTCCTCCACAATTTCCTCATTTTGTCCCAGGCTGCATGGAGAGGAAAGCAGAAGAAGCAGGAAACAGTGATCCTGTTTACAAAAGCAGCATGTAAGTACATTTTGCTTCTATTGCTGCTGTCCATCAATGTATATAAACTTGCAGCAGACACTGGGCAGTATCTCAGTGTCTACCATGTGTCTGCAAATGTCCCCCATGTGCCAGCAGCCTCAGAGCCTTGCAGCAGACACCGGGCAGCATCTTTTATGCAGTGTCCCCAATGTGTCTGATATGTCCTCCATATCATGTTCCAGCACCCTAAAAGCCTTGCAGCAGACACTGGCCACAATCATTTATGCAGTGTCCCCCATGTGTCTGCACACTATGGACCTTATTCTGATTGACTCGGACGGCTCCGTATTCGGTCGGATGGCCGATGTTTGGTATTTGCGCATGTGCAGAAGCGTATCTGCACATGTGCGAACGCGTCGCACGTCTGAACACGGAGTGAGTTCCGTGCAGAAAATGATCAGTCAGAGCCATCCGAGCAGGGGGTGGAGAGGGGCGTGAAGGGCTGTTTGGGCTCATTACCATATGCGTACGCCCCGTGTTTCATGGGCGTTCCCATTAAAACACTGGGCGTATGTATGGTAATGTGGCCGTGACGCAGGTGTGGGGGCCAGATGTCAGCTGCCCGCCCATATCCCAGCTTTCATACGGAAACATGTCCAAGTGGTCTGGAGCACTCGGTGCTGCCTGACCGCTCGGTCCATCATTCAATGGTCAGCGACCATCGGAGGATGGGGGAGTTTCCCACAGATGGAGGAGGTGTTCACATGAAACATCCACTCGCGGTCCGTTCCCTCTGCGTCTTTCTGCGTTTGGGCGGTGTGAGCGATCCGTACAGCAGGCGAGCGCATCCGAAGCTTGGCGAGCGCAGCGAGCCCCGCGAGGGGACGCTTATACCTATGAAGTTATGCACGTCCCCTTGCGGGGCTCGCTGCGCTCGCAATGCTTCGGGCTCGGTGGCTCGCTGCGCTAGCCACACTTTATAAAATGAACTCCACGCCGACGTGGATAGTGGGGGTATGAAAAGGTCGGAGGACGCGTACCGCCGCCCCACGCGGGCTCGCTGCGCTCGCCACGCTTCGGGTTGGCGTCAATAGTGGGGTGGCGTTAACAATGGAGGGCCATTTCACCCATGAGGGAGGGTTTGCAATGAAAATGGGGAGTTTGGGGGCTTTTTACATTGAAATCAATGTAAAATTGGGTCTCTGGGACCATTTTACATTGATTGCAATGCAAAAATTGCGTCGATCGCGTCGATCGCATCGCATGCGATTTGGTTGGCATGCGATGCGATCGACGCGATTTTTGCGGCCGCGATCAATACAATCAAAATCGCGGGTGCCGTGCTAGGAAACAAGTACCGACAAGAAATATAATTTAGTTTTATTGCAACAATTTTTATTTATTTAAAACATGTAACCATTAATTTTATGAACTCTTAACTTGCATAAACATAAACCGTAATCATAACTTTTGTATTTACAGAGATATGACCAGTGACAGGGAGCGCAAGTTCCTCACGGCATTCTTTAACATTTACAAGGAACATGAGTGCCTGTGGAAGTTGAAATCCCATGAGTACCCTAACAAACAAAAAAAGGACCTGGCCATACAGCAGCTCGTGAGGTACAGCCTGCAATATCACCAGGAAACATGCCCAATTTGGATCCGCAGGAAGATACAGAATGTGTTAACGGTTTTCCTGAAGGAGCACAAAAAATTGACAGTATCACGGGCTTCTGGTGCTGGGGCAAAGGACATGTACCAGACAACTTTATGGTAGTACGACCTGCTGAAATTCATCCTGGAACAGGATCCTGAATGGTTATTGTGATCACTGTTGTTAGAGGACATGCCGACAGAGGACATTGAGGATGTTGGTGAAACTTCTTCAAGTAATTTTGTAAGATCATACAACACAATGTCAACACAATGTCCCCAATTGTCCACGTAGAATTATTTCAGACACTCCTCCTGCCACTGCATTGTACCATCACCAATAAAATGTGACAGATTTTGTTCCCTTACTGCTTTTGCACGTGCACTCCCTGTATCATGGAGTGCAGGTGCTACCCCAGATGCAATATCTATTACCTCCTGTGGTTGATTTGGGTCTTCTGACATACCTGTGCCTAATGTATTTTGCTGCCTTGCTTTGCGGTGTAAATAGTTATGCAACACACAACATGCCAGTAAAACCCAATCGATGCGCAGGTTAATAGCAGTGAATAATCATCTATTTTTACACACATCTACAAATATAAACTCATAGTTTGCATTCACCACCACTAAAGTATTCTTTATAATTGTAGTAAAAGGAGCCTGAGTTCGCTGGTATGTGCTTTCCGTTGATTGCTCCCCCACAGTTTGGAAAGTTCCAATGGCGATCATAATCATTGGTAATTGCCTTCCAGTCTTCAGTGCTTGTATGGAACTATAAATTAAAAACAAAAAACATTACTATAATGCATTTTTCAACCGTACTCTCAACAGGCATTTACACCAGATTTGGAACAAGGCACCCCCCCTGACCTCACCACCCGTAACCTCGCCTCCACCACAGGAAGTAAGGGTGATTCTTCCCAACACACACACCTTTGAAGAAGGTACAGGCGAAAGGACGTCACAACCAACCCAACTGAGAATGAGGATGTTGTTTTGCTAAAAGAAAGTTGAGCAGGCGCTAAATAAGCCACCTGATTATTTCAACAATTTTGCCAGCCACATTGAGAGTGCTTTACGAAGCTTGGACCAGGAACAATAGGTGGCATTTGAAAGACTGTTGTATGATTTACTTTACCGTGGCAGGAACAAACGCCTCAAGCCTGCAACAAGTATTATAGATGAGCCTTTCACTCAAAGCCTGTTATAGGTCACACAACATAATATTTAACCACCCACCCACTTACCATCCCGGCACAGTGATGTCCACTTGGCAAGTCCAGCATGACACAACCATATCATACCAGGCCAGTGAAGGAATGGGCACAGCCCCATCCCACAGTAATATCCCACCCACTTACCATCCCCGCACAGTGATGGGCACTGGGCCAGTCCAGCATGACACAGGCAGCACATACCAGACCAGAGCAGGAATGGTCACAGCCCCATCCCACATTAATACCCCACCCACTTACCACCCCTGCACAGTGATGGTCCCCAGGCAAGTCCAGCATCAACCTGCAGTCACCTACCCCTCTGCCTCTTCAGATGCTTTATATAATGCCTTGCAAGAATGCAATGATGACCCAGCGGATCTTTTAAATCTAGAAATAGGGCTTTTACCCTAATACATGACAACATGGTTCTTCTACCTTGGCCCACAAGCTGTTGTTGAACAATAATTCCCAGCATGATGTCATAGCTGTTGTATGCCCTAATACTTAAAATGTGGCAGTGCATGCTTGTATGTGTAGTTCCACCACAGCTCGTGGGCCAAGATTGAAGACTTATGCAAAATTGTTGCAAAATCTCCTTTTTTTACATTTGCTCTGTATGATATATGGTGTTTATGTGGCGACTATAAGTAAGATGATAAACACATGGTTTAAGTGCATACTGCTGGATGTAAGGTACACAATCTGTATGGGACTAGTAAACTAGAACCGGGCCAAACCCCAGAACGCAGGACTGGACCTTCAAACTCTATATTCCGGAGCTTCTAGTATCCAGTCCAGGGGGTGCCTGTATGTGGGTGTCCTGTCCGGGTGGATGCCTGTGATAGCTATCACCGGGGACATGGTGCGGCTCATTCCAATTTTTAATACATCCATAGACCGTACAGGGAGACTTTATTCTCTCCATCCTCCTCTCCCTGGCGACAGCTCACAGCACCCCCACCCGACGGGACACTCCTCGAACAGGCACATCGGATACTACAAGCTCTGGAATTACATAAATTGATAAATGGAGCCAGTCTGGTCCAGAGTTCTGCCCGGTTCTGGTATTTACCCTACCCAATCTGTACTCATGCCATGTATTTATTTTACATTACACAGCACATGCAAACACCTATCATAGAGCTACATACGTATTAGGAGTAATAACAGTACTTTGAAGTTGTTATTTTAAGTACAAGTTTAAAAGATTTTAAGACTATTTTTGTACGGTTTGCACCTTCATAGTTGTGACATTTTTGTACCTTTGGTATGGTTTGCACTTTCATTGATGTGACACTTTTGTACACTTTTGGTCAATGTTTCGTTCCAGAGGCAGCGTTGTAGGTTGCCATGTTATTTTTTTCTATTTATACTATTTGCAGTGAAATCTTCTCTAAGCAGACATTTTGGGGGAAATTTACTAAAGGAAATTTGTAAAAAATAGGTGTAAAAATAGGAGTATTTGTATCCAGAAATACACTTATTTTTGACATTTACTATCCCGAAAATACGGCAATTCGTATTCGTATTGATGTGCTATCAATACGAAAACGAATTGCCGTATTTTCTGGATAGTAAATGTAAAAAATAAGTGTATTTCTGGATACAAATACACCTATTTTTTTACAAATTTCCTTTAGTAAATTTCCCCCTTTGTGTTCATTATGTTTGAAAAATGAAGTCTTAAAGGCTGCCAGTTCACTTTATTTTCACAAACTAAAATAATTATAGTGTTGTAAAGAAGAGGTCTTCTCAAAAAAAGCAGTGTACATTATGGTTTGGAAACATAGCTTTTAAGAGTGCCATTTTATCTTGTTTTTACAAAGTAAAATAAATAAAATTGTTTGCACAATAATAAGACTGTATGGGTGAAATTTACTAAGATGGGAAATACACTTCACAGGTCATGTTGCTATGGACAACCAATCACATCCTGTCTACTATCTTTTAGAGGGTGGTAAATAAATAAGAAGTAGCTTATGATTGGTTGCCCTTAGCAACATTATGCTTACCTTAAAGTACTGAGACTTCAGCACTTCCACAATAGCTTGACAAGTGTCCGGTATTATCTTCCCCAATGCCTGAGTTTAGATCAGGGAGCCAAACTTCAGATCAGTCAGGGATCTTCTAGTTGCAAGATACCTAAGGGGGGCGACGAGTCTCTCCTCCGGTGTACTCCTTCTGTATATAGGGAGTTACAAGACCAAGCAATTCCTGGATTGTGTCTTCATCCATTCGCAGGAAATTGCGGTAGTCAGCGGGGTTGGTATCTTCAATCTCCTTCAGGAGCTTAATATGAGAGCGAGTGTCCTTATGAGCCACTCCTTGCTCGAACAACCTCCTCCTCCTATCCTGATTCCTATTGCATTTCAACTTGAGAAAAACGAATGACAGCACAAGTTGGTACTGATAGGAATCCACATTGATCCAAATCTCTCAACTGCTAGCAAAAGCAGTGCAGTTCCCCAGAAAAAAACAGCCATAAACCAAGGCTCTCCAACAGCAGAACTGCGCTGAGATAACATGGTGGGTGCCTGTTTAACCTCTTTAGTCACACCCATTATTTGAATTTTACAGTATACAAGATCAATCTAGTGTGTTTTTTGATGAACAATCATCGTTAACGACTTGTTGACGATCGGTCTTTCATGAGTAATTGTTTGTACAATCTTTTAACATTTGACACCAAATTGTTCATGCAGGAGTTCAGAGGAAATCGGTAACAAAATTGAATCATTTGCCAAATGTATCCATGTGTACACACCATTAGACTAAAAATATAAAAGTTTTACTGTACAATTTGTTTATTTTAGTTTTAAAAGACGGTGAAAATGTTTATACAACACAAATGTAAGTTATAGGTTTAAGCTATAGATCCTATAGATCAGCTGTTTAATAAAAGATGAAACAAGCCTTACCAACTAGAACGAACATTTATATTAAGATATCCTTCAAGACAATTTACGATTCAGTGCGTTCACAGAAAATAATAAGCAAAGTTCCACTTAACCAAATGATGTATCCAGTACACTGAGCCCGTAAACAAGTCATGTAGCAACTGGTTGTGTTTGACAGCCAGTCAGATGAATAATAAGGTGTCAAATTAATTAATGTTGCATACTTAAATAATAAAAAATTCCCATAAAGCAAGTCTCTTTTCTCATCTGCCTGATGATATTTGCAAGAAAACAAGTCTATTGGATGTTTCATCTGGCATTGCAGTAATAAATTAAATCACTTAAAGAAAGATGATAATATTGTTTTATTTATAATGAAAATGACACAATAGTTATCAATCAGTTGAAGAAAGCATAATGATATACAGTAAAATAACCCTACTAAACTACAACATAAGCAAATTAGTAAATTGGCAGCAAAAACATTTTTTTTTTATCTACTGCTTTTATTTATTTTTCTCTTATTCAAATCAAGTATGTTTTTGGTTTTCAAAATGAATACAAACAAACAAAAAGACATACAAAAACAAACAGACCAACACATGGTTGTTCGGGAGCAGTTGAAAGAAATCCCTAATAAGCCGTGGCACATATTAGCTTATTGGGCTAATTATATAGCTCCAGACGGGCCTCTTACCTGCGATCAGCAATTGTGGGTAATGGGATATTGGCCTATGACTGAGGGCCTGATTAGATTTGGGGGAGTTATTTTGTTTCTGTGCAGGGAAAATACTGACTGCTTTATTCTTAAAGGGTGTACACACAGGCTGTAGCAGGGAGATTTTTACTAAGCGATTTTATCTCTGTCAACCTTTTTTCTCTCCCATACCCCTTGATTAGGCTTTTCATTTACACCCCCTCCTATCAATTTGAAATATCCGCAGTCTCTGGGGTTCCCGTCTGGTATGGGATATGTTGGGAAGTAAGCTGTTGGCAAAACTGGACCTTGAGATCTACCAACAGTTCATGTTTCCCAGGCTACCTTTGGATCTGCAGAAGGTGGTGTTTTAAATGAATGCAGCTCATGTTTGAAAAGGTGACAGAGTAATGACTGTGAAAAGGTGGGCTGTTGGTAGATCTTGAGAACCAGTTTGGCCACCTTTGCAGAGGAAACACATCTCACATCTGACTGATGCTTGGCTTGGACATATCAGGTTACTGTATGTAAATATTTTAATTTTTCAAATGTAGTAACTTATAAACAGGGGCAGGGCTGGCGCTACCCGCTCAGCAGAAGATGCAGGGCAGAGAGGCGCTGGGCAGTAGAGGCCCTCTCCCTGCTCTACATCCCCTGCTGTCCTCTGTGGCTGTCTGCTGCCGCTGCGCCCAGCCACCCACACTACATGACAGGCAGCAGGAAGCTCCATCCCGGCTCCCAACCATCTTTGACTGCACTAAAGCAGGGCCTAAAAGGGGGTGGGGCTACATGAGATGGAGGGGTGGAGATACATAGTGATAAGGGGCAGGGCTACATGGAGCTGAGGGGGCGGGGCTACACAGAGCAGGGGGCTGCACGGAGCAGGGCTGATTAAAGGAAAAAGTAGAGGATGAAACACATTTTAAGGTAATTAAAGTGTATAAGAGGAAGTAATACTGTCAGAAACTGGTGTGGATGTGACGCAGCACTACTGCTGTCAGTAATTGGTGTGGGCATTACGTAGTGCTACTACTGTCGGCAACTGGTGTGGCTGGTACACAGCACTACTACTGTCGGCAAGTGGTGCGGATGTTACGCAGTGCTACTACTGTCGGCAACTGGTGTGGGCTTTATGCAGTGCTACTACTGTTGGCAATTGGTGTAGGCATTACAAAGCGCTACAACTGGTGTTTGCGTTAATTGGTGTGGGCATTATGTAGCAATAATACTGTCGGCAACTGGTTTGAGCATTATGCAGCACTACTACTGTTGGCAACTGGTGTGGGCATTATGTATACTGGTGTGTTACGCAGCGCTACTACTGATGGCAACTAGTGTGGGCATTATGCAGCGTTACTACTGTAGGCAACTGGTGTGGGAGCACAGTGCTAATACTGTCGGCAACTGAGTGGGGCGTTACATATAGGCAGTAACAGTACTACTACTGTCAGCAACTGGTGTGTGCATTACGTATATGCAGCACTACTTCTTTCAGCATTGTGTAAAGGGCGCTACTGGTGACATTATGTATAATAGGCACTACTGAGTGCATTTTGTACTACTAGGGGTACTACTAGGGCATTTTGTAAGGGTAACTACTAGGGCATTGTGTAAGGGGCACTACTGGTGGCATTATGGGTATAAGTAGGAGTATTTGGGGCATTACACATAGCATAATGTGTGACATAATGTAATATATACAGCATATTGTGTACGGCGTACTGTACGGTATGCAGCATATTGTGTACGGGGTAGCATGGTGCGTGGAATAATTTGTAATACGCATTACTGTGAGGCATAATGTGTAATGAGCATTGGTTGTGTGGGCATTTGTTGTGGGCAGAACAGTGTTATTGGTTCTGTTATGTGTCCACGCCCCTTCCCCATGAAACCACACCCCTATATTTTGTACTAGCGCCTTTGGTGCGCACTTTCCCTGTTTTGCCTGCAGTGATGGGTCATTCACCACGTCCCTTTCTTTCACACAGCACCATAATGTCTAGTTATGGCACTGATACTGTGTAATATGATTAAGATTGTGGTATTGTGTGGTATAATCTGAAACAGGAGTACGATTGTGTCGCCATGCCCCTTCCTTGTGAGACCACACATCTTTTTAGGTGTGCACTTCCTTTGTAAACTATGAGAGGGCACAAATTTAAAGTTTGCAGGAGGGCGCCGAACACCCTAGCACCAGCCCTGCACATGGGTTTAATTTGCAGTAGATTGCAGTGTAACTGATGCTGCTTTCCCACTGCAGACCCGTTTTAAGTTACAGGTAATCTTAAACGGTATTTAGCATTCCCACTGCAGCAGATTACAGTTTTAAATGCCATTTAAGTACCATTCCCATTGCAGGTAAAATGTTTTAGCTCTTCAAAACGTTTTTACAGCATTGGTGTGCAGTGATGCTAGTAATATATACATTGCTGGCCTGTGCCAGCAATGTATATATTACTGGCTGATAATTAATCATTGGTGTGCAGTGGTACCAATAATATATACATTGCTGGCCTGTGCCAGCAATGTATATATTACTGGCTGATAATTAATCATTGGTGTGCAGTGGTACCAATAATATATACATTGCTGGCCTGTGCCAGCAATGTATATATTACTGGCTGATAATTAATCATTGGTGTGCAGTGGTACCAATAATATATACATTGCTGGCCTGTGCCAGCAATGTATATATTACTGGCTGATAATTAATCATTGGTGTGCAGTGGTACCAATAATATATACATTGCTGGCCTGTACCAGCAATGTATATATTACTGGCTGATAAATAATCATTGGTGTGCAGTGGTACCAATAATATATACATTGCTGGCCTGTGCCAGCAATGTATATATTACTGGCTGATACTCCGTTACTGGCTCCGTGTTCAGCGGGGGGGGCGGTGCGAGCAGGTCTCCGTGTTCAGCAGGCGGGGGGCGGGGCGAGCAGGCCGGGAGGGGCGGAGCGCCCAGCTTGTGTGGCCGGGCGGGGGAGCAGGACTGCCGGGCGGTGATTGACAGCGGGACGGCGCCGGTGAGCGACAGCGGGACGGTGCCAGTGAGAGACAGCGGGACGGCGCCGGTGAGCAGCGGTGAGTATATGACGCTGCGGGCGGGGAGGGGGGTGGCAAGGGAGGGAGCAGACAGCTGGACTGAAAGCCGCGCATCTTTCAGCCCGGCTGCTGTATACACATTCAGCGATGATGGCTCAAATATGAGCCATCCTCGCTGCATCTGCTGGTAAAACCGTTTAAGATGCATTCCCATTGCCTCTTAAACGGTAGATTACCGGCTAAAACCCTGCTTGGAAAACGGGTTGAAATACCGTTTAACTTTAAACGGTATTTCAACTCTGGCGCTTTCCCACTGCAGCCTTAAACGGTATTTTGCCCTCAAAAATTGGCAATATACCGTTTTAAGGCTGCAGTGGGAAAGGGGCATGAGATAAAATGCCAGCCAGTTTGAGCTGAAAGCATAAACTAGCCAGTACAGGTTGGGTGCAGTTCACAATATACTTGTAGAGAGTAGTCAAACCTACCTGGAGAGTAGTCAAGCCTACCTGGACCGCACCTTCCCTGGCTTTCCAAGAGCACTGAAAGCAGACCTAGGTGAAAATGAAACACCATACATCCTGTAGTTGCATTTTCTGGGATTTGGAGAAAGGATAGGTGTTCAAGGATGGGCTTGAGTAATCCCATTGACTAATTTTCTGTAGCAGAAATTTCATTTAAACTGAAACTATGCTTTATTCAGGCCTTTAAATGACTGTTGAGTGCTCTGAAAATAAAAGCTGGCTCTTTTCTTCAGAATCACCCGGCATGTTCAATATTGTTGTTGAACTAGAAAAAGGCTTTATTAAATTACATGCTCTGTTTGTTGTTCAGCGATCCTTTAAGTCCTTTTAAAGCCAGTAGTTCATACATATAACAGATGTTACAGCTGGCACAGCAATGTAAGGAGAGCAGGTATAAATTAAAACTTTGGTAAATTGTGCATTCAGATATGTATTGCACATGTATTAACTGTCCTTGATACAAGACACAAACAACCAGTTTCCTTACAATTTCTTTGGCTATAACCAAGATGACTGATAATATATTGTACTGGATGACCCAATTAATAGACTTATTAGAATCCACTGTTTAATGTTGAAAATGATCTGAAATCCTCTGAATACAGGAATGTGGAAAATGTCACCAAATAACAATTATCCTTATTATGGAATTACTGCTATATCCTGCTGAAAGTAGTTGTTTGTGTGAATGGGAATGCAAAGTTACTTTAAAAGTAGCCTTTTCAGCAACTCATGTTGTCATTTTGAAGGGGATTACTTCATATTTTAAACCACTATTCCACTAAATCCTATTAATTTGCTATATGCAAATGAGAAAAGTGGTTTTCATCTGATGTCAAATTCTGTTTGCTTGAGTTGAGGTTAACAATAAGTAAAAAAGATAGAGATCGAGAGACAGATGGGCGTTCTATTGAAAACGTGAAGTTGCCCATATCAGCCAATCAGATTCTACCTCTTATTTATTTAGCACCTTCTAGAAGATAATAGAATCAGATTGGTTGCTATGGGCAACATCCCATCTTCAATAGAAATCCCTTCTTAGTAAATTTACCCCAGAGTGAGAGAGAGAGAGAGAGATGGACAGGACTGCCATCAGAAATTGTGGGGCCTGGGACTGACAAAATAGGCAGGGCCTCTTACCCTTCTCGAACCCTTGGCATGCCTGATGAGACCTCTGGTGTCTCCGGCACTGGCTCCACTACTCTATCTCTACATTTCTTCAAGGGAAATGTGAACGTCAGTCCTGGGTCCCCTTTCTGTCCAGGCCCAGCAGTCCCCCTGATGGCTGTCCTGGGGGTGGACAGGGTTCCTCTAGTAGAGGGTAATTTGGTATTTAGCAGCAATAAGAACATGCCAGATGAGGCTCTAATGATGCTTTGTAGTGTTGCATGTGGTCATTAGAAATAGGGAGTAAGAGAGGAAGGTATGTGAATGCTTGTGCTAATGATCATCACTAGAGACAGGATTATATGTATGCTTTTTATGTTGCATATATAGTTACATAGTAGGTAAGGTTGAAAAAAGACTTGCGTCCATCAAGTTCAACCTAGGTTTTTAATAGCTTATCGCTTGCTGTATAGTATGTTGTTAAAGATAGTTTATGATTAATAATTGTACCCA
This sequence comes from Crinia signifera, assembly GCF_055691185.1. Taxonomy (NCBI): domain Eukaryota; kingdom Metazoa; phylum Chordata; class Amphibia; order Anura; family Myobatrachidae; genus Crinia; species Crinia signifera. The sequence goes on from NC_139221.1 coordinate 225,666,683, forward strand.
TGGATGTTATTAACCAATAGATGTTTATCCAACCTTAATTTTAAAGTATTTATTGTCTCTGCTGACACCACCTCCCCAGGAAGATCGTTCCAAAGTTTGACTACTCTGACCGAAAATAAGTTTTTTTCTTCTAAGGGAACAAAATCTTTTTTCTTCTAATCTAAACTCGTGCCCTTGTGTTCTCGATTCCTTTCTAGCAGTTAAAAGGGTGTTTGACAGTTCCTTATATGGTCCCCTGATATATTTGTACATGTTGAGCATGTCCCCCCTTAAACGTCTCTTCTCTAGTGTAAATAGTCCCACATTTCTCAATCTCTCCTCGTAGCTTAAATTCTCCATACCCTAATTAGTTGTGTTGCTCTTCTTTGTATTTTTTCTAATTCTATGATGTCCTTTTTATAGAGAGGGGACCATAATTGCACTCCATATTCAAGGTGAGGTCTAGCCAATGCTTTGTACAGTGGCATAATTACTTTTGAGTCTCTATTTTCCAAGCCCCTTTTAATACATGCTAGAATTCTGTTGGCCTTTTTTGTTGCTATGTGACATTGAGAACTACACCCCAGTTTGTCATCTATTTGGACTCCCAGATCTTTTTCCAGTACCGAATTACCCAACGTCTGTCTGCTTAGGTTATAACTAGCACACCGGTTATGGCTCCCACGGTGCATGACCTTGCATTTATCTACATTGAACCTCATCTACCACATTTTTGCCCACTCATCTAGGGTGTTAAGATCATATTGAAGCACACCGACATCCTCGGGTGATTTAATAACTCTGCTCAATTTTGTGTCGTCTGCAAAGATGGATACAGTGCTGAGTAACCCCATCCCAATATCGTTAATAAAAATGTTAAACAAGATGGGCCCAAGGACCGAACCCTGTGGCACCCCACTTAATACCGGGATCATATTTGATTCAGTGCTGTTAACAACCACTCTTTGTTCTCTGTTACACAGCCAGTTCCCTATCCATCTACAGATATTTTCCCCCAATCCTAGGTCCTCCATTTTATTTATCAACCTTCTGTGTGGTATTGTATCAAAAGCTTTAGCAAAATCTAGGAAGATCACATCTACAGCATTTCCGTTATCAAGGTTTTTGCTAACGTCCTCGTAGAAGCCTTGTAACTTTGTCTGGCATGAGCGATTTTTCACGAACCCATGCTGGTTAGTGGCAAAAAAAAGAACAAAAGAATAATGACTGCGCCTTAATTCTGCGGCCCTTGATATCCACTGGACTCCTTAAATCCCAAATACCAATGCAACAAAAATGGATAATCACAGGCGCTGTAGCCCCTTTACTTTAAACCAATTTGTTAATTAGGTACATTAGCTCCTTAATGTTGGAAGATTCTTCCGTCTGATGATATATAATAGGACACAGTTGACTGACCTTCAACTAGTGCCCTATGTGCACATAAAGGTATCTTTCAATCTTCTACGTAACAATATACGATTGGCCAGATCTTCTCGCAAGATAACCATAAAAATAATGACTCACCAAGGGTCTGTGCCCTATATGCATCAAAAGTTTTTTTTTTAGATATCCATTACGCTTTAAAATTTTGAATGCTCTTTAGTGAAAATACTATTTGATCTGTACTGTAAGTTCTGAATTACATATGTGGATTTTAAATAACTCTGATTAGAAAGTGAATGCTGACACCACATGAAGTAAGAAAAGAAACCCTATGAAGTAATTTTATCCAGTAATGCTGCCATGATTAAAAAAAATCAATTAAGATTTTGAAAATGCAGTTTTACTTCATTAAGCAGAGAACTTAATAATACAAATTGTTTCATTTGAATTGTAATCTTATGAAGTGCTTAGAAATTGATTGAGAACTTGTAGGTAAATTACTACAAATGAGAGAAATGAATCACTCTGACATTTTGTACAGGTACATACTGTATATAAGTTCTTCAAACCAATACTGGCAAATTAAAGATCCAAATACAAAGTAATAGCTTTTTAAATGATGACTAGTATAAAAGGAAATAAATGTACAAATAAAACCAGATTCCAGTAACTTTCTTTAGTCACATTATATGATATTTCAAGGAATATAGTTACATAGTTAAATAGTAGTTAAGGCTGAAAAAAAGAATTGCGTCCATCTAGTTCAACCTTGGTTTATTAGCTTAACCCTTGTTTTATGTAGTGAATACTGATATTTTAAAGACATATTGTTATTCTTATTTGTACCACTGGATGTTTTTAGCCAATAAATGTTTGTCCAACCTTATTTTAAATGTACTTATTGTGTCTGCCACCTCACCAGGCAGAGAGTTCCATAGTTTGGCTGCCCTGACTGTGAAAAATGTTCTACTTCTAAGAGAGCAAAATCTTTTTTCTTCTATTCTAAACTCGTGCCCACGTGTCCTAGAGTCCATCATTGTAGTAAAAAGGACCCTTGACAGTTCCTTATACTGTCCCCTGATATATTTGCACATGCTAAGCATATCTCTCCTTAAACGTCTCTTTTCTAGTTTAAACAATCCCAATTTGTTCAATCTGTCCTCGTAGCTTGAATTCTCTAATCCCTTTATTAGCTTTGTTGCTCATCTTTGGATTTTTTCCAGTTCTATGATGTCCTTTTTATAGTAAGGGGCCCAGAACTGTACTCCATATTCAAGATGTGGTCTAACCAATGCTTTGTACAGTGGCATAATTACTTTTGAGTCCCTAGTTTCCATACCCCTTCTTATACATGCTAGTATTCTGTTTGCCTTGTTTGTTGCTATATGACATCGAATGCTGCACGCCAATTTGTTATTTATTTGGACTCCTAGAGCCTTTTCAAGTTCTGAATTACCCAATGCCTCCCCGCTTAGGTTATAATTAGCACATTGGATAGGTCTCCCCAGGTGCATAACCTTGCATTTATCCACATTTAACCTCATTTTCCTTTTTGCCCATTCATCTAGTTTTTTAAGATCGCTCTGAAGCGTGGAGACATCCTCGGTTGATAATTACTAGTTTATTAAGATCGCTCTGAAGCGTGGAGACATCCTCGGTTGATAATTACTCAATTTTGTGTCCTCAGCAAAGATGGACACTTTGCTGAGTGTTCCCATCCCAATATCATTAATAAATATGTTAAATAAAATGGGCCCTAGTACTGACCCTTGTGGCACTCCACTTAGTACTGGTATCATATTTGATACTGCGCCATTCACAACCAATTTTTGTTCTCTATTACACAGCCAGTTCCCTACCCATCTACAAATTCTTACCCCTAGTCCCAGTTCCTCAATTTTGTTTATCAACCTCTTGTATGGCACTGTATCAAAGGCCTTAGTAAAATCTAAGAAGACCATGTCTACAGCATTTCCATTTTCAAGATTTTTGCACACATCCTCATAGAAGCCTAGTAAATTTGTTTGTTGATACTAATTAAACTATGAAGACCTAAATATTCCTGGATAGTGTCCCTTAAAAATCGCTCAAATAATTTACTCAGTATTGATGTTAAGCTCACAGGAATGTAATTAGCTGGGTCATCCCTTTTTCCTTTTTTGAATATTGGCACTACCTCAGCTAATCTCCAGTCTTTTGGTACCTTGCCCGATGTAAGTGAGTTAGCAAAAATGTAATACAGTGGGGATGCTAATTTCTCCCTTAGTTCCATTAGTACCCTAGGATGAATCCCATCTTGCCCTGGTGATTTGTTTGTTTTGATTTTGCTGAGCCACAATTTTATCTCGTCTGTCGTGAAAGCAATATTAAAATCTGGCTTGCTCGTTCTATTTGTGCTACCTGTAAGTTCCTCTGTCTGTTTTCCCCTGGTAAACACTGATGAGAAAATTTTGTTTAACAGTTCTGCTTTTCCCTTATCCTCTGTAAAGCATTTCCCATCAATATTGGTTAATGGGTCTATGTTCTCTTTAATTATTTGTACTATTGATGTGTTTGAAAAACTTATTGGGATTTGTTTTACTCTCAGAGGCTATGCACTCCTCATTTTCCCTTGTAGTTGTTTTGATTACCCTTTTACAAATTTAATTTATTTCTTTGTATTTGCTGAATGCCTGGTCATTCACATTATCCTTATAAAATTTAAATGCTCTTGTCTTATTGTTGATTGCTTTAGAAAGATAATTGCAACAGGATAAATAAATATATTAGGAAAACAAGCTAAAGAAAAAAGGTATTTTTTCCGGTACTTGTGTATTATCAAGGCGCCCACGATGTGTATCTTAGTACATCGCATTGCATGCGATATAACCGCATGCGATGAATGCGATGCAATCCGATTTTTCATTGTACAAGCACCCTGATGCTTTCAATGTTAAATGCACCCCCATTGTCAACGCCATCCCCACTATCAACGCCAAACCGAAGCGTGGCGAGCGCAGCGAGGATGACTTCACATGTATTCCACGTCCCCTCGTGGGGCTCGCTGCACAAGCCACGCTTCGGGCTCGGTGGCTTGCTGCGTTTGCTATATAAGATCAACTCCACGCCAACGTGGATAGTCGGGGTATGAAAAGGTTGGGAGGATGCGTACCGCCGCACGCGCGGGCTCGCCACACTTCGAGTTCATAGTGGGGGTCGCGTTGACAATCTGGGGAGGGGGGCATTTAACATTCTGGAGGCATTTAACATTGTATGCACCCATCAGGGTGCTTGTACAATTAAAAATCGCATGCGATCGCATCGCATGCCATTTGCTGGCATGCGATGCGATATTTAATTGTACATTTTTCCGTTTTGACGCAAAAATCACATGCCATCGCATACCTTATTTAGAGGGATGCGATGTGATGGGCGCCGTGATAATTCACAAGTACCTTTTTTTCTGTTAGTAAAGTGCTGGATAAAACCCTGAGGTGGTTTCAGATATTATTAGCTATATAATAAGATCAAGTACTGAAAGATGCAACATCTTCGCAAGACGTACACATCCATTCGCAGTGTGCACATGAATTCACAAGGCAGGTTTTCACTTTAATAGGGATGTGTCTACTTCATCGCTGTTTGCTGTACATTCACAGAAGTGCGATCAGGTGTGAATTACCCCTATATGCAAACACCACTGTATACCCTGCAGTGGTGTACACCTTTGTGCTGGAATGTGCAAGGGCCAAAGTAGCCACTTGAGCCCCACCAAAGGTGCAGATTCTCCATCAGAGTATGGCCTCCGGTGTGAAGAGTGCATTTGTATAGGATGGTACATCTCCTTGTGTCTAAATTGTCATAGACCTGTCACCTGCCATTTACTGCCCAGGAATACAGTCTGAAGGCATTTTGTCTCAATCAGAATGTGAGTGCGTGTGCTCAGAATTTGGACACATGCATAGCGTGAGTTAAATACCGGAAACTGCCTTCAATGCTGCTGTTTCCGACAGCACTGAAGGCAGTTTCTGACGAAATAGATCCAATTTTAAAACAAGCTGGATCTGTTTTTTTGGGAACGGCCGTGGATCTTTGAATTCATGGCCGTTATTCGACAATCCTCTGCCATTTTCTTCAATCTTCTGACTTTCTCTCATTGAATTCTGACTGTCGAGTTCCTGTCGCATGGAATGAAAATGACCCGGGATTCCAACTGTTGGGACGTTCCGACAGTTGGGATCCCAGATTGAATACCCCCCATAGTGTGCACAGAGCACATGTTTAAAAAAAATGAAATCCCTTACGTAGCCAATCTAGCTAACAGTGCCCATCCAGCTGTCAGTACGTGTCATCAATATTAATATAACACTCCACCACTGGGAATCAGCCTGTCTGTGGCCCAGTCATTGGAGATACACCTGCCGTATAATCCTACCTGTGTTTGTCTGTCTGTAGCCATATCCATGCTAACAGAGGTGAGAAATATGGCAACATGCAAACAACTGTGCGCTCAATGTAAGAAATGGCAGAATAGTCAATTGTAACCTTATATATCCAACAGACAGGGTCAATAATGCCCCATTTCCGCCTAAATCTGTCATGAGATTTGGAACACAGTTTGCACCACATCTATCCACCCTACAAGCTAGGCAGGTTAGATTTCTGGGTCACTGGGTCTGGATTAACACATTACCACTGAGCTGCATCCTGGGTTATCATGGCAGTAATCCAGGTTTTAGCAGCAGTGGAAACATTTGCAGCCATGCATTGGGGCAGGGACGGGTGGGAGAGGGGGCAGCCGTTCTGTGGGTGGTGGCTACCTGCTCGCTGGGCTGCAGCCATAGTCTCTTCACATGCTTCCATGCATTGAATAAGTGTCAGCACTCTGTGATTGCTGGATAGAGCCAACCATCCACCAGTCAGCATGGTAACAGACATTTTCTGTCTAGCTGCAGGCTGGAGATAGGCAGAGAATGCTGCATTTTGTATGGTGGATAGATCCATCGATCCACCAATCAGTAACTGCCTGAGAGGCACATTCCCTCTGGCCAACCCCATTCCTGCTCAAAGACCCTTAGAATCCTGAGGATATGGACATCTGCCCAGTCAGCCTATATGTTGATATGTTAAGATAGCTCTGGCCTATCTGAGTCAAAGGTTGTGCTTTCCTTTACTGCTGGTATTAAACCTGTGCTTAAATGCATCTGTGTTTAGATTGTTTCACTGCCGTCATCATTGTATTCTCACTAAATGGGATATGTACAGATGGAGCCTTCTTCAACTAGCCTTCTCTAGAGAGCCGTGGTGAACCATGGCTCACCAAGCTTATCATCATCTATTGTTCTCAGCTGCAATACAATACATAGAACAATACAGTAGATGATAGGAGAGTTTTAAGTCCGACAGCTCTAGCTCACTTAATCCTATTAAAGGGCTAGATGAAGATGGCTCTATCAATATCAGATCTTAAAATGCAGTGGCAAACACCCACAAATCAGGTGCAGTTTTCAGAAACAAACCACTGGCTTAGGGGGGGTATTCAAAACCCGGAAATATCATCCAGGACCTATTCAATCCCGGCTATTTTTGTCCGGGACTCGGCACCTCAGATTTGGCTCTTTGAAAACCCAAATCTGCATTCAAGGAAATGGTTGCTAAATTTGAAAATTAGCAGCCGTTTCCACAGAAATAGCTGTGGATTCACCAATTCACGTCTTTTTTGACTTTTGGGATGTTTCCGAAAGTCTGTAAAAAAAGAACATTGAATAGATCGAATGTGATCTATTCTACGCGATAATAGCAAATATTTCTGAGGATCAGAAATATCGTCCGGAATTTAATACCCATCTAAATTTATGTTAAAAATGGATATACTTTAGTTTGTCGATGTGCATTGTAATGTACCTGGCTTAACAGAAATAAAGATAATAAAAAGTTTTTAAAAGTGTCAGTATTCATGGAAAAGATTCAATGACATATTTCAATGTAATGGGAAGAGGGTAAAATATGATGCTGTAGAAAATTGTTCTGGGAATGAGTATGAGAAACAGAGAAGGTCATTTCAGGAGCAGTCAGGGGAATGTTGTTGTTATATGGAAGATGTGGGTGCATTAGATATGGAAGAACGATTGATTTGTATAATGAGACCAGCGTAGGTAATTTGATTCAGGTACCTGTTTCTGCATTCTGCACAAAGGCCAGCATTCAGCAAGCTGATATTCCAAATGTAACTCCCCAGTATATGTACAGTATGTGATTCTTTATATGTAGGCAAGCCTTATGTAGGTTTGATGGACAATGTTTCTATATAGCAAATAGAAATTCTGCAACTGTATCAGTAAGGAGACAAATTACAATTTAATAAAATTAATCTTTTCATTGATTTCAGATACGAGTTTCAAAACACAGGGAGAGAAATGAGGAGGCAAGCAAACAGCACAAGTATATAACAGTGAAAGAAAGGTAAAGTAGCATATATTAACATAATACTGTGTACACTTTATTATATACAGTACATATTATATTTGTATTAATATACTTGCAAATATATCAAAACAGTGTATAAATTGCACAGATTACTCAGAAACATTGCTTTGGTGCCTTCTAAATCAGTGAAGGTGCTTTTTATCCCCCAAGTTCCCATCCCATTGGTGGATGTGGTCAGCTGGTCATAGATTGGTGCCTGATTGGTTCATCTGCGGTTAGCTGACCATCACCAAGATAGTGGCACCCAGCAGATGGAGCCGGTGGGAAGACAAGTGTGGAGATGCTGGGAACATTCTTGCCTACTTTTGTTTTTTCCTCTCCGGGAGAAGCCCAGAGAGAAAACCAGTTACTGCACCTCATAAGGGGCAGGAACTAAGCTGACCAGTTACTGCACCTCATAAGGGGCAGGAACTAAGCCCCATCCCCATGCAATTTAAACGCTGCAATTCACAGGTCCGCAGATTGGGGGTGGGGCTAAAACTATGAAAACTGTTGCTATTTGCATAATTTTAGCCCCGCCCTCTCACTACGGACCTGCAAAATCCAGTATTTGTTTCAGTGGGGAAGGGGGGACTTGCCAACCTTCACTGAGGGGGTGGCATGGGAACCCGATTTTTGGGAACCTTCTGGCAAATATGGCTGGGACTGTCACCATGCATGAGCACTGAAGGCTGACAGATGCCCTGGAGAGCAGCAGACACAAAAACTGTGCCCCATGATGCTAACGCCTAGAATCCAGCACACAGGACTGTTGGGATGGTAAGTGCTTTAGACGCCTATGTTCCTTAAGGAGCCCATACACGTTCCATTTTTTGGCTCCGTTATGTACTTTTAAAGTACACATCGTATCGGATCGCATGCATTGTGCATGCACTGCGATCCGATACGATGTGTAGCTAGTACAAAAAGTATGTGCAGCACATACTTTTTTTGTACCGTACTATGTGATGCGCGGGAGCGCGCATCACATAGTACAGAACGGAGCCGGAAAAAATGGAGCGTCTATGGGCTCCTTTAGATTTATATTACCATAGATACTGTAACTTCATTTAATAAGTAGTGGAACTAATTTCTATACTGAAAATAAAGACATTTTTACAAAGTAGTAACATATTTACAGTAGCTTTCTAATGGATCATATCATACTTACTGCACATAGGGGTCTATCTACTAAGCCTTGGGGTTATTTAGACCTGATCATTACAATGTTAGTTGCAGAGCCAAGCAATCAGGTAATCACCATTCAGCCAGAGTGAAATCCTGCCCTTTGCAAGCCTTTAAATCAATGTGCACATGTTGCAAATGGCACGCCAAAATTACACCAATCACCTTGTAGCAGCTACTGTAATCCATACACAAGATGCTCACCACCAAATGATTTTTCCACTGTGTGCAGTTTGTGCGTAGCCAAAGGCTTACTCAGTGGCTGTGACAGAAACAGGCTGTTTGGTGTCCGGAGCTGATGTCACACGACTTCCCTTTAAACACCTGGGCATGCCTGCATTTTCCCCGACACTCCCAGAAAATGGCGAGTTACCACCACCAAATGCCAACTTTTTGGCAACTAACTTGTGTAAGGCCAGCGCTCAAAAGAGTAGCAGTATTTTATTGCGGGATATCCTCTATGAGCGTTAGCATGCGCAGTCTATCGATTTGCCCTCAAAATGTGATCAGGTCTGAATAACCCCCAAGGACAGAGATTAAGTGGATGGAGATAATGGGTCTAATTCAGGGCAAATTTTTTCTCAAAATGGGCAAAACCATATGCACTGCAGGTGGGGCAAATGTAAAATGTGCATAGAGAGTTAAGGTGGCCATACACACGCAGATTTATCTGCAGATCTGTCTGGTTGGAACAAAAACATGGTTATGTATGAGAACAAATGACAGTTGACCATTTGCTTGGAAATGCTGAAAAACTGACAAACTGTCACTCATTCATAACCATGTTTTTGTTCAAACAGCCAGATCTGATGATAAATCTTACTAATGTATGGGCACCTTTAGATTTTGAAACTGAAAATCTCGCTCAGCACATGTTACATTTGCCCCACCTGCAATGAAGCATGGCTTTTCCCATTTTGAGAACACATTTGTCCTGCTATCAGGTCTGAATTAGGCCCAAAGTACCAGCACATCACTTTTTAACTAGCATGTTACAGACTGTGTTTTTAAAAAGACAGTAGCTGGTTGGCTCTCTATCTACTTCTGGCTGATTCACTGGAAGTACTGAATTTCAGCCAAAAAGCAACAAAAACATTCACAATAATACTTCGACCCTCATCATATCAGATTAGGGAAATTATTGGAGATTTGCTCTAAAGGAAATAATAAATTATGTGTTAAGAGCTACAGTACTATTAACAAATACTTGGCAATTCACATGTAAATAAATATTTAATAAGAAATAATGAAAACCAAGTATAAGCAAGGCTAGGGAGAGGTTTCTTGGCACACTAGGCCAAGCATCAGCCTATGCCACCACACACACACACACACACACACACACACACACACACACACACACACACAAACACACACACACACACACACACACACCTCCCCAAAACTCAGATTTGACTTTGATCTTTGCAAGGTATAAAATAATACCTCCAATCTCCTCTTGGCTTCTTGTTGAGGCTGCTGTCCAGATGTATGGATGTCTGATTTGCTGATATCTGATGCAGTATATACTGTATAAATGCATTTAGGACTGGCAACAAAAATCTTGAGACCCGGTACACTGATTTTACTTTGATCCCCTCCCATCCCTTTTCCCTAAGTAGAGGCCAGTCAGCTTCAGTGTTTTCTTACCTATATGGTGGTATCTCTGAACAAAGAAATATATCCTTCCTGAGCAGATGATATCTTTAGTCAGTTTTCACTATTTATGTAGGCAACCACATGGATTGCAAGATGTCTGTTATCTTAAAAATATAAGCAAAGACATCAACTTAAAACAGTAGTTATAATGCATGTTTTTTGTCTCTCCAGCGACCTTAGCTCTCTTCTCTTCCTCTTCACAGCCTAGGTATGCACCCCTTCTCTACTGTGTTTCTCCAGGAGCCTTGCTTACCACTTGTGTCTCTCCAGGAGACTCAGGTTCCTCTTTTGTCTCTCTATAACGCTCCCTTTCCCAGGGTTTCTCTGGCAGCCTCAGCCCTCCTACCTTTTGGCTTTCTATAGCCTTATGACTAAACTTTGTTTGTGCAGGTTGATGCCAGTAAATGGGTTTCCTGGCCCCTCCACTCCTGCGCTCTACTGATTACTCAGGCTGCACAAGTAAGGGGTTCAGACAGAATGACTGGACTGGATGAGGGTGTAGGGAAGGAAATGTTCTATATGAGCATTTCCTTCATATGTCCTACATATGTCTCCCTTATTAACCCCCTTCCCCTATTGCCAGGCATGAATGCAGAATTTACTGAGAGATGTTCCAAATGTTACTCTAGATTTCAAAACAAAGCCAAAAACAAACTGGACACAAGCCAAATTTAAACATTTGGTACTTGTTTCCTAGCACGGCCACACCGATTTGTATCGGGGTGATCGTGTCGGAAAAATCGCGTCGGTCACATCGCATGCGACCAAATCGCATGCGATTCGACCGACGAGATCGACCCGATTTTTACATTAAATCAAATGTGAATAGGGCCCCTGGGACCCTATTTTACATTGGATTCAATGTAAAGTATTCCCCAGACCCCCAATTTTACCCCCTCAACGGCACCCCACGTTTGACGTCAACCTGAAGCGTGGCGAGCGCAGCGAGCCCGCGAGGGGCGGCGGTACGCGTCCTCCGACCTTTTCATACCCCTACTATCCATGTCGGTGTGGAGCTGAGAATATAAAGTGTGGCGAGCGCAGCGAGCCACCGAACCCGAAGCGTGGCGAGCGCAGCGAGCCCCGCGAGGGGACGCTTATAACTTCACAGGTATACGCATCCTCTTGCGGGGCTCGCTGCGCTCGCCACGCTTCGGGCTCGGTGGCTCGCTGCGCTCGCCACACTTTATATTCCCAACTCCACGCCGACGTGGATAGTAGGGGTATGAAAAGGTCGGAGGATGCGCATCGCCGGCTCGCTGCGCTCTACACGCTTCGGGTTGGCGTCAATCGTGGGGTGCCGCTCACAATGGGGTTGCGGAACTTTTTAACCATGACGGGGCCATATACAATGTGAAATGGGTCATATTGGCCCATTTCACATTGTTTCCTATGTAAAATGGACTTAATCAAGTCCATCTCATCTTGTGCCATTATAATGGCACAAGACCGACGCGATGCTCCCGATTTCAATATTAAAAATATTTTAACATTGAAGCCTATGGCAAAATCACGTCCATCGCATCGTTCGCGTCGGGGGCCATGTTAATGCACGCGACTGACGCGATGCCCCCGATTTTGCCTTTGCCGGCAAAATGGACCTGATTTCAAAGGAAATCGGGTCCATCGCGTCCATCGTGTACCTTAACTTTAAGGTACACGATGGACGCGATTTTGGCCGTGCTTGGAAACAAGTACCAAACATTTTTCAAAAATCAAAGGTTTTCTGTAATTTTTATCAGTTTTTCACAAACATGCATTTTTATTAAAAGCAAAACTGTTGGAAAGTCAGATTTCTTTATTTTCAACCACCGACCAAGCCTTTCCTTTACTAAAGCTGCTACATTGTTAGATAAAAAACTTAATTATTGTTTTATTAATCCACATTCTGTGCACTCAAGAACATTATAACAGTTTTGTAGTGATAGACAGGATTATAATGGTTCAAGCTATGAAACAAACCTGATAATCTGCTATCACCTATTTTGTATGTGTTAGGCAATAATATCACATATTACTACACCAAATCTTCAACTGCTGAGACTTATACTGTATGAGATATTCACAGCAAAAGGACCTCATAACATAGAAACTGTTGATAAAATATATATTTCATTACACACAGACCAACACACTCTCCCAGTAGTTGGGCATAGATGCAGTATACTCTCTCAAAACACTTAATCACTGTCCAACTGCTAGGAGACAGTGTGTAATTAGTAACTAACTTTAGGATATATAATGATTGTATAGTTGTATTGCCGCTAACATTTTACACCTTTTTAATTGCATATTGATTGCTTTTGCAGACTTGTACGCAGTTCAATACTCAGCAACAACTCTTACCTACTCATCCAGAAGGAAGGAAATATATATAGTTCATATGATTCTATAGTTCATAACACCAGTTCATATGATTCTATTTCTGCCATGCACCAACTTTGGTACTCTTTACCTAGAACGGCGCCCATCGCGGTGATCGCGGCATCGCGGGCAGTACATAAACGGCCGCGACGCGATGCCCGCGATCACCGCGATTTTCCCATAGGGAACAATGTTAAAAAGCCTGATTGACCGCGATTTTGCATTCAATGCCTCAATGCCCGCGATTTTCACATAGGAATCAATGTTAAATGGGCTACAGAGCCCAAATAGGCAGAATTAACCCTTAAATGTCACCCCAATTTTTGTACGCCACCCCACGATCCACGCCAACCCGAAGCGTGGCGAGCGCAGCGAGCCCGCGAGGGGCGGCGGTATGCGTCCTCCGACCTTTTCATGCCCTACTATCCACGTCGGCGTGGAGTTGAGAATAGAATAGTGTGGCGAGCGTAGCGAGCCACCGAGCCCGAAGCGTGGCGAGCGCAGCGAGCCCCGCGAGGGGACGCGGATACCTTCACAGGTAAACGCGTCCCCTCGCGGGCTTCACAGGTGTCCGCTTTTCGCCACGGATACCTGTGAAGCCCGCGAGGGAACGCGTATAACTGTGAAGGTATCCGCGTTCCCTCGCGGGGCTCGCTGCGCTCGCCACGCTTCGGGCTCGGTGGCTCGCTGCGCTCGCCACACTATTCTATTCTCAACTCCACGCCGACGTGGATAGTAGGGCATGAAAAGGTCGGAGGACGCGTACCGCCGCCCCTCGCGGGCTCGCTGCGCTCGCCACGCTTCGGGTTGGCGTGGATCGTGGGGTGGCGTACAAAAATTGGGGTGACATTTAAGGGTTAATTCTGCCTATTTGGGCTCTGTAGCCCATTTAACATTGATTCCTATGTGAAAATCGCGGGCATTGAGGCATTTTAAAGTAAAATCGCGGTCAATCAGGCTTTTTAACATTGTTCCCTATGGGAAAATCGCGGTCATCGCGGGTACACGATTTTTATGTACCCGCGATTTACCCGCAATGCCCGCGATGACCGCGATTTTTTACCCCCGACGCCCGCGATTCTAATCGCGGGCGCCGTTCTAGGTAAAGAGTACCCCAACTTTTATTGAAATAATATTTTATTTTTAAAATACAACTAACTTATTTAACAGTACTGTACAAAAAACAGGGTTGAAGTCAAGTTTTTCATTATAAACCAGAAGATTCAGTGAAGCAGAGGCCTGGTCGCAAGAGCTTACACTCCACAGAACAAAACACAGGAAATGCTGTTAATGTGTGAAACCTGATGCTAATGGAAGTAAAGCAGTGGTCCCCAAACTGTGTACCGTGGCACCCTGGGGTGCCTTGGGGTGCACTTACAGGGGTGCATTGGATTGGTGGTGCATGACCAATTTCATTTATTTATGGACAATGTAATAAGTAAATCCAGTAAACAATAAAAGTATAAATAGGTGACCAATTCTAATAGTAAGTGTATATTTCTATTACTTCAAAAGGTGTCAATAGTTGTTAAGTAATCAGTCACCTTCTATTTAATGTTGATAGGTTCCTACACATATGATTTATTTTAACAGTGCATGTAAAGGTATCTTTATATTGCTAAAAGTTCCTTCTTAATGTATTTATAATGATCCATCATTTTGTGATTTTCCATGTGAAATTTTATTGGTTCAAGGTCTTAAAAGATACCTTTAAATGGACACCTGAAAGAACTTCAATGTACCGTATATACTCGAGTATAAGTCGACCCGAATATTAGCCGAGGCACCTAATTTTACAACAAAAATCAGGGAAAACTCATTGACTCAAGTGGGACCCTCACTCGAGTATAAGCCGAGGGGGGCGTTTTCAGCATAAAAAATATTCTGAAAATGTAGGCTTATACTCAAAAATATATGGTAAGTGTTATTATTATAAATATATTAAATGTATTAAGAAGGAACTATTGATACCTGTTGAAGTAATAGAAGAATACATTTACTATTAGCACTGGTCATCATTTTTGTATTTATTGTGTACTGTATCCCAGAGATGGGTGTAACCCTTTTAGGAAACCAGCTGCTTTCATTTGTTTTGAGTGCTAGGTTAGAACATCACATTGTTGACTATTTAGAAGCAAAACCAGTGCTTGTGGCAATTTGAGTATGTGGAAAATGCAAGCAAGTGTTGTCCTTCATCACACAAGGATGACATATAAACACAATTTACTTAATTAAAATGTTTTTTCAAAATTGCAAAACTTTCGCAAAAGAGTGCCCATGAAAAAAGTCTGATACATTAGATTGCTGAGTACTTTGGGAACCACTCAAGTAGAGTATAAGGAATCCACAATCACAAAGACTGTACAACAGATAGCCCAATGTACTTGAGGAATAGTCCTGTTTAATGTGGCAAGGACTGCAAAACACAGCATCACACAGATGGTTTGGATACAAAATTCCTTTGGCTCGGATCCTGGCAGTCAGAATCCCAATGGTCACAATGCTGATGTATCCCAGTGAGTGTTCTAACCATAACTCCAGCAGCCTAACCTTAACCATCCCTTTGGCAGTATAACCCTAACCATCCCCACCTGCAGCCTAACCCTAATACTCATCGAGTTCCGTTGCCTTAGTGACCATTGGGATCTTGACCACCAGGATCCTGACTAGATCCTCATCCACACAAACCCAAGCATAGTAACATATGAACAAAATCATTACTGTTTCACAATTATACACATATCAGTCAATTTGAACATCAAACATTTGGGTAAACTACCAATCGTTACTAACAGCTTTACCAAAGCAAATGATAAAAACAAGATGGGTAAAGTGGTAGAAAGGCGAGGAAGTGGTTTGAGTTGCAAGTACTGCTTTGTGTGACATCACTCCTACAGACCTTTAGTAACCCAGGTATTTGTAGCACTAGCCATCTGCCTGCCAGCATTATTGCCTACTGTACATATGCTTTTTTCTGTTTTATATAGTACATAATATATTTATATGTGTGCTGTTAACTGTTGAAGCTTCAGTCAGTTTGAATGCCACATACTGTATTTGGAGAAAAACATACAAACCTTTTCAATCTTCTGTGAATTCTAATATAAAGCAGTAGCGCACGCAGGGGGGTTTCCGAGTACCCAGAAACGCCCCTAGGAATCTAAGGGCCATTGTCTGAAAGCTGAGGGTCCCCTCTTTCCAAGAGTACAAGAATTTTTAAAATCGGACCTTGGGAACCGGAGATATCTGACTTCAAAGCAGGGATCCCCATCCAAGCCTGTTAATTGCTGTTCCCAGTCAGATATTTCAGGTTCTGTCTGAATTAGAGGTTTTCTGATGGTATATTCCAAAAGCTGGGACTCTCCCCCTTTGAAGGACACTAGAAGCTTGTCTCTACTGTTCCCAGAACCAGAGATATCAGCCTTCCAGCAGCTGGTTACTGCTCCAGCTCCACACACCTGGTATGTAGTTTTATATACTCCTTGGCAGATTGCTCTGCCTCCTGAACTCTGATCCCCTCGTCCCCAATACCATTTGGTAGGTGGGATTCTCTAATTTTTTATTCCATTAAAATCCAAGAAATCTATTTCCGGGAACTGGAGATATCTGCAGTCAAGCAAGTTGTCCTCCCACCAGAAAATTATGAATAATAAGCCCACTCCACTATACACCCCTCCTCTGCATATTAAACATCCCCTACCACCCAGGAAGTTATGTATCAGGGCCCCTTCATTCAGCCCAATGCCCCCTTCTCCCACCCCATCTCCCACCATCTGTGCAGTAAAGGGGTAATTAGTAGAAATTACTGATCCAGGCCCTACATGCTGAGCGGTTGATATAATACCCCCTACCACCCGCAGGACATCAAAACATATACTGGGTCACCTACTGTAAGTGTCCATCTCCGTACTTTGCTCCACACCTCTGGAAACCCCCTTCTGAAAATCCTGCGTTTGCCCCTGTAAAGGGTAGAGTTAAAAGTTTATTAATTGGTTTTTATCATTGGATGAGGTATGTTGTGCACTTGTCGCTACGGTCAGTGTATTTGTGAGAGAAGAGTTATAGGGTGAGATGTACTAAGCCTTGGAAAGTGATGAAGTGGAGAGTGATAATGAACCAGCCAATCAGCCCCCAACTGCCATGTTACAGGCTGGATGCAAGAAATGGCAGTTATGAGCTGGTTGGTTGGTCATTCATCACTCTCCATTTTATCACTTTTTAAAGCATAGTAAATCTGGCCCATACAGAGAACTTACCCTGCCTGGTTGTACATGACCTGAATTGCAGTGTAGGATGAGCAGATGCAATATTTAGGTAACACATATGCCATTGAATCACAACAGATCAGATTCTTCTGTATCTGAAAGACATATTACAAGCCTTTTTTAAATGAATAAAACAGGTCAAGGCTGCCTTCTCTTATGTGCTCTGCTGAAACCTCTTTTGCATGTTACTGGCATAGAAGAAAGACTGCAATATATGATCACTTATTACACCTCTGCCTCTCACACCAAAAGGCCAGGTAATTTCCATCTGGTGACTGAGACCCTGGCCTCTGCACTCAGCCAAAACAAAGGCAACATTCCACCATTTTGGAAATGGCCACCGTCGCCCCCAAATGGGTGCAGACTGTCAGTCTGCTGATCTCTTTAGTGGCACTACATCCTACAGTGCAGGACCCGTACTGCATATTTGCCATGCAGGTACTGTGCATGCACTAAGTACTGAACAAACGTAATTTGCATCATGTGTCACAAATCCTTCGGGATCTAAATTAAGCCCTATAAGCTTATTAAAATTAATTGTACTTGGAAAAGTAAATGTGCTATTTGAAGTGGTGGCTCCTACCTTACAGTAGGAGGGGGGCTACCACTGCTCGCGATGCCGGTACCCCCTCCCCTACTTCGGCAGCAGTCCATAGAAGTGAAATAACGGTTAAAGTGCCTGTACAATACAGATGACAGGCACCGGGGCGGCCTTTTGGCTAAGATCAAGTGTAGTATCTGTTCTTATCAGTGGGTATGAACTGGCCTCTGGCAGAGAATAGAGAAAGGTTGGACTGAGTAGCTGCTCTGATGGGCGGAGGGTGTGGGACCCCTCTTTTTTGCCTGGGAGTGGTGAAAAGTCTCACTGAGTATCTTCACCTCTGCCTTTGGTAGGAGGTGTTGTTTCCGTAAATCCACTGGTAAGAGGGGGGGAGAAACACTGGGCCTAGTAGTTTGACTCTCTTGACGGGGTTCGTAGCCCCCGAAGGATGAGTCAGCGAAAAGCTCAGTCTAGTATCCATTCCCAGGGAGCGGAGAAAAGCTGAGACCGAGTAGATTGGTCTAGGTCAGGAGGATAACCGACTCCTGGCCTGGGCACAGCGAAAAGCTCAGCCTAGTATCTTAACCCTGGGAGCGGAGAAACACTGGGACTGAGTAGATTGCTCTTCCGAGGGGGGTGCAGCCCCTAAGGGAGTCTTTCGAAAAGCCCAGTGGAGTACCCATTCCCATGCCGGGGGCTGGAAAATGCCTGCTGGTGAGACGGAGAAAAACTTGGTCGGACGCTGATTGGTCGGCTGCCTGGAGCCCGAGGCTGCACTGTGCCCCCGGGGAAACTCGGGGGTGCCTGATTTGCACTGGTGATGTCCAGCACCATGCACTGAATGGCACACACACTGCGCACTTCCCTCCAGGTTAGGCTACACGTCCTTACCTCGTCCTTTTGGATGGGGTAGGACAATTTTTTACACCCCCACCCCGGCCTTCTGGCTAGGGCCTCTTCTTATTTATTTCTTTGATTTGCACTTTTGAGCACTTCACGTTTTTCGTTAGTTTGTCACGTTTTTTTGATTTGGGTAGTGCGGCTGTCCCTAACGGGCCTTCCGTTCCCCAAACGTGGCTGGGACTCTTCACCTTTTGGGGAGAGTCCCGGTCCCCTCGAGGGCAACCCCGAGCCGCAAGGCGGAGGGAAGCCTAAGCGGGTCTCTCCAAACCTTCGGGTGCGGAGGACCCACCGTCCAAAACCCTTCCGGGGGTGGAGGAAACGCGGGTCTCTCTGAGCTTCGGCGAAGAGGACCCACCGATCCCTTTTTTCCCTTCCTCGGCCTTATGGTTGAGGGGGGTTAGGGGAACCATGGGGCCTTTCTCCTTTGGGAGAGGGTCCAAACGTTCGTACGGCTGCCCCCTTTGCACGTGTTTAGGCACAGCACTGGTGGTGGTGGGAGCACACCTCGGGCTCCCTGAGTTTCTTCAAACTCAAACCGACGTAGGTACTGTACATGCGCATGCCCCTAGTTCTATGGTCTGCTGCAGCCCATAGAAGCCAAAAAGGCCAGGTAAGGGAGGGAGGGTTCGCCTCCCAATGGGACTGCCTTAGGTGACTGGCAGGTGGAACTTCCAATAAGAAGTCACTGCCAGTCACAGTGAAGCCAGCGCAGTCTCGCAGACTGCAGCTGGCTTCACTTAGGAAGAGCACAGTGGCAGATTTTACCGGTGGTAAAAACCACCACTGGTTATTTGCTTGGCTTAATATCAATAAGAACTTTTTACCATTTCCTATTCTGTTTTGTTTTGTGTTTAGTTTTTTGCTGATATTATTTGTTTCATTTGGTTATAATACAAAAGGCTAGTTTCCTTGTCAGCATGGGTTTTAAGGGTATATAAAGATACTTTATATACACTTGGGGCAAAATGTAATAGGGTGTGAGGATCAGAATGTGAGAGATGGATCTTATAGTGTAATACTGGTAATCACTCTATAGATGGTAAATTTCAGATCCTACCTTCCACCAGGGTCAATCCACACACCAAATTCTCCAGCTGGATACTCCCTCCAGCCAACACGTTTTGCGATAATCTCTTTATGAAGGCATCAAAATAGGTACTGTAGATTAACCACTTTAGTGGTATTCCTGGAAATTTTCTGGGCTGAGCTGCGCTGCATGAGCGGCTGTTAATTTCCAGGCATACCACGATAAGGAGGTGTACTCCAGTGGTGCCTCCAGCTGTGCACCATTGGTGTACCACATCTAGGGGCACCCCCCTGTTGTTCACATGCTCCAGCCAGTCCCCATCCTGGAGATCGTACGCCAGATCACTGATGCTCCCCTGCTGCTGCCCATTCTCAGCAGTGACCAGGTGTCAGGCCACATTCTGGAAATTTTGGGGCTGCTCAGGATTTTGGGTGCCCGAACACATAAATACCCGAGCACACCCGAGCCGCCCGATCCTCCTGGAGCGGCTGCAAACAGCCAAAGCCAGCAGCAGTCCCAGGAGAGCTGGGGTTGCTGCAGAAGGCGGTGGCTGCCCCGAAGTTTTGTGGTGAGTATTTCTGGGACAGGATAAACCTGCCCTGGTAGGTTTGTCCTGCCCCAGGAAAACCCACCACTCAAGGGTTAAGTCCTACTAAAATGTCAGATTGCCGATAAATCTGATTTCATTTTTATGCTCCATAAAATTTTAAATATACAGTACATGGGTCGTGATTGAAGATTTTGTTAGGAGGCTTGTGCAGTAGGGAAGGCATGTGAGGATAGAGTAATACCAGGATATGGGAAGCATCAATAAGCACAGCACAAGTCAGACAAAAATCAATTTCAGGCAAGCAAACCACTTCTGAATAATACTTCTAACTTATCTTCATATGTCCTTTAATTCTATACAAATAAATATATGAAATTTAACACAAACAAGCATCTGAAGCACCGGGTTATTTAGCTGCGCTCTGTCAGACTCGCTTCGCACAGGAGAGCAAATCTAATTTGCACTATTATACTGGGTTTTTCCCCTGTGTGAAAGGCTTGCTCCAGATCTTAAACTCTGAGTCTCCGACCCTAGTCATTTGCAGGGTCGGAAACCCGGAGTTTAAGATCCGGATTGACCCTTGCACACAGAAAAAGGACCTGTGTATTTTATGAAATTCCCGGGTTGAACTGCTTCACCCGGGAATTAAATTTTCTGTGTGAAACGGGTACAAAAAGCCTTAACTATTTAGAAGAAAATGTTTTTAGTCTAGCTTTAGATTTGAAATGTGTCTGATTTTGAAATAGACACAGAAGCTATATGAAGCAGAAGACATCTGTAGGAAAAAGATGCCTCCTGACCGAATCTAAACCAAGTGCAATGTCTGAAGCTGTAGCATTGGATCACCAGTTGTGATAGTAGCAGTACTTGGCCATCAGAGTAAGCCTGAGCTTACTGAAGATAACAGCGGAAATGCTCAGCCAGAAAGTCTGCTTCGGGAGATAAAACCGAACCTCTGCACTCCCAGAAAATAGGGGCAACATGCCCTTGTTCTTGGGAATGCTGGTCAACTCCACTGACTCACCATCAAACACCAGGTAGAAAAGATGTATATAAATGTATGTAATGAATCTTAATCAACGCTTCCTTATATATGTAAAATGAAACCACATAGGGTAAAAACATTTATTACACATGTAAACAGAAGAAAATGGACATATGAATTCCAGCTTGCATACAAATTTCACAGGGAGGATTGATGCTGTGGTGGGCTTAACAGGTAAGTGGATCCCAGGCTAAGAAGCTTGGGTCCCAGGCTAATACCCCTTTCACACTGCAGCTCTTAACCGGTATATTGCCGATTTTTTAGCTTTTTAAAACGGTTAGAGCTGCAATGTGAAAGTGCCAGTCTGCATTTACCGGTTACAAATAACCGGTACTTGCAAACGGGTAAAAAGCAGAGTCCTACACAGTTCAGAGCCATTTTTTATGCAGTGTGAACGGCTCTGAACCGGTATATGGGACTTAGGCAGCAGTGAGCACTAAGCTGGCTATCAGCGCATGAATATTTAATGAGCGGGAGCCACTCATTACATATGTGCATATTTAATGAGCTGATCATTACATATGCACATATGTAATTAGTGGCTCTCGCTCATTAAATATGCACTGCGCTGTCTTGTAGCTACTGTCTGTCCTGCTTTCACACTGCAAACCAGCTTAAGACCTGGTATTTATGTGCGGTGTGATGTGCGGTGTGAAAGGGGTTTAAAACGGTAATATACCGTTTTAAATACCATTTCAAAATACCGGGTCTTAAACATTTAGGCAATGTGAAAGCAGTATAAGATGCTGGAAAATGCTGTCCACAAAACGTGCAAGTGACAAGTCAGATCAGGATAATGTCAATCAACATGTTTCAAAGGCCCTTATTCTGATCGGTGCGGATATTCCCGAATTCTTACGGTGCGGGCCGCACGCAACGCTGTGCGGCAGCGTGCGGGCATCGTCCGTAGAAACGCCCACGTGTCCTCCGCATTCGGACGGAGTCACTCTTTAAGAACAGGGCGTGTGTACGGACGACATACAAACCGTGCGTGTGCGGGGGAAACGTACAGATTCTTGCACGGTCTTCCCGCACAAGCACGGTCTTACCGCGTCAGAACGTACGGAAAGCTGTCCGTACGCCCCGATGCGGAGTATTTACGCACAATCCAACACTTTTGTACTGAGTACACACAGCGATCACATGACCCACTTAGGCTATTAGGCAACCTCCTGAAAAAGGGATTGTTAGCAATTGCAATCAATTAAATGCTCATCTATACTGACCCACATTCCTACTACATTCATGACACACATTAACCCTTACAGCATGTGACCCAAACATACATCTAGATACACTATGTACATTTTGCTTATTTTAAACATTTTAAACAACTTACACATATACTTTAGCATGTTAGAAAAAAACACTGACAACTTTCAACTTTAAATAACAATTTATTCATAAAGAACGTAAAAAAAAATAACTTTAAATTTCCCCCTCAATGATTTCGTCCATTAGGACCAACATTTCCCTCATCAGGCCTCGGAGTCTAAGGAGGGCCCCACGGCGACCCTCCTCTGCTTGGGCAGGCTCATCTGTGGAGGAAATTAAAAATGAAAAATGACTAATGATATTCATGCATACATTTAACATAGTCAAACCTACATTTTAAACATGCATTCTGAGAGGTGTGTGTGTGTGTGTATATATATATATATATATATATATATATATATATATATATATATATATATATAACTATATATATATATATATATACACACATATCTACCTATATATATGAGACATACACCTATACAGACATGCATACATACTACATGGAAAGCCTGATTTTGGCCCTCTACCCTTTACTCTGTAGAACACCTCACAGTCATACTGCTCCTTCTCCATCCAAACCCACCCATGACTAAGCTCTGAGAAGCATGCCACGCGCTGCACCAATCACAATTCGGCAAACAAAGTTCAGTGTCTGTTATATGATACAGCCTGGCAGGGGAGTTACACAACTCTCAGGAATGCTCAGTACATTTGTGCAATCAAGCATGGCTTACCTGCTGATGGTCTGCTCCAGAAATCATTGTCAGAATGCCAGTTAGGGGAAGCTGCAGCACTAACCCACTCCCATGCTCAAAAGCATTACTAAGACCAAATACACACACAATTATGGTGAAAAACATACATGCAGACCGCAGGGGGTGGTTAGCTAGAGGAGGGCCCAGGGGCACTCACCACTTGTTACTCCAGTCTAAGCCACGCCTGGCCATACTCCATTTATGCCATACTGAATCTAGTTAACAAAGATCATTCGCCAGTAAACTCTACTCACCTATATGAGCCTACAGATTGTATGCAACCAGCAGGGACATGTAACCCTTACATGAGCAACTCATCACTTTCTTCCTGGATACAGATTAACTACACAGGTTCAGTGGCACTTCAATTCGACCTGAAAGCCATCCGCACAACCTGTGTCATTAATATGTGTCCAGGATGAAAGGGATGGTTTGGCCACCCTATCTAACCCCAAAGTGTGTCTGTTGCTACCCAATTTGTTGTTTGGCTTTATAGTATTTTCAAACACATTTGAATCAACAGTGCTACAAATCAAATAGTGGATGACAAAAGGAAGAACGAATCTTTATGTATACATACCACTTTCGGCCGCCTGCTCAACCACACAGGCCTCCTCATCCTCCCCCTCTTCCTGGGCCTCCTAGGCCGCCACGACCTCCTCCTCGGCTGCCACCTCTGCCTCCACTGGCCACTCAGCCTCCTCCACCCCTTCCTCAATCTCTTCCTCCTCGGCCATCGCTGGCTCCGCCTCCTCCTGGGCCAGGCCTGCCTCTGCCTCCTCCTGTGCCAGGCCTGCCTCTGCCTCCTCCTGTGCCAGGCCTGCCTCTGCCTCCTCCTGTGCCAGGCCTGCCTCTGCCTCCTCCTGTGCCAGGCCTGCCTCTGCCTCCTCCCGGGCCTGCCTTGCTCGTGCACGTGCTGTGTTTGGGGAAAATGAAAAAAGTGCCAATTAGTGGTAATTTGTAATAAGCCTTATCAACCTATAAATGCAAAGGTTAGAGGTACTGATACTTGTACATGCAAACAGCTCCTCAGTGGCCTTTACAAAACACAGCCTGTAACATGGCAGGTATGCTGTGACATTTGGGCCATTGTAAGCATCACAAGCATTAATCCTCCCCAATAACATATTTTATGACCATTACAGGGTGTCAATCAGGAAGTAGCACTCATATATTGTATGGCATGTTTAACTCATGATCAGGCTGCTGACCTTAGTGGATTAAATAATGTCAGGTAAGCAATCATGTACAAATCCACATTTAAACTGTTGAAATACTCACATCTAGCAATGCTGGCCCTTATGCTTTGAAGCCTCTCTGGCTCCCTGCGCCGGAGGTCGGACCACCGCCGCTCAAGCTGAGCGATGGTCCGCCGCACATGGGTGCGGGCGTATATCCGCCGGCGGGCCACCGCATAGGCAGAGCGTTTCTGCCTATTGGTGATGAATGGGCCCGCACGACCCAGCCTGGTCTCCATAACGGAGACCAGTGTCTTCAGCTCGGCTGCAGAGAAGGGTGCTGCTCTGCCATAAGCCGCCATCTTAGCAATGGCACACATCAAACAATCATGTGCTGTCATTGGTTGATCAGAGTGATATTTGGTATTAACTTTATTGTTCATTTGTACACTAACAGCGTGTATGCGCCCGAACAGACGGCTAACCCATTGCATCGCACACCCATCCTAAACAGTGTAAAATAAGATGGAAACACATTATATCTAATCTATAACATTCACCAAACATGGGTCTAAGCAACTGGTGAAATAGTGTGCATCTCTAGACACTTACACCTAACTCCACATGCTGCCATGTGTACACTTACCTTCTACTGGCCCCTACTACAGAGGTGTCATGAAAAGTAGCTAGCATCTAACCTGAATGTGGAGTGCTTTCACATGTGATTTGGATGCTAGCACTGATTACTTGTGGCTAAGTGGTGGACTGGATTGACATATGGAATGAGTAGTGGCAGTTGTACTACATAGCAAACAAGTGCACAGTACAGAAGTACATTGAAATATACATTGCATGTCTGACCTCAGTTGTATTTGGTCATTGGTGTTGGAATCTGCATTTATCTAATAAATCACACTTACTGAGTTTGCCAGGTTTTTTGGAAATATTTTTCAACACCAAGGGGCGGCCCGTATGCGCCGCACGGTTGACGCTAGCGTACGGGACGTGGCCGTACGGAACGCAGGTTGCAGCTGATTAACGCCAATTACAGAAATAGTATTTAAAGTTGGCCTAGAAAGGCAAACAGTTGTTGCAAACATGCCAGGCTCAGAGTCAGAGGAAGACCAGGTGGTGCAGAATCTGTTGTCCCGCATGGAAGCCAACACCACCTATGTGCCCCTCAACCCAGAGCCCACAGATGGCCCATCAACATCAGGCCAATCAGCAGCTGGGCCATCCTCAGCATCAGCAGAATCATTGGGAACACAGCAGGTGGCTTCCCAACAGAGTAGCCAGGCCAGCACTTCAAGTACAGCAACCGGTGGCCGTGGCCGTGGCAGTGGCAGTGCCCGTGCCAGTGGCAGTGCCCGTGGCAGTGGCAGTGCCCGTGGCAGTGGCAGTGCCCGTGGCCGCAGTGGGGCAACAGAGGAACCAACCACAAGAAACATGGCATTTGAACCGCGGGAGCTTGACATCCTGGTGACCCGGGCACGTGATTTAATAGAGTGCCCAGCGGGCAAGTTGACACACACAAGGAGATGGAAGATCTGGGAGGAGATAACGGCGGAGATTAATGCAGTGGCTCCACAAGTTCATCAGACGGAGCATGTTAAGAAGAGGCAAGTACATGTGTGTTACATTTGAGTAGTACAAGTCCAGTAATGTTTACATTCAATATTAGATGGAGTTGGCCAATGGGTGTTCACGTTGCTTGGAGGCACATACATGTTGGCCATGACATTGAATTGATAGTTATTGGAGGGTGACTGTTTTTGTATCTTCTAAGGGTTGGTTTGAAAAATGAATATAATGTCAGTTTGGTGTCAGTAGCCACATGTTGTATTATGTTTCATATTGCAATGGGTGCTACAGCAAACATGAGTAGTTACATGTATTAATATGTACACTTTGATTGCAGGTGGCACGACTTCAAAGGCAACCTCAAGAAGAAGTTGACCCAGCGGTGAGAACACAGCCAGACCTCTGGGGCTGGCCCCATGCCGTCAAAGCTGAAGCTCACCCCCCTGGAAGAGATGGCCCAGTGCTGTATCGCAGTGGAGGAGGTCCGGGGGGTGAGCACTATAGACAGCGAGTCCCCAGCGGAAGTGATGGCTTCTACGCTTGAAGGTAATTATTTGCCAGGCCATAAGTAGATGTTTTAGATTTGGCATGGAATGTGTGGTAATTGGTAATTTCTCGTTCAACAGCATCCCCACCGCTTGGTCCAGATTCTCTTGAGGAGGTTGTGGAGTCTGTGCCACCTGGCCCCAGTAGCAGGCCCGTGCAGCAGCAGCCGCCGGGATTGTCTGCGGCTGAATTGTCCATGTGGGGCCGTGTGCTGGATAGTATTATGCAGCAGGGAGACTCGGCATCAGAGCGGGTGCGTAGGGCCGAGGAGGTGCTGCAGGGTTTGACCACCAGCCAGCAGAGTATTGCTGAGAGCCTGCAGGCTATGAGTGCCAGCCAGCAAGCTATGAGTACCAGCCATCAAGCTATTGCTGCTAGCCTGCAGGTGCTGGCTGATCAAGCCCTGCGGCAAAATGACCTCCTCCTCCGCCATAATGAACTTATGGTGGAGCTAGTTACCAGCAATAGGGCCCTAATGTCATCCGCTTCGGGTGCATTACCAACAGCATCACTCCCTGCTGCCAGAGGGGGAAGAAGATCCACCCCCTCACCAGCATGTGCTCCACATGAGACACCATCTGACTCTGGCCGTGGACGAGGCCGAAGAGCTGCTGCACGTGGCAAGGAGCCTGCCAGGGGCAAACGTGCCCGCAAATGAACTTGTGTCCCCATTAATCTCCACCGTTATGTCTTCCTAAATCTTCCATTGAGCTGTGTGTGTCAGCATCCTGTGTCCAAATCCGTGCCCAGGGTCACCACTTTTGCCCGCGGTTCAAATGTCATGTTTGGTTCACCTGTTGCCCTGTTTCGGCTACCATTACTGTGTGCTGTACTTGAAGTGTTGGTGCTGTACTTTTGTTGTGAAGCCACCTGATGTGTTCCCAATGATTCTGCTGTGGCTATTTATTATATATTATGTCATTTTTGTCCTGGTATGGTACCATTTGTTTTGTTATGGTTTTGAAATTTGTACCAAAGTTTCTTTAATAAATTTTATGTTGGCCCCCCAAATGTCTGTATTAATTGATACATGCAGAAGTGCCATGTGTATTAGTATTATTAATATTAAGTTGTGTGCATTATTTGCAGTGTAAAAGTGTGTGACAAGGGCAGCATGTAAAGTTCCCTTTAAGCTGCAATGCTTCCAATTGTAGCAGTGAGAAGCGTGTAATTAACAAGTAATGGGTAAAGTATGTGATTGTATTGGGTTCAGGTGACATTGGTTGAGGTGCGTCCGCCCTGATTAGGCGTTCCGATTGCCTAGCGCATGACCGAGTGGTGTCCGCAAAGCAAGAGTAACCTTTTGGTCACCGCACATTTCTTCCCTTTTTGTTCGCGTGCATTAGGCGTGCTGTCCGAATGCACGCCTACCAAAATATGTGTACTCCCCCGTGTCCGCCCATGTTTCCGCCCAGTTTAGCCCACTTTGAAACTACGCCCCTGTGTCATTCCGCATGACGCCCATAACACACCCATATTGGCCGAATGATTGCGGTGCACATTTCTGTACGGGATTAGTGAGAACAAGTACGGAGACCATGCGTGGCACATGCGCGTAGCGTTCTCCACGCATGCGCAGACGGCTAAAAAACGCCATCCGAAAGAATTCGGGAATATCCGCACCGATCAGAATAAGGCCCAAAGAGTTCTCCTTCCTCAGGATTGATCTCTGACTGTAATAGATCTATTACCTTTTACATGTTGATCTTCTGCTTGTGTTAACTTTTTGACCATGTAAATCTAATACATGTCAAACTTTTTCATGTGTGGATATTGTGTATTGGTTGACCTTTTGTCACCCTGATGATGCAAACCCCATGATAATATCCACAGAAAGATATCTGTGGATTATTCAGTTGCTGGTCTTCACTGATCCTCAAAAGGACGTATTATAAAATCAAAACAGACAAAACAAGAGAACACTAATAGTAGTATACTACATTTTTACATTTCTCTGCTTGACATAATTTTTGATAACTCATTAACAGCCACTATTTCTACAAAGGCAAAAGATTTCTGACAATGGTGCACATTTTAGGTTATCTTATTCTGTATGCCAGTGGTTTTTATAATTCTAAAGATTTTTAGGCAGAATAAATGAACACATTGGGAAATATTTTATTTTTATCCTTTTTTTATATGGTGCTACAAGGGATCTGTAGCGCCCCATTACAGAGTACATAAAATAATGAGCAAAACAGTGACTTACAGTGGAAACAACAGAGGACAAGTACAGGTTACATTAACATAGGTGCATCAGCAGACGACACTGAAATAAGTACCAGGGTGGCAGGATTTGGTGCCAAAGGTGGTTTAAATAAGAGAAGGAAAAGCACATGAGGGAAGAGGGCCCTGCTTGTGAAAGCTTACATTGTAAAGGCAATAGTGATCTGTTATGTATAATCCCCTTTTGCTAAGCATTGTGGTTGCGATTGCAGCTATTGCCTAGCTATTGCTATTGGCTGACATTGGTAATTTAAAATCATTGATGGTTGAGATGTCGATGACCATCACTAACACACAATTCTGGCTGGGGGCCTGTGGCTGGTGCAAAAGATACAGAGACAAGGTTGTCTGAATTTTTTCTTTAGTCCATCATGGGGGGGGGTCTAGGTACTCTAGGAACCCCCTTCCTGTGTGCAGTACTGTAGGGGATTCTCAACACGGGATATGCTCACTGGGGCAACAAGGGGAAGGTCGACAAGCATTAGGTTGACCACTTAAGGTCTACATGCGTGAATGTCGACATGATAGAAGGTCGACATACATGACTGAGGGCGACATGGGTTAGGTCGACACAAGCATTAGATTGACATGGGGAAGTTTGACAGTCAAAAGGTCGACTTGGTTTTTTTCACTTTTTTAAGCCGGCGTGTGCCGACGGGCGGTATTTCATGCCCTACCATCCACTAGGGTATAGTGGAAGAATATAATAGTGTGCTAAGCGCAGCGAGGCACCGTGCCTGAAGCATGGCGAGCATAGTGAGTCATACGAGAAGACGCAGTGCACTTTTTTAGTGTCCATGTCGACGGTGTCGACATTCAGGTAAAAAGTTGAAAAAAAACATGTCAACCTTTTTACTGTCCACCTTCCCCATGTTGACCTAATGCTTGTGTGAACCTTATGACCCTTTAGTGGTCGACCTAATGCTGGCAGACCTAGTGCTTGTCCATTCAATGATCCATATTGTGGTGATAGCTTTTGAGATCACTATACTGGTGTGATTGGGCCGAGCAGGACCACTAAGCATGTATCTATCATGCTATATAGCTTATGTAATAATGTACATTTTATGAACACTAATAATCTTGAAAAAACATCAAATGCACAAAAATGATACAACAGAACATAGGAGGTATTAAATCTGAGATTCTAACTGTCAGAACGTCCTGATAGTCAGAATCCCAGGCATTTTTGCTGGCTTCCGACATTAACGAGACAGTCAGAGTTCAATGTTCTGACTGTCGAGTGTCGGCAAGTCCGCGTATTGGAAAAAAAGTCCTCGGATTGTCGGAAAACATCATCAGATTCGGTTGAATCTCAGATTCGGCTGTTTCCAAAAAAACAGATTCGACTGTCAAAACTGAAAGACCTCAATGGTGTTGGAAATGGCAGCATTGAATAGGCTAGTGGCAATATTTCTACTGTTGGCAATATCAGTACAGTTTGAATACCCCCATAGTCCTGCTTCCATCAGATGCATGCATTGGAGGATTCACAATCATATATAGGACAAGAGATGTCACAGAAATTAAAATGAATGTCAACTTAAAAAATCAACTACAAATGTACAGTATATCATGAATGGATGACTGTATTTCAGCATTTTTATATTATATACATGTAGTACACTTTTTAATAACACTTACCATGCCCTTTTCTTTTAACCTTGAAAACATTGGAGTTAATTTTTATATACATGGTATTGTACATTAGTACATTACTACATTTACCTGTCCCATTCTCATAATTTGTGGACATGACAATGAAATATTTGCCCAAAGTAAATAAGGATTAAACAGGGCTCTGAACACAGCAACCATATAAATCTTAACTTGACATACAAAAAAGCCATTGGCAAGATTAAAAAGATTTAAGATATGTTCAAGCCTAATGCTAATTAATTGAATTCCAATCCTTAAGGAAAGATCACAAATTCTCTCAGAATAAGGTGCAGAAGCCTTAGGGAACATCTACAAAGACATTGCATTATTGCAGTGAAACTTTTGACATTAGTATAATAAGAACAGACGCCTTTCAGATCTTTAACTCCTTGCAGTACAAATAGTTTTTTTTTTAATTAATTGTAATTTTGTTTTATTCAAAAATGGTCTACATTGAATGTTGAACAATGTTAATGTTCTTATTTTAAAGTGGCACGCCATTGGATCTGCTACTAGCGCTAGGGCTGTTGAGCCTAACTAGACGTTGGTTTGTTTAATTCTAGGGTTGAAAATATTTCCAACAATTTCAGTTTCGTTGCACAGTGCACACATTACTGTATATTACTGTATATTATTCATTCTTTTTCAAGCTAATTCCACTGTAAAATCATCGTTTTTATATCTCCTATTCATTAAAATTGTCTTAACATAATATACAGTAGTTTCTGGTTTGTATTTTCGAAAAAAAAATTAAGCGAGTATACTAATATTTATGGTCTGTAGATTTCTGGGCAATGCATTATGGTCATGCATTATGCTCATTTTTGGTGGGTATGTTTCAGAGACATAGCAGAGGTATTACAAGTCTCTTGATATTTCCTATCGGCGGAAATATCGGGCCGGCAGTATTCAATCTCTGCTGCAGTTTCAGCTATTTGAATTCCTGAATATGCATTTGCGGAAATGGCCGCTAAATTTGCGAATTTGTGGCCATTTCTGTCGAAAAGACGTGGATTTGCAGATCCATGTCTATTTTCAGATTGATTTACTAAAAATCTGGAAAAAAAATGTAAAAGATTGAATAGATAGAATGTGAATTCCATCTATTCTGTGTGAAAACAGATGTTAATTCCCGATACTTCCATGGATTGAAAATATTGAGAAACATTGAACAGTATAAAGAATGTACCAGATTACTCAGTATGGTTTTCTCTTAGCTGTCCAAACCATTTTCTTTAAAATACTTCTCTATAAAAAAAAGTTATATAAAAACTGTGATTAATGTTATTAGAAGAAATCGCATTTTTGTTTGAAGTAATGTTTTGACATTTATCGCATATACCTCACTTTCTAATCGACTCTTATGGTCCTATACCCATGAATTTATCATGGTTTTAGAAAGTGTGGTTTTAAGCCGCACATATGGTACTGCTGCACTTTCCCCATAGTAAAAAAATCTGTGAGTTTGTGGTGAGATCAAGCCATAAAGGGGGTGGGGATGAATTGTGGCGCCATTGCCGTCTTTTACACACAACTACAACGGCGACTCCCCCCCTTCAAGCGTAATAGTAATGACTGCTTAGATGGTTGCTCAGTCTTGTCAAATGTCAAATACATTCAAGCATCAAAGGATATTCGTTGTGTAGTTATTTAATATAGTTCTCTCTCGTGTATATATATATATATATATATATATATATATATATATATATATATATATATATATATATATATATATATAAATTGTACACTAGGATGCACTTTCATCCAGTTACTATGGTGTCACCCATGATACCCACTTAAGGGTATAGAAACAAATAGAGAGGCACACACACGATTTTTTTTAAGGCACATAAAATAATGTATTCTTTTCTTACAAATCATGCTTGGAGTAATCTCAATGAATAGATAGGGGCAGGTTATTAAAATAAACATAATTGAAACATTGGTCTGCTTACCTATGCTGCAAATATTGCATTTCATTATACACATATGCACGCACACGCACACACACACACTTTTGTTTTACCACTCTTCTAGTAAGCCTAACCTATGTTAGCATGGCAAGAGTTGCTGCATGATGAGCTAAACAGTCTAAAATTAGCATTGCATGATCACTCTCTACTGCCATCTAGTGATTGATGTAATTGTTGCAAACAGTTTATGGGATCTTTTATTTCTGGAGAATTTGCAAAATATAATTCTGAATGCTGAGTAAAAAAAATAAAAATAAAATATATATATCCATTTACTAAAGATTTTAAATGCAATTGGAGTGCCTTTTCTTTGGAGGACCGTTTGTATTTATTTAAAGTGCACCCAAGCCAGTTGATCCTGAGACCCCTGAGTGCCGGCATATAGTGGGATATATATATATATATATATATATATATATATATATATATATATATATATATAGGTATTCGTGTGCGGCCCGGCACTCCAACTCAGCAATGCAGCTACCTTGGTGCCCTCAGGATCAGAGATGCAATGTAGTAAGGACAGACAGCGGCACTCACAGGATTTTCCAAAATATTTGTATTAAACGTGACCAAAAAACCAACGTTTCGGGGACTAGCCCCTTTGTCAAGGTGTAGGTAGAACAAACGTGCAGACAATGCAAACAAACTTATATAAGTGCATGGAAAGGTCTTACCGATTACCGGATCCCTGAGACGCCGGGAGGCAGTGGCAGGAAGTGCGTTACCCGGATGTGACGTTACTGAGGGTGCGTCTGGAGTTCCTGTCAGTATCAGGCTGGAGCGCAAGCTCCCTCTGGTTGCCAAGGTGACGTTAGCGTCTCTCCCAGGCTGTCACTGGGTCTCCGCCAATCGGGGACTGTGAATACATAACAAAGTATTGAGTGATATACAAAACATGCAGCGTGTTATATGCAGTATAAAAGCGGCATTATACAGCATTAAACGATGTTAAAACTTAGTGCTCATGAAGGACAGACCTGCTGCCCAGTGTGTATATAGATGTGTTACGTGCTGTGAGCTTTAGAGGAGGCACAAAAATCGATAAGACAAATGTGTGCCAAGCTGCATGTATGTGAATTAGGCAGTGTATCAACGAAAGTGTATTATATATGAAAATTAAAAGGTGCTTAACACCTGGTTCAATGTGTGTTGTGGCATATTCGTGTGCAGACACCATGGAGTGTGTCGGTCACCCGTGTGTCGACTACTTAGGTGCGGACACTTCAGACTGTCCCACTTGTGGTTATCTGGCATATCAGTGCGGATATTTAATGCGCCTCATTATATATTATTATTATTGTCCTCATTTCGGGTATCTTTAATGTTATTTAGTAATATTCTCCTCTCATGTGACTTAATGTATATCATGCCTTAATTATAAGGTATGTCAGATATGACCTGCGAGGCATCTGCTTATCCTCACTGGTGGATTAATGTCGTATCGTGTGTATGATTGTTATATCTGCCACTTCGTAAATCTTTCATTATAAGAAAAAGTTTTTAGGAAATAAAGAGATAATTTAGGACAAAGACCGAGTTAGCTGCACTTGTCCTGTTGGGGCCATCATTATAAGTCTCATGTGTACTGTGTTTTGTTGATCACTTTTATCAGTACAAGTTATATTAGATTTTTATAGGCAACAGCAAATATAAAAAACACATTTGAAGAATAATGAAAGGGATAGAAAGATGAGCCAGAGAGGAAACTAAAGCACACAGCGATAGACCTATAAGGTCCATTTTTGGTTTTATCATCACATATCAATTTACACTAGAAGAATACTGAAAGGGATAGAAAGATAAGCCGGAGAGGAAACTAAAGCACACAGTGATAGACCTGTAAGGTCCATTTTTGGTTTTATCATCACATAACAATTTACACTAGAAGGATACTAAAAGGGATAGAAAGATAAGCCGGAGAGGAAACAAAAGCACACGTCGATAGACCTGTAAGGTCTGTATTTATCATTGGCCCTGCAATCAATAATTAGTAACAGTGGAGGGACAATGGAGGAGAAACTAAAGAACACCACAACTAGCCTATTTGGCCTCTAGAACTGATTCTCAATGTCCCAGATTAAAGTGTGGGTCTGTTTGGTCTCCGGCCGTGCTGTCAATTACTGGTTCCGTTGAAGGAACAATAAAGAGATAACGGAATGAGGTGAAGAAGTAGCAAGGACACACCGCAATCGGCCTGTACGGCCTGTGAACATGATTATTATTACACCAGAAAAAATATTTATAGGGATAGAAAGAGGAGATGGAGAGGAAACTATAGCACACCACGATTGGCCTATAAAGGCTAGAGGTTCTACATATTAATTACACAGGAAGGATAATGGAAGGATAGAGAGATAAGCTGGAGAGGAAACTGTAGCACACTACTGGGCCCGCCGGGGCTCCTTATGTTCAGTGGATGTCCTTAACCCCATCATAAGAGCTAGTTGGAGTCCGTCAAAGTTCGTTATTGGTGCCTAGGAATCTACAGGAAAACACTGAGGGGTAACTTGTCATTGAGGCCGTGTGGCTTGATGCAATTCAGTAGATGTATCCATCTGGTCTCTCTCCTCAGAAGATTTCCATCTCTGTCCCCTCTTCTGAGGGTCTCGGGGATGTGGTCGACAACTGTATGTTTCAGGTCTGTAAGTTTGTGTTGTTTAGCGGCAAAGTGCTTCGCAACCGGCTGTTCGTTTTCTTTGCCGGCCAATGCTTTACTTATTGCTGACCTGTGCAAAGCCATTCGCGTTCTCAATGTTCTCACTGTTTTGCCTACATACAAAAGATTGCACGGACACTGGATTACATATATTACGTGCGTTGTAGTGCATGTCAATACGTGTCTTATTGGAAAAGTCCTGCCATCCTTCGGGTGTTTGAATGTGGGTCCTGTCAACATGTGTTGGCATGTTGTACAGCCTATACATTTATAACATCCATTGGACTTCCTCATGAAATGACCTACGCTGTTGTTAGGATTGTTGGAAAACCCAGTAATATCGTTATGTACGATGATGTCCTTGATGTTTCTCCCCCGAGTGTGACATATCAGGGGTGTTTTCTCTTTCAAGGATGGTAGGCTGGCATCGGTCTTCACAATAGGCCACAATGCCCTAGTGGCTCTCGGCAGAACTGAGCTTGATGTATTGTATCTAGACACAAATGGCAATGCCGTTTTTGATTTCTGCAGTTCCATAGGTGATTGGATCTTGGGAACTAACAGTGTGTCCCTTGCAATTGTCAAGACCTCTCTCTTCTGTGTCTCGAGGAGTTTCTGGTCATAGCCTCTTTGGAGGAATCTCTCCACCATATCATCCAGTACTTGGGGTAATTTCTCCCTATCACTGACGATTCTCGCCGCCCTTATCATCTGTGACTTGGGGAGTGCCTTCCTCAATGTCACAGGATGAAAGCTGGTTGCCCTTAGAACATTATTTTTGTCTGTGGGCTTCATGTACAGGTTGGTATCAATTCTTCCCTCAATCAATTCAACCTTCACATCCAGATAGCTGATCATCTGTTCGGAGGTCTGATAGGTAAATTTGATTGGTGAGTCTCTGCTGTTAACATTTTCCATAAGGCACTCAAACTCCTCAATTGTGCCTCCCCAGACCATGAATAGGTCATCAATATAGCGGGTGAACTTGATGATCTTGCCTTGAGCCAACTCGTTATCAAAGAACATGGATTTCTCTTCCTTAAACATGAACACGTTGGCAAACGACGGCGAGACGTTGCTGCCCATAGAGCACCCAGATAACTGCTTGAAGAATTTCCTGTTAAAAAGAAAGTAGTTCTTCGTAAGAGTAATACGTAGTAGTTTAATAAACAACTCCACATCCAGCGTTTGTAGGTTGTTGTGGATTAGAAATTCTCTCATTGCTTGGAGCCCTTCTTCGTGCGGTATACTTGTGTACAGGCTAGAAACGTCCATGACGCATAGCACTGTACCAAGTGGCAACACTGGTAGTTGTTTTAGAATGTTAAGGAAGTCCGTAGTGTCCTTGATATATGTGGGCTGGGCACAGATGATTGGCTGTAGGATACTATCCAGAAATTGGGAGACCGGTTGGAATATGGAATTTTGAGCTGAGATAATTGGGCGTCCGGGCGGGTTCGTGATGTTTTTATGAATTTTTGGCAACGTGAAAAAGATGGGTACAGATGGGTTGTTTTGGGTAAGAGCTTGTTGTAATTGCTCGGATATTAGGCCGTCTTTGACTGCCTGCTTCAATAAGTTATCTAGCTCTTTCTTAAACTCCATCGTTGGGTCTTTCCTCAGAAGTTCGTATACATTCCCATCTGCCAATTGTCGGTCGCACTCCGTCACATACGATGTTAGATCTTGGATGACAAGGCCGCCACCCTTGTCTGCCGCTCTAAATACCACATCACGGTACTTGCTCATCTGAGTTAAGGCTTTCTGTTCTGACCTACTCAAGTTGGTATGGGTAGGGTGTGGGGCTTTCGAGAATCTTGAGATAGATTCGTCCAATAATCTGGTGTACGTGGATATTGCCGCATTTTGAGACTGTGGATCGAATGTAGACCTCTTTTTAGACTTAATGAAGTCTTGGTGCGGTATTTCGGTGCTTTGCATCGGGCGGTGCTGAAAGTATTCTTTCAATCTCAAGTTTCTACTGTGTTTATATAAATCGATTTTCCACGTTAATTCGTCGTGTGGGGTGGTGGGGACGAAGGAAAGTCCATTTTCTAATACTTTTAATTCGATGGGGTTAAAAACACGGTTGGACAGGTTATAGACCAACGATTCTATTGGTCTGCCAGTTTTTTTGACCCGCGCACTCTGGCCCCCCCTGCGGGTGGTCGACCGCCTCCTCTTTTCTTGGTAGTAGTGGGAGTTTCCTCCTCCCTGGGTGTTCCTAAAGGGGCCAGCTGGTCAGGGGTATCCGAGTCCACATTGAATTCGCTATCGCTGTTAGATGAGGCTGGTGTTTTTCTCGGGGTGTTTTGTGCTCGTCTGAATGGTCTGTGTCTCTGGGGGCGATTGCGGGGGTATCCGTCTCCTTCTCCGCCTGTCAGCCACCTATAGACCCTGTTACCATCATAGTCCTCTTTAACAGCATAATATTTATTTCTTTTGAATTTCAAAAGGTCCCTTTGATAATTATCAACCTGTAACTGTATTTTTTGTATCCAATCTTGGGAGGGGTCCTGAGAGAAGTCTGTTCTATGTTTTTTCTCAAAGTCCGTCACAGCTTCCTTAGCAGCTTTTAATTCATGTCCCGCTTCTTCTATTACCAAGAGGATTAGGTCGTGGCTACATTTGTTAAGAATCCCGATCCATCGGCGGCAAAAGTTGGGATTATGCCGACCGATGGTCGGGGTGTTCCTAACTATGAAGCCTCGTGGTATCATCCTCTCCCTATGGTACTCGGAGAGTGATACCCCATGGAGTAGATAATCTACCTCCCTCTTCTTTAAGCGGTACCACTGCTTATATAGGACTTCAAGGTTCGGCTGCTCATCCATAAGGTGCAATCTCTGCTTGAACAGCAATCTCTCAGAATCATCCTCCGAAAAGCTGTAGTTCTCACCCCTATCGACAGCCATGCCGTGGAAACCCGCTGTCTCCCTTGCAGAATCCTCCGTATCTGCCCTGGGGGGGTTACTTTTGGCTGCTGACTTCGCCATGTCGGCACTTTAGCACAACACACTATAGAACACAAGTGAAGCACGTGGAAAGGTGTCCAGTGGACAGTGATACTTCCGTGATATTGTGAAGAAAGAAATGTGGTTTAAAATATTCCACCCTTCTTGAAGTTTGTATGCAGGGATACAATTCGGGGTGCCTTGGCTCCTGGGGGTGCAATATTCACCCAATATTGTAGGTATTCGTGTGCGGCCCGGCACTCCAACTCAGCAATGCAGCTACCTTGGTGCCCTCAGGATCAGAGATGCAATGTAGTAAGGACAGACAGCGGCACTCACAGGATTTTCCAAAATATTTGTATTAAACGTGACCAAAAAACCAACGTTTCGGGGACTAGCCCCTTTGTCAAGGTGTAGGTAGAACAAACGTGCAGACAATGCAAACAAACTTATATAAGTGCATGGAAAGGTCTTACCGATTACCGGAGCCCTGAGACGCCGGGAGGCAGTGGCAGGAAGTGCGTTACCCGGATGTGACGTTACTGAGGGTGCGTCTGGAGTTCCTGTCAGTATCAGGCTGGAGCACAAGCTCCCTCTGGTTGCCAAGGTGACGTTAGCGTCTCTCCCAGGCTGTCACTGGGTCTCCGCCAATCGGGGACTGTGAATACATAACAAAGTATTGAGTGATATACAAAACATGCAGCGTGTTATATGCAGTATAAAAGCGGCATTATACAGCATTAAATGATGTTAAAACTTAGTGCTCATGAAGGACAGACCTGCTGCCCAGTGTGTATATAGGTGTGTTACGTGCTGTAACACACCTATAGTCCGAGGTGTATCCACACCTGTTGAGGTGTGGAATGTCAGGCACTCGCCTAATAATAATCAATTCAGAGGGTCAGGTAAAATCCAAAGATTGTGCAGTTTTATTTCAACTATCCAGTATAGTCATATTTGTCTCATGAAGTAAAAGAATATGCCCCGACGTTTCGGTCCTGGGTAGACGGACCTTTTTCAAGGAGCTTTTCAATGAAAGAGACTAGCAATCAACGAAGATCAGATAAGAAAAACACCCATGGTGCCTGGAGAGATAAACTGCACACACAAACAAGTTCAGCCACTGAGTGCCCGGCTCAGATAATAATGTTGTAATTTTCCGAATTCTTTCGGATGGCGTTTTTAGCCGTCTGCGCATGCGTAGGCAACGCAATGCGC
Organism: Crinia signifera; assembly: GCF_055691185.1. Taxonomy (NCBI): domain Eukaryota; kingdom Metazoa; phylum Chordata; class Amphibia; order Anura; family Myobatrachidae; genus Crinia; species Crinia signifera. The sequence goes on from NC_139221.1 coordinate 225,706,067, forward strand.
ATGTGCCTTGCACGGTCTCCGTACTTGTTCTCACTAATACCGTACAGAAATGTGCACCGCATTCACTCGGGAAATATGGGCGTAATATGGGCGTCATTCAGAGTGGGCTAAACTGGGCGTAAATATGGGCGCACACGAGGGAGTGCACTAACTCTGGTAGGCGTGCATTCGGACAGAACACCGACTGCAAACGAACCAACAGCCAGGAAATATGCAGCCTTCATAAGCAAGTATTACTTTGCGGACACCACTCGGTCATGCTCCAGGCATTCGGATCGCCCAATTAGTACGGCCGCACCTGAACCACTGTCAGCTGAACACAATACAATCCACTCCTTTACTCATTACTCATTAATTACACTCTTGTCATTGCTTCAATTGGAACCATTGCAGCCTAAATGGACCATTACAAAACACACAAATATATGCTGAAAGCATGGCTGCATTTTTTAGACACATTTACACTGCAAGCAATGGACAGAACTTGGTATCACTAATATAAATATACATTTCACTTTTACAAACAAACACTTTTTAATGAGGTTGCCTAATTGCATAAGTGTGTCATGTGACAGATTTATGAGTTCAGATAACAGTCGTGAGATTTGCGGAAATACACCGCATTGGTGCGTACGGCCAGGTTCCTGTCCGTTCTGACGCTGTAAGACCGTGCAGAATCTTTGTGTGGCCACCGCACACGCACGGTTTGGATGTTGTCCGTAAACACACCCTCTCCTTAGAGAGCGAGTCCGTCCGAATGCGGAGGACCTGTGGGCGTTTCTTCTTACAATGTCTGCACAGCGTGGCGTGCGGTCCGCTCCGAAAGAATTTGGAAAGTTACGCACCAACCAGAATAACCTCCAAAAAGAGGAGTCCAGCTAGAAGCATATTAAATACTTAGCGGTAGCAGCATAGTGTAAACAAGAGCTAGTCCTCCTCCACTGTACGGTGTAAAGGTCTATGGTGGAGGAGGACTGGCTCTTGTTTACACTATGCTGCTACCGCTAAGTATTTAATATGCTTCTTGCTGGACTCCTCTTTTTGTCTTTTTATCACTTTGCACTCTAAGAAATATGCCATAAAAACGCTTTTTCAAAAAATCTGATGTTGCTGGCTATCAGTTCCATCTCTCTCTCTCTCTCTCTCTCTCTCTCTCTCTCTCTCTCTCTCTCTCTCTATATATATATATATATATATATATATATATATATATATACACCGACATACTGCCAGTGTATTCTGGGAAAGGATCTTCTCCTTACATGCTGTGTGTGACTTGATAGTGACATGAGAACACGCTATACAAGGTGGTTGGGTACCACCCATAACGCTACACCTTCACAATTTGGGGTGTTACTAAATTGGTGGAAGTGTAACTGTGAATACGCTAATTACTACAATAGGAGGCGCTCTTTTCACCTCTTTTTCTCTCTCTCTCTCTATATATATATATATCACAGATAGATGTCACTCCGTGTCTTGTAAGGTGCAAAAGAAGTTTACTGGTGCCAGTAAACTTCTTTTGCACCTTAAAAGACCCGGAGTGACATCTATCTGTGTTAAGCTGGGTACACATACATACAACTGTCGGGCCGTTCTTCCGTTCTGGGTTGGACGGCCGTTCAATTGTATAGGTGTGTACGCTGTCCCGTAAGAGTGATAAAAGGCCAAAAACGGTCTTGTCTGTCCATACTTGTTTAATTTTCATCCGACCGGCCGGGTCCATATCGGAACAAAAGTGCAGTGTGTACGCACGTTTGATCAATATGCTGGACATTCTTGCGACTATACTGCCAAAGCTGGAATGGGCATTCCATAGCTGCATGATCTCTCCTACAGCACAGCATGTAGTCACTCTCTCGATTGTCATTGTCATTGCATGATGGTTAACACCCCTGCTGCACAGGTACTTGTAGTGCCACGTAAAAAATTAAGACTGGCAAACCGCTCTGAAGAACAGTGTATCTGGCCATCTAGATGTAGTCAGCTGGCAGGGTGACTAGAGACAGACATACGGCAAATAGCCGGGGTGCACATCTAGATGTAGTCAGCTGGCAGGGTGACTAGAGACAGACTTACGGCAAATAGCCGGGGTGCGTGTCTAGATGTAGTCAGCCGGCTAGACGCGCACCCCAGCTATTTGCCGTATGTCAGTCTCTAGTCATCCTGCCGGCTGACTACATCTAGACGCGCACCCCGGCTATTTGCCATATGTCGTTCTCTAGTCACCCTGCCGGCTGACTACATCTTTTTACGTGGCACTACAAGTACCTGTGCAACAGGGGTGCACCATCATGCAATGACAATGACAATCGAGAGAGTGTGTACAGTGGTACAATGTTTTTCTTGCGACTGTCTGAACGGGAGTACATCGGACGTCGCAAGTAAAATTGTACAGGTGTGTACACGCGTATCGGCTGTTGTTTGTGGATGCAACGCGTCTACAGTCGGCCAAACGGTCACAAGAAAACAGGGATTGTATAGATGTGTACCCAGCTTTAGCTATACATGTGGAGTTGGTTCTATAATTGATGGGCACCTGGGCATCGGAAGTTTTTTATAAGCGGATGGGTAGTGCCGGATTCTGCACAATGTGTATATATATATATATATATATATATATATATATATATATATATACAGATGAATCTTTCCTTGTCTTTTCTGGCGATCCGCCAGCAGCATGCTGCTGGGGGATCGCCAGCAACACAGCGAACACGGCGCCGCTATCTGACTGTGACGCGCGTGCGTCCCCCACGCACGCGCATCACAGTATCCGGCGACGGGGCGGCGAGGCGGACGCATTACTGTCCGCCTCCCGCTCGAGGGGCAGGGGGGGGGACCCGAGGAGGCTACAGGGGGGTGCGGTCGCCCAGTGTGGGCACCGGGCGACCGAGGGCAGCACCGTCGGAAGGGGACGCGCGCGCACCTCGTGCGCGCGCGTCCCCTTCCGGCATACAGATGGCGGCGGGGCCAATTTTCCCCCCAGTCGCTAAATCGGCGCTTGGATTGAATAGGTCTGAAGTAAATTTGGGCAAAAATCTAAGAAAAATGCTGATTTCCCATCTGTCCGGAAAAATTGGCACAGATTGAATAATAGTTATTCAGTATGTACAAGTTATAAACATTAACTCGAAAAACAGGCGCATCATACCAGCCAAGCAGACATTAGCAAATACAGACTATTTAGAAATTTTCAAATGAAAAATCCTTTTGTTCTGAAAGTTGAGAGAACATTCCTAAAATCAGTGGCACACTGGGAATAAATAATGCCAGGTGTTTTTTTTTTAAAGTTTATAGCAGTATTTGTGATTTTTTTGCGACACTGGATCTGGGTTTTGTTTTGTGACCTTAAAAAGTAGCACATCTAAGATACAGCTGGAATGTGATTTATTAATACAAATGTGTTGTTTTCTCATGCACTTACTGAAAAACAATGGTAAAACATTGGATATTATCTACATTAAAACAGACACATAAAAATCAGGGAACCCGACAAATAGGGGTTCCCCGATTTTTAACAACCAGCCCCAGGCTCCAGGTCCGGGGCTGGTTCCCAAAATACGGGGGACAAAATGAGTAGGGGTCCCCCGTATTTTAAGAACCAGCCCCAGGCACAACCAGCCGGCAGGGTAATGTCACAGCCGGGGGACACTTATAATATAAGGTCCCGCGGCCAAAACATTCTCCCTACCGACCAGTCAGCCTGGCCAGGGGCCCTGGGGGAGTGGGGACCCCCCCAATGAAGGGGTCCCCCCCCTCCAGGACTTACCTGACCAGGCTGAAGCCTGGTGCTGTCCTTGATGCCCCTGGGCGGTGGGCATCGAGCTGATAAATGGTGTAAAAAAAAGATGAACCTATTGTTTTTTACTGTGGCACTACAAGTGCCAGCAAGCCTCCCCAGCAAGCTGGGACTTGGAGAACCACAAGTCCCAGCCTGCTGGGCATTAAAGGGCCCGCTGGCACTTGTAGTTCTACAGTTAAAAAAATAGTGCACAAAACACACTGACACACTTTTAAAATAAAACTTTATTACACACAAAGCCCACACATACTAATACTTACCTATCTTTTTCCCATAGGTCGCCCTGGTCCTGTGTCGGCGTCTTCTGGTCCTGTGTCGTCTTCTTCCTCCATGTCGACCGTCGCTGTCGCCGTCCGGATCCGACGAAATCCATTTGGGAAGCTGTGGAAGGAAACCATACTCACCTGTCCCAGCGCGCCGTAGTCCAGGTAAGGGTCTTTGCAAAAAAACAAACCGACACCCGAAACCAGACCGGACTGACGGAGACGCACGTGTGTTTGTTTACATCGTGCGGCTCCGCCTCCCGAATGCCGCTATTGGCCGCCTTGCGGCCTAGCGGCTCCTGATTGGCCGCTAGGCCGCAAGGCGGCCAATAGCGGCATTCGGGAGGTGGAGCCGCACGATGTAAACACCGTGCGTCTCCGTCAGTCCGGTCTGGTTTCGGGGTGTCGGTTTGTTTTTTTGTAAAGACCCTTACCTGGACTACGTCGCGCTGGGACAGGTGAGTATTGTTTCCTTCCACAGCTTCCCAAATGGATTTCGTCGGATCCGGACGGCGACAGCGACGGTCGACATGGAGGAAGAAGACGACACAGGACCAGAAGACGCCGACACAGGACCAGGGCGACCTATGGGAAGAAGATAGGTAAGTATTAGTATGTGTGGGCTTTGTGTGTAATAAAGTTTTATTTTAAAAGTGTGTCAGTGTGTTTTGTGCACTATTTTTTTAACTGTAGAACTACAAGTGCCAGCGGGCCCTTTAATGCCCAGCAGGCTGGGACTTGTGGTTCTCCAAGTCCCAGCTTGCTGGGGAGGCTTGCTGGCACTTGTAGTGCCACAGTAAAAAACAATAGGTTCATCTTTTTTTTACACCATTTATCAGCTGGATGCCCACCGCCCAGGGGCATCGAGGACAGCACCAGGCTTCAGCCTGGTCAGGTAAGTCCTGGAGGGGGGGGACCCCTTCATTGGGGGGGTCCCCACTCCCCCAGGGCCCCTGGCCAGGCTGACTGGTCGGTAGGGAGAATGTTTTGGCCGCGGGACCTTATATTATAAGTGTCCCCCGGCTGTGACATTACCCTGCCGGCTGGTTGTGCCTGGGGCTGGTTCTTAAAATACGGGGGACCCCTACTCATTTTGTCCCCCGTATTTTGGGAACCAGCCCCGGACCTGGAGCCTGGGGCTGGTTGTTAAAAATCGGGGAACCCCTATTTGTCGGGTTCCCTGATTTTTAATTACCGGCCCCGGCTCCTTCAGCCTGGTGCTGGTTTCGGCTGTGGGGGGGACCCCACGCTGGTTTTTTTTTAATTTATTTATTTTTTCTATTTTTTTTTACACCTTGCAGCCTGCACGGATCTGACTGATCCGTGCAGACTGCTAGAAATAATTCGTATTAGCGGCCGTATATACGGCCGCTAATACGAATCATTACACCATCGGAGGGTTACAAAGCAGTCGTATATGACTGCTTTGTAACTGATCCTCCGGAACACGACTTTGCATACGACTTAAACAGTCGTATGCAGTCGTAGGGAAAATACCAATACGAAAAACTAGGTTTTTCATATTGGTAAATTTCCCCCTTAATTACCGGCCCCGGCTCCTTCAGCCTGGTGCTGGTTTCGGCTGTGGGGGGGACCCCACGCTGGTTTTTTTTTTATTTATTTATTTTTTCTATTTTTTTTTACACCTTGCAGCCTGCACGGATCTGACTGATCCGTGCAGACTGCTAGAAATAATTCGTATTAGCGGCCGTATATACGGCCGCTAATATGAATCATTACACCATCGGAGGGTTACAAAGCAGTCGTATATGACTGCTTTGTAACTGATCCTCCGGAACACGACTTTGCATACGACTTAAACAGTCGTATGCAGTCGTAGGGAAAATACCAATACGAAAAACTAGGTTTTTCATATTGGTAAATTTCCCCCATACTGTGTAATGGTATCAACTTTCATAGATCCACAAATTACTTTCTTAAATGGATCTGTTTATGAGCAGTAAAGGAAATGTTGGAGAAGAGAAACATTACAGCAATATTTTCCATGAAATGAGATTATGGCAGTTCTGGCTGCTTTGCAGATATACTGTAGGCACTGTGGCTTTTTCAGGCAGTTCTTTCATTATCATTCTCTGGAATTCTATTTCATAACTGTGTTTATATATTTGCAGTATTTTAAATTTATAGGGTAAGATGTAATAGAGTGCAATTTTTTGGGTCAAAATCGCACATTGAGGGCATGATTCTGGTTCACTCGCAAAAGCAAATTATCTTTCTAATGGACTAAGCCATGTGCACTGCAGGGGGGCAGATGTAACATGTGCAGGGAGAGTTAGATTTGGATGGGGTTTTTTACTTCAAACTGATATCTATACTGCAGTGTAAAAATAAAGCAACCAGTATTTACCCTGCACAGAAACAAAATAACACCCACATCTAACTCTCTCGGCACATGTTACATCTGCCCACCCTACAGTGCACATGGTTTTGTCCATTTAGAGAGAGAATTTGCTTTTACAAGTGAACCAGAATCAGGCCCTTAGTAATGTGGGATTTGTGGTTAAAGTCATATGTTTTGCAGTGACTAAAAAATGGCACTTCAAAAATGTCATCTTTGTGATTGACCCCAATTGACTTTGTGGTCAGGGCTATTAGCCGGTTCACATCATAGGTACCCATGTTTATTTCTTAACACAGCCTCCTATGGTGAGAACCGCACCCACAGAAGGCTTCTATGTTAAGTTCTATGGAGACAGCTATACCTAATCAGGTGTGCAGCTCCTCTGGAGCTTAGCCATGATTGGGTGAGGGTAGTCCCACGGTCTGACGTGACAAGGATTCAGTATTGGAGAGGAGCTCCATTTATTTTGTACATTTTACTAAAAAAAAATTGCATCTTTGCTTAAAAAAATTGCACGTTCATGTTGCTAAAAAGTTGCCAGAAATATCAAGTGATCGAAAATATTGCACCCTATCACGTGTGTAATAGAAACATAGAAACACAGAAACATAGAATTTGGCGGCAGATAAGAACCACTTGGCCCATCTAGTCTGCCCCTTTTTAAACATGTTACCTTAAACCATATTTGATCCTTATTTATTTGTAATGATATCAATATGTCTATCCCAAGCATGTTGCTCCTCTTTATGTGAAGAATGTCTCCCACCTGTACCTTGATAAAACCCGGATATATTTGAAAGTTTCTATCATGTCCCCCTTTTCCTTTCTCTGCTCTAAACTATACATATTACGGTAGGTACTTGTGTACTAGCACGGCGCCCACGATATTTGGTCGCACAACTTTTAATCGCATGGCATACACCTGATGCACTGCGATGCGATTTAAAATTGTATAAGCCCCCTATACGATGTAAAATTGTATAAACACCCTAATGGGGGCTTACCATGTTAAATGCACCCTATGAACGTGAACCCGAAGCGTGGGGAGTGCAGCAAGCCCGCGAGGGGCGGCGGTACGCGTCCTCCGACCTTTTCATACACCCACTTTCCACGACGGCGTGGAGTTGATTTTATATAGTGCGGCAAGCGCAGCGAGCCACCGAGCCCGAATCGTGGCGAGTGTAGCGAGCCCCGCGAGGGGACGCGTAATACCTGTGAAGTAATGCGCGGCCCCTCGCGGGGCTCGCTGCGCTCGCCACGCTTCGGGCTCGGTGGCTCGCTGCGCTCGCCACACTATATGAAATCAACTCCACGCCGACGTGGATAGTGGGGGTATGAAAAGGTCGGAGGATGCGTACCGCCGCCCCTCGCCCCCCCTAGTGGGGGTGGCGTGGGGGTGCATTTAACATTGTAAGCCCCCATTAGGGTGCTTATACAATTTAGCATCGCATTGTATGGCATTGTATGCCATATACAATGGTATACCATCAGGTGCCAATCGCGTCGCATCGCTTGCATACCATTGCATGCCTTATGGTCTGCGATGCGATGGGCGCCGTGATAGTACAGAAGTACCACATATTAAGATCTTTTAGTCTTTCCTGGTACGTTTTGTGATGTAGGCCATGCACCATTTCAGTTGCCCTTATTTGTACAGTCTCTAATGTACTTATATCCTTCCGGAGATATGGCCTCCAGAACTAAACACTGTACTTAAGATGAATTCCTACCAATAACCTATACAGTGGCATTATTACTTCTTTCTTTCTACTGCTGATTCCTCTCCCTATGCAACCAAGCATCTGGCTTGCCTTCCTCACTACTTTGTTACATTGCCTACCTGCCTTTAAGTCCCCTGAAATAGTGACACCTATATCCCTCTCTTCCTCAGTAGTTTCCATTATAGTGCTATTTATACTATATTTAGTCTTTGGATTCTTGAGACCCAAGTGCATGATTTTAAATTTTTTGGCATTAAACTTTAGTTGCCATGTCCTTGACCATTCCTAAAATCTATCTAGATAATCAATCATTTGTTTTACCCCTCCTGGTGTGTCTACCCTGTTGCATATAAATTTGTGTAATCTGCAAAAAGGCACATTTTCCCTCAATTCCATTTGCAATATCACCAATAAAATATTAAAAAGCACTGGTCCAAGTACAGATCCCAGGGGTATTCCACCAGGATCTATTCAACCAGCTTAGAATCCAATCCCAAGCTTTCAAGTTTATTTAACAGTATGTGATGTGGGACAGCCTTACTAAAGTCTAGATAAACTACATCTACAGCCCCCCTTGATCTATTAATTTAGTCACCCAGTCAAAAAAGTGTATAAGATTTGTTTGACATGATCTTCCCCCAGTAAACCCATGCTGTTTTGGATCCTGTAAACTGCTGGTTTTGAGATATTCTATAACTCTTTATTTTAAGAGTGTTTCCATCAAGTTCCCTACTACCTATTTAAGGCTCATTAGTCGATAGTTGCTTACCTCTTCCTTGCTTCCACTTTTGTGCAGTGGGGTTACATTTGCTGTTTTCCCGTCTTCTGGGATTACTCCAGTAGCTAATGACTAGATGAATAGGCTCCAATTGGTTACGGTATAGTGTACCAAGCACATTGGTAGTGGAGTGAGGCACTGGCTCGAAGCATTGGCAAGTGAAGCAAGCCATGCAAGGGGATGCAGTACACAAAAAACTGTGAAAAACTCATGATATTCTTTTCACATTGTTTTTTTCTGTGTCAACATTTTGCTTGTGACAACTTTTTTCTAGGGTCGACCTAGATATTGTCTAATGAGCCACATCTGAATACAATACTCCAGCTGCAGAAATGAATATTCACTAAAGGAGCCCATAGACGCTCCGTTTTTGCCGGCTCCGTTCTGTAAAATGGGCAAAACCATGTGCAAAATGGTAGAGCAGATGTAACCTGTGCAAAGAGAATTAAATTTGGGTGGGGTGTGCTGAAACTGAAATCTAAATTGCAGTGTAAAAATAATGCAGCCAGAATTTACCCTGCACAGAAACAAAATAACTCACACAAACCTAACTCTCTCTATACATGTTACATCTGCCCCACCTGTAGTGCACATGGTTTTGCCCATTTTAAGAACAAATTTGTACTGAGCTCAGATCAGTAATGTGGTTGAGGATTTAGGGGCATAGCCAATTAGCCAAATGTAGAGGTGTAGCATAGAGCCATGGTACCCAGCACAAACTCATGTCACTGCACACACACACACACACACACACACACACATTCATTGTTCATTGGAGAAAAAAGCATTGACCCCAACGGGGGGAAAAACCCCACACACAATGGATTGGGATCATTTGGTCTACAGCATTATAGTTGACAGTCATTAGGTCGACACCATTAGGTCGACATGGGCAAAGGTCAGAGTGGGTCGATGACGACATGGGAAAAGGTCAACATGGTTCTAGGTAGAAAGGCCATTAGTTTGACAGGTCGTTTGGTCGACAGGTCATTAGTTTGACCTAATTAGTTTGACCCTGTCTATCTGGCTTCGATTTGTGCTGTACGGGAGCGCGCATCGGGATTGAAAGGTTAAAAAACCGGTGCGATCTATGTGATCTATGTGCGATTCTGATGCGATTTTGACTATATAGTCCAAATTGTAGGCCAAATTGTACCTTGTGTACACACCAATAAAGTAAAAAAAAAAAAAACAATAATAATATATAAATTTTAAATTACTGTTCCCAAAATGGTGGTAGCAGTGAGTATACCAATGCACTTTAAGTAGATCTTATTAGGTACCAGTGCATATAATTTCCCTGTAGCTTTTATTGTGCATTTGTAGATGAAAATAATAATCAATACTTATGTAAATGTTCTGGAGTTCCAGTCAATTTACCAGCAGAGGTCCAATTGCCCTGTATAAGTCAGGATCTGAAAAAAGCGTCCATAAATTAGCAAGAGTTCCTCACCAGTGGCTGTATCTTTCGCAGACGTCGGCTAGGACCATTTTTTTTTTAAATTGAGTAATTTTTATTAACATTTTTTAACAATTGCATAACCTATACATATATATGCTGTCATAAAAGTTCTACCTGAGGGCACTTGTATTTTTGACATTTACTATCCCGAAAATATGGCAATTCGTATTCGTATTGATGTGCTATCAATACGAATACGATTTCGGGATAGTAAATGTCAAAAATAAGTGTATTTCTGGATACAAATACACCTATTTTTTTTAAATTTCCTTTAGTAAATTTCCCCCAATATATGAAATATAAAGTAACAGAGAGAAACATTTTATCACATCGTAACACTCCATATATAGGATAAAGATATAAAACATGTACCCAAAGACGCCATTTGGGAGTGTATAATGTCAGAACATTAGATATTAAAGTGATTGTACCCTAACAAATTGTGACAGAGCATAAGTAGTGAAGGATATATCACGGATAGCTAACAGGGGCAGCTAGGACCTTCTTAGATGGTTTGCAAAATTTGCTTGTCCACATCTGGATGTAGAGATATAGCAATGGGCTCATCCTGTTTTGGTGTGTTCCCACATCTTTATCAGGAGCTGAGAGGGGAGGGGGGAAGGGTGAGAGGGGAGGGAGAGGGGAAAGGAGGAGCAAGCATGGAGGGGGATGAAGGAGGTGGAAAAGTGGAAAGGGGAGGGAACAGAAGAGAGGGGGAGATGGGGTGAGGGAGTGAGTGGGGGTGGAATGGGGAAGAGCAATGGTTTGAAAGCATTCTCACAGGGTTCCCCCTGGCAGTGGCAAATCTCCCACTGCACTCACCAGCACCTGCTTCCTATCATCACTGCCAACTTCCGGGCTCTCCTGTTACCCAACCCTGGCCACCTGGTTCTCTTGTTCCTCAGCATTGGCCGCCAGCACTCTCCTGTTCTCCAATATCGGCTACTGGTGCTCTCCTGCTCCTGGCCACCAGTGCTCTTCTGTCCAGCACCAACAGTGGGGGACTCCTCATTGGTGCTGATAGTGCTGTCTCTCCTGTGTCCACCACCGTTAAAGGGTGGCATGGGATGACATAAAAAAAGTAAAAAATCAGAACGGTGCAGGGCATAGCCTGCTGGGACTATGGGCCCCTCAAGTGGCTGGGCCCCATACCATTGCATTGCCTGTACCCTGTGTACAACTCGCTTTGTTTAGATTTCCATGGAAACTAAACTACTCATTTCTATCAGTATTTATGAGTCCTGGCATGGCACCCTCTGAAGCGTTTGAGGCCTAAAGCTTGTGCGCCACTGTAACCACTCTCACTACTACTTTTGCCACAGTTCTTACTGCAGATTGCACTGGCCAAAGTTGTTTAATTTCAACTGTACTTATCATGGTTTTTGCTAGCACCCGCTTGAGGCCACAGTAAACCATAGTTCCAGTACACATTGGTTAACGCGGTGCATTGACCGCAGGAGGAATTGGGCTTAAAATTTAAGAGATCTGAGCATTAAAGCTCAACCGGCCCAAGGTTGGGTGCATGCACCAGGCGAACAATCTGTTCGCCATGGCCGCACACATCCAGCGCATGCATATTGAGAAAACATTGTCCCCGTGCGAACAAATGGGCCACTGCGAATGGACCTGAATAGGTCCAATCTCCACAGCTCACAACTGCCTGTCCTCCAAGACTTAGTAAATAGAACCCATATTTACTGTCAACCTTCTGATTGGATACCAGCAAGAGGCTATCCCCCTTCAGTGAGCCCAGTGAAGCTAATTGAATATGCCGCTTAATGTAGCAATCTGAGTAAATGTATTTTTTCCCTGTAATCTCACAGCGTGTTGAAGGCAGATATATTTAGGATTCACTTTCTGCATTATATAGATAGGATGTTGTTCAGTTGTGACTAAAGCGTATTCAATCATCCTCTGGAAAATGGAGTGAAAGAGCACAGGTTATAAAATACATTTACAGATAATTACAGTCTGAGCTAAGCTGGGAAGGTTACACGATGCATGAAAGTTATTTTTCACCGTGTTAATTTTTTTGTATCTGTTCCAAATGTGATTATAAAATAGAAAAACAGTTTGGCTGAAATGTGATTTAAATCCAACTTTGCAAATAACTTAACAACAATGCTGAGCAAATCTGTTTTCTGTGATCTCCTGCAACCACTCACTACAGTATTTGTAGATATGTGGACGCAAATGTTGAATCCGTATGTATGCAATCTTGCTCTTGTGCTGCTCCCTGTGTGTTCTCAGAAAGATATCTCACCCAACAAAGAACTGAACCGAATGTCATATGGAATTTGGCTTCCTTTTAGAAAACTGGGAAACGTGAGATCATGTGCATTCAAAAGAGAAGTAATTATGGGCATGAAATGAAATATGGTATCACAGTGCCAAATGGAGAACGTGGCTACACTGACAGCACAAAAATAAAACAAACATGCAAAAAGATATGTAATAAGGGAGTAATTCAGACCTGATCACTGGGCTGCTAATCTTCGGAGCCCAGCAATCATGTAGCTGCCGCCTCGCCAGAGAGAAAAACCCGCCCATGTGCACGGCTGAAAATTGCTTTGGAGCAGTGCGAATTCCTGCAAATCTATCTGCGATCACTGGTCATTGATCTCCCCCCCCCCCCCCTTGTGTGCAGTTGCTGAGTAGCCACATAGTTACTCAGTGGCTGTGATGAAAGTGTGAGGACAGTACCAGAGCTAACGTCACAGGGCCTCCCTTGAAACAGCTGTGTCCATCTGCTTTTTCCCTTGACACTTCCAGGAAATGGCTGGATGCCTCTCCCAAACACCATCAGCCTGTCAATCTCCCTGCATCCATTTGCAGCCTTGGGTGCTTGGACAAAATCATTTGCTGGTCACGACCAATAAAAAGACTTCTCCAGCGCTCGCATATGTAAGACACCTCTCTGGTGTCTTACATTTGTGAGTACCCTGTGTGGGAAGCGGGCGGGCAACTGACATCCACTGACATGGAACCATGGGAATTACAATGGGAAAGCCCAAGTGGAGCGGAATGCACAAGCCGAGATTGTTTACAATCTTTGCTTCTCCCACATAATGGGGGTTGGGCCCGCCCACCAGCCTATCGGGAGCGGGCATTGGAGGAGTGGAGGGTTTGTCACTGGAGGGAGTGTGAGTATATTTTCCAGGAGACCGATTGGTGGTGAACCTCTTTAGGTATGTATAATGTGTGTGATTATAGCATGTACTAAAACTTTACTTTTCTTAGGTGTCTGTGTTTTTTTTTACTATCTGCATTGGTGTAGAACTACAAGACCCGGTGAGCCCGTTAATGCCCCGCATGCTGGGACTTGTGTTTATCCAAGTCCCTGCATGCGGTGCATGCTTGCTGGGTATTTTAGTTCCACAACAATGTAAAATAATAATGCCTATTTTTACACAAAAATCGGCCCGGTGCCCACCATCCATGGGGCACCGGGGACAGCACCAGGCTTCAGCCCAGGCAGAATTAACTCTAAAGGGGGACCCCTGTATTGGTGGTCCCCACTCCTCCAGGGTCCGTGCCCATGCTGACCATGGATGAATGCTTTGGCCAGGGGAACTTGCATAAATAGTTTCCCCAGGCTGTGGCATTACCCTGTCAGCTGTTTGGACTCGGTGCTGGTTGCCAAAATATGGGGCACACCTACTCATTTTGTCCCCCATATTTTGGGAACCAAGACCGGCCCTTGATCCTGGTGCTGGTTTTAGAAATCCTGGTGATCCCCTATGTTTTTGTCCCCTGAATTTCTAAAACCAGGACTGGTTCTTTGAGCCCAGAGCTGGTTATGCTCAGGAGGAGGAACCCTATGCCATTTTTTTTTTTTTACTTTTACACATTTTTTGTGCCAGAACCATGCACAGATTGCATTGGTCTGTGCGTGATTCTGTCAAACTCGCCTGCCAGAGCTTGGTCTACTGTATGTGTCTTGCGATTTTTAATCACAGTTACCAGAAATCGCACCCTATTACATTTGCGAGTTATATACATTATAATATGAAAACATCTGGATGTGAATTGAAGTGTGAGAAAAAAATCGACAGGTCAAAATGTGTGCTTTTTGCAGCAAAAAGTGTGATTTTTTACCGCAATTTGCATCCTATTATATGTGCGATTTTTGGGAAATGTGCTAATTCAGATGTTTTTTGTCTAAAAAGTTTAAATATCTCATTCTATCACGTGTCACTCTTATGTCAGATCTGGCTGGTTGGAACAAAAACCTGGTAATATCTGGTAATATCTGAATGATCGTTTTTGTCAGTTTTCCAGTATTTCGAAGCAAGTGGTCAACTGTCATTTGCTTTCCTCCATTACCAGGTTTTTGTTCCAACCAGATAGATCAGACAATAAGGAGGTTATTCTGATTCACTCAGAAAGGCACAATCACTCTCTAATGGACAAAACAATATGCGGGGCTGATGTAACATGTGCAGAGAGAGTTGGGTGTTTTATTGTTTCTGTGCAGTGTAAATACAGGCTGCTTTATTTTTACACAATATAGATATCAGTTTGAAGTACACCCCCCACCCAAATCTAACTCTCTCATGTTACATCCGCTCCACCTGCAGTGCATATGGTTTTGTCTATTAGAGAGTGATTGTGCCTTTCCGATAAATCTGTAGATGTGTGGCCAACTTAAGTGTGAAGATTGAGGCACTGTTCCCCATGTCACACGCCCTGAGTGCAGATGAAAAATTAACTTTTATTTACTGTCAAAGAAAACTCTTACCATCAAAATTCTTAAAAGTAATATTAACCCAGAAACAGTAGAGAAATGTACAGTTGCTATGCTAGAAAACAAGTGTTACTTACACATATTTTTTTGAATTGAAGTAGAATAAATAGAAAGTGTTTTCTTCATTTGATGGCAAAAAAAGGAGTTATATTTATATTGACAGCAATACAAACAGGAACGGTGAGAGAATGATGGAATTCTATGTTATTTTCCAATCTCCATAACTAGGAGGGAGAGAATGCAGTAACTACTCTGCTGAAATGCAAGCAGTATACTGCATTTTTCTGTAGTCAGTCATTTTATAAATTGTGCCGTATTATTGCTGCCCAGAAAATCCTGTCATAAAATCACAATGACTATTTCTCGCTGTGCAGTTTTTTGCATGCTAGGGATATACCATTTACAGTATATATATTTGGCTTATTCCCACAAATTTGTATTTTTAGCAAGCAAATGAAAAGTAACCATTCTACAGTTTTTTGCTGCTAAACAGTGGGGGAGTTTTTCCTTTTCTTTCTGTCAATAGTAGTAGAATAGTATCTCTTAAGTGCATCATACTGTATGTGTTAAGCCTCCACATTGAATAGGCCAAATACAATGCATGAATCTGTACTTTCAAGTCATAACAATTGCACTTGTGTTTGGATTATAGAGAATGTACAAGACAAACCAATGTGCACAGTACAAAAACATCACTTTTTAATTATATTAATATAATGAATTATACTACATGTGTGGCTATTTGTTTGGGGGCGTGGACAGAGTGATTTGCGCCATTTTAGCAATGCCCCCCCCCCAACGTGCAGTACCCTTTTTAAGGCATTGCACTGCAGTAGTTCACACTGATGCGCTGTCTCTGCCTGCCTGGCCAGCTCATGTGCGAGATCTCAATATTATCGCAAGATCTCGGGTGCAGCCTGGAGCCAGCAGCAGGGAGAGCATTGTCCCTGCAGTAGGGATAGGACAACGCTAGCCCTG
Organism: Crinia signifera; assembly: GCF_055691185.1. Classification (NCBI taxonomy): domain Eukaryota; kingdom Metazoa; phylum Chordata; class Amphibia; order Anura; family Myobatrachidae; genus Crinia; species Crinia signifera. The sequence goes on from NC_139221.1 coordinate 225,722,183, forward strand.
AGCTGGCAAAGCGGTCAGGGGTGATTTAACGCCTGGGCAGCTGTTAATACATCGCCCCAGCCGCTAATCATTGGGGGGTGATTGCAGGGAACAGCCCTGCTGAGCGTAACTCAGCGGGCTATCACTAGCGCACGTTAGGTGCGCTAGTAATAAATTAGGGAAAACTTAATCTCCCCCAGTTAACTAGCGTTAAGTGCATTTCAGCATTTAGCGCTAGTTCATACATCTGCCCCATTGTGTGGATTTAGGCCCTAGAGTGAGAGGTGTGGAAACAATAAGAAACTATGCACTAGTTTGTAAAGAAATAAGAAATTGGAGAGAAAAAGTAACAATGTGGCATAAACATCATACTTCACCAAGTAGTGAAGTAGCGGTGATGTCCCCGAAGAGTCTAGCAAACTTCCCAAGCAGGATGGGTGATAATGTCACCCATGGGTGATAATGGGTGATAATGTCATGGGTGATAATGTCACCCATGGGTGATTTCATTATCTTACCACCATAGATGAATCGCATGGCAGAAGAATAAGGAGGATTTGTAGTTCAAGAAAATGGAAGTCGCTGTCCACCCTGTGCGATTCTGATGCGATTTTGACTATATAGTCCAAATTGTAGGCCAAATTGTACCTTGTGTACACACCAATAAAGTAAAAAAAAAAAAAACAATTATAATATATAAATTTTAAATTACTGTTCCCAAAATGGTGGTAGCAGTGAGTATACCAATGCACTTTAAGTAGATCTTATTAGGTACCAGTGCATATAATTTCCCTGTAGCTTTTATTGTGCATTTGTAGATGAAAATAATAATCAATACTTATGTAAATGTTCTGGAGTTCCAGTCAATTTACCAGCAGAGGTCCAATTGCCCTGTATAAGTCAGGATCTGAAAAAAGCGTCCATAAATTAGCAAGAGTTCCTCACCAGTGGCTGTATCTTTCGCAGACGTCGGCTAGGACCATTTTTTTTTTAAATTGAGTAATTTTTATTAACATTTTTTAACAATTGCATAACCTATACATATATATGCTGTCATAAAAGTTCTACCTGAGGGCACTTGTATTTTTGACATTTACTATCCCGAAAATATGGCAATTCGTATTCGTATTGATGTGCTATCAATACGAATACGATTTCGGGATAGTAAATGTCAAAAATAAGTGTATTTCTGGATACAAATACACCTATTTTTTTTAAATTTCCTTTAGTAAATTTCCCCCAATATATATGAAATATAAAGTAACAGAGAGAAACATTTTATCACATCGTAACACTCCATATATAGGATAAAGATATAAAACATGTACCCAAAGACGCCATTTGGGAGTGTATAATGTCAGAACATTAGATATTAAAGTGATTGTACCCTAACAAATTGTGACAAAGCATAAGTAGTGAAGGATATATCACGGATAGCTAACAGGGGCAGCTAGGACCTTCTTAGATGGTTTGCAAAATTTGCTTGTCCACATCTGGATGTAGAGATATAGCAATGGGCTCATCCTGTTTTGGTGTGTTCCCACATCTTTATCAGGAGCTGAGAGGGGAGGGGGGAAGGGTGAGAGGGGAGGGAGAGGGGAAAGGAGGAGCAAGCATGGAGGGGGATGAAGGAGGTGGAAAAGTGGAAAGGGGAGGGAACAGAAGAGAGGGGGAGATGGGGTGAGGGAGTGAGTGGGGGTGGAATGGGGAAGAGCAATGGTTTGAAAGCATTCTCACAGGGTTCCCCCTGGCAGTGGCAAATCTCCCACTGCACTCACCAGCACCTGCTTCCTATCATCACTGCCAACTTCCGGGCTCTCCTGTTACCCAACCCTGGCCACCTGGTTCTCTTGTTCCTCAGCATTGGCCGCCAGCACTCTCCTGTTCTCCAATATCGGCTACTGGTGCTCTCCTGCTCCTGGCCACCAGTGCTCTTCTGTCCAGCACCAACAGTGGGGGACTCCTCATTGGTGCTGATAGTGCTGTCTCTCCTGTGTCCACCACCGTTAAAGGGTGGCATGGGATGACATAAAAAAAGTAAAAAATCAGAACGGTGCAGGGCATAGCCTGCTGGGACTATGGGCCCCTCAAGTGGCTGGGCCCCATACCATTGCATTGCCTGTACCCTGTGTACAACTCGCTTTGTTTAGATTTCCATGGAAACTAAACTACTCATTTCTATCAGTATTTATGAGTCCTGGCATGGCACCCTCTGAAGCGTTTGAGGCCTAAAGCTTGTGCGCCACTGTAACCACTCTCACTACTACTTTTGCCACAGTTCTTACTGCAGATTGCACTGGCCAAAGTTGTTTAATTTCAACTGTACTTATCATGGTTTTTGCTAGCACCCGCTTGAGGCCACAGTAAACCATAGTTCCAGTACACATTGGTTAACGCGGTGCATTGACCGCAGGAGGAATTGGGCTTAAAATTTAAGAGATCTGAGCATTAAAGCTCAACCGGCCCAAGGTTGGGTGCATGCACCAGGCGAACAATCTGTTCGCCATGGCCGCACACATCCAGCGCATGCATATTGAGAAAACATTGTCCCCGTGCGAACAAATGGGCCACTGCGAATGGACCTGAATAGGTCCAATCTCCACAGCTCACAACTGCCTGTCCTCCAAGACTTAGTAAATAGAACCCATATTTACTGTCAACCTTCTGATTGGATACCAGCAAGAGGCTATCCCCCTTCAGTGAGCCCAGTGAAGCTAATTGAATATGCCGCTTAATGTAGCAATCTGAGTAAATGTATTTTTTCCCTGTAATCTCACAGCGTGTTGAAGGCAGATATATTTAGGATTCACTTTCTGCATTATATAGATAGGATGTTGTTCAGTTGTGACTAAAGCGTATTCAATCATCCTCTGGAAAATGGAGTGAAAGAGCACAGGTTATAAAATACATTTACAGATAATTACAGTCTGAGCTAAGCTGGGAAGGTTACACGATGCATGAAAGTTATTTTTCACCGTGTTAATTTTTTTGTATCTGTTCCAAATGTGATTATAAAATAGAAAAACAGTTTGGCTGAAATGTGATTTAAATCCAACTTTGCAAATAACTTAACAACAATGCTGAGCAAATCTGTTTTCTGTGATCTCCTGCAACCACTCACTACAGTATTTGTAGATATGTGGACGCAAATGTTGAATCCGTATGTATGCAATCTTGCTCTTGTGCTGCTCCCTGTGTGTTCTCAGAAAGATATCTCACCCAACAAAGAACTGAACCGAATGTCATATGGAATTTGGCTTCCTTTTAGAAAACTGGGAAACGTGAGATCATGTGCATTCAAAAGAGAAGTAATTATGGGCATGAAATGAAATATGGTATCACAGTGCCAAATGGAGAACGTGGCTACACTGACAGCACAAAAATAAAACAAACATGCAAAAAGATATGTAATAAGGGAGTAATTCAGACCTGATCACTGGGCTGCTAATCTTCGGAGCCCAGCAATCATGTAGCTGCCGCCTCGCCAGAGAGAAAAACCCGCCCATGTGCACGGCTGAAAATTGCTTTGGAGCAGTGCGAATTCCTGCAAATCTATCTGCGATCACTGGTCATTGATCTCCCCCCCCCCCCCTTGTGTGCAGTTGCTGAGTAGCCACATAGTTACTCAGTGGCTGTGATGAAAGTGTGAGGACAGTACCAGAGCTAACGTCACAGGGCCTCCCTTGAAACAGCTGTGTCCATCTGCTTTTTCCCTTGACACTTCCAGGAAATGGCTGGATGCCTCTCCCAAACACCATCAGCCTGTCAATCTCCCTGCATCCATTTGCAGCCTTGGGTGCTTGGACAAAATCATTTGCTGGTCACGACCAATAAAAAGACTTCTCCAGCGCTCGCATATGTAAGACACCTCTCTGGTGTCTTACATTTGTGAGTACCCTGTGTGGGAAGCGGGCGGGCAACTGACATCCACTGACATGGAACCATGGGAATTACAATGGGAAAGCCCAAGTGGAGCGGAATGCACAAGCCGAGATTGTTTACAATCTTTGCTTCTCCCACATAATGGGGGTTGGGCCCGCCCACCAGCCTATCGGGAGCGGGCATTGGAGGAGTGGAGGGTTTGTCACTGGAGGGAGTGTGAGTATATTTTCCAGGAGACCGATTGGTGGTGAACCTCTTTAGGTATGTATAATGTGTGTGATTATAGCATGTACTAAAACTTTACTTTTCTTAGGTGTCTGTGTTTTTTTTTACTATCTGCATTGGTGTAGAACTACAAGACCCGGTGAGCCCGTTAATGCCCCGCATGCTGGGACTTGTGTTTATCCAAGTCCCTGCATGCGGTGCATGCTTGCTGGGTATTTTAGTTCCACAACAATGTAAAATAATAATGCCTATTTTTACACAAAAATCGGCCCGGTGCCCACCATCCATGGGGCACCGGGGACAGCACCAGGCTTCAGCCCAGGCAGAATTAACTCTAAAGGGGGACCCCTGTATTGGTGGTCCCCACTCCTCCAGGGTCCGTGCCCATGCTGACCATGGATGAATGCTTTGGCCAGGGGAACTTGCATAAATAGTTTCCCCAGGCTGTGGCATTACCCTGTCAGCTGTTTGGACTCGGTGCTGGTTGCCAAAATATGGGGCACACCTACTCATTTTGTCCCCCATATTTTGGGAACCAAGACCGGCCCTTGATCCTGGTGCTGGTTTTAGAAATCCTGGTGATCCCCTATGTTTTTGTCCCCTGAATTTCTAAAACCAGGACTGGTTCTTTGAGCCCAGAGCTGGTTATGCTCAGGAGGAGGAACCCTATGCCATTTTTTTTTTTTTACTTTTACACATTTTTTGTGCCAGAACCATGCACAGATTGCATTGGTCTGTGCGTGATTCTGTCAAACTCGCCTGCCAGAGCTTGGTCTACTGTATGTGTCTTGCGATTTTTAATCACAGTTACCAGAAATCGCACCCTATTACATTTGCGAGTTATATACATTATAATATGAAAACATCTGGATGTGAATTGAAGTGTGAGAAAAAAATCGACAGGTCAAAATGTGTGCTTTTTGCAGCAAAAAGTGTGATTTTTTACCGCAATTTGCATCCTATTATATGTGCGATTTTTGGGAAATGTGCTAATTCAGATGTTTTTTGTCTAAAAAGTTTAAATATCTCATTCTATCACGTGTCACTCTTATGTCAGATCTGGCTGGTTGGAACAAAAACCTGGTAATATCTGGTAATATCTGAATGATCGTTTTTGTCAGTTTTCCAGTATTTCGAAGCAAGTGGTCAACTGTCATTTGCTTTCCTCCATTACCAGGTTTTTGTTCCAACCAGATAGATCAGACAATAAGGAGGTTATTCTGATTCACTCAGAAAGGCACAATCACTCTCTAATGGACAAAACAATATGCGGGGCTGATGTAACATGTGCAGAGAGAGTTGGGTGTTTTATTGTTTCTGTGCAGTGTAAATACAGGCTGCTTTATTTTTACACAATATAGATATCAGCTTGAAGTACACCCCCCACCCAAATCTAACTCTCTCATGTTACATCCGCTCCACCTGCAGTGCATATGGTTTTGTCTATTAGAGAGTGATTGTGCCTTTCCGATAAATCTGTAGATGTGTGGCCAACTTAAGTGTGAAGATTGAGGCACTGTTCCCCATGTCACACGCCCTGAGTGCAGATGAAAAATTAACTTTTATTTACTGTCAAAGAAAACTCTTACCATCAAAATTCTTAAAAGTAATATTAACCCAGAAACAGTAGAGAAATGTACAGTTGCTATGCTAGAAAACAAGTGTTACTTACACATATTTTTTTGAATTGAAGTAGAATAAATAGAAAGTGTTTTCTTCATTTGATGGCAAAAAAAGGAGTTATATTTATATTGACAGCAATACAAACAGGAACGGTGAGAGAATGATGGAATTCTATGTTATTTTCCAATCTCCATAACTAGGAGGGAGAGAATGCAGTAACTACTCTGCTGAAATGCAAGCAGTATACTGCATTTTTCTGTAGTCAGTCATTTTATAAATTGTGCCGTATTATTGCTGCCCAGAAAATCCTGTCATAAAATCACAATGACTATTTCTCGCTGTGCAGTTTTTTGCATGCTAGGGATATACCATTTACAGTATATATATTTGGCTTATTCCCACAAATTTGTATTTTTAGCAAGCAAATGAAAAGTAACCATTCTACAGTTTTTTGCTGCTAAACAGTGGGGGAGTTTTTCCTTTTCTTTCTGTCAATAGTAGTAGAATAGTATCTCTTAAGTGCATCATACTGTATGTGTTAAGCCTCCACATTGAATAGGCCAAATACAATGCATGAATCTGTACTTTCAAGTCATAACAATTGCACTTGTGTTTGGATTATAGAGAATGTACAAGACAAACCAATGTGCACAGTACAAAAACATCACTTTTTAATTATATTAATATAATGAATTATACTACATGTGTGGCTATTTGTTTGGGGGCGTGGACAGAGTGATTTGCGCCATTTTAGCAATGCCCCCCCCCCAACGTGCAGTACCCTTTTTAAGGCATTGCACTGCAGTAGTTCACACTGATGCGCTGTCTCTGCCTGCCTGGCCAGCTCATGTGCGAGATCTCAATATTATCGCAAGATCTCGGGTGCAGCCTGGAGCCAGCAGCAGGGAGAGCATTGTCCCTGCAGTAGGGATAGGACAACGCTAGCCCTGAGCTGGCAAAGCGGTCAGGGGTGATTTAACGCCTGGGCAGCTGTTAATACATCGCCCCAGCCGCTAATCATTGGGGGGTGATTGCAGGGAACAGCCCTGCTGAGCGTAACTCAGCGGGCTATCACTAGCGCACGTTAGGTGCGCTAGTAATAAATTAGGGAAAACTTAATCTCCCCCAGTTAACTAGCGTTAAGTGCATTTCAGCATTTAGCGCTAGTTCATACATCTGCCCCATTGTGTGGATTTAGGCCCTAGAGTGAGAGGTGTGGAAACAATAAGAAACTATGCACTAGTTTGTAAAGAAATAAGAAATTGGAGAGAAAAAGTAACAATGTGGCATAAACATCATACTTCACCAAGTAGTGAAGTAGCGGTGATGTCCCCGAAGAGTCTAGCAAACTTCCCAAGCAGGATGGGTGATAATGTCACCCATGGGTGATAATGGGTGATAATGTCATGGGTGATAATGTCACCCATGGGTGATTTCATTATCTTACCACCATAGATGAATCGCATGGCAGAAGAATAAGGAGGATTTGTAGTTCAAGAAAATGGAAGTCGCTGTCCACCCTGTGCGATTCTGATGCGATTTTGACTATATAGTCCAAATTGTAGGCCAAATTGTACCTTGTGTACACACCAATAAAGTAAAAAAAAAAAAAACAATTATAATATATAAATTTTAAATTACTGTTCCCAAAATGGTGGTAGCAGTGAGTATACCAATGCACTTTAAGTAGATCTTATTAGGTACCAGTGCATATAATTTCCCTGTAGCTTTTATTGTGCATTTGTAGATGAAAATAATAATCAATACTTATGTAAATGTTCTGGAGTTCCAGTCAATTTACCAGCAGAGGTCCAATTGCCCTGTATAAGTCAGGATCTGAAAAAAGCGTCCATAAATTAGCAAGAGTTCCTCACCAGTGGCTGTATCTTTCGCAGACGTCGGCTAGGACCATTTTTTTTTTAAATTGAGTAATTTTTATTAACATTTTTTAACAATTGCATAACCTATACATATATATGCTGTCATAAAAGTTCTACCTGAGGGCACTTGTATTTTTGACATTTACTATCCCGAAAATATGGCAATTCGTATTCGTATTGATGTGCTATCAATACGAATACGATTTCGGGATAGTAAATGTCAAAAATAAGTGTATTTCTGGATACAAATACACCTATTTTTTTTAAATTTCCTTTAGTAAATTTCCCCCAATATATGAAATATAAAGTAACAGAGAGAAACATTTTATCACATCGTAACACTCCATATATAGGATAAAGATATAAAACATGTACCCAAAGACGCCATTTGGGAGTGTATAATGTCAGAACATTAGATATTAAAGTGATTGTACCCTAACAAATTGTGACAAAGCATAAGTAGTGAAGGATATATCACGGATAGCTAACAGGGGCAGCTAGGACCTTCTTAGATGGTTTGCAAAATTTGCTTGTCCACATCTGGATGTAGAGATATAGCAATGGGCTCATCCTGTTTTGGTGTGTTCCCACATCTTTATCAGGAGCTGAGAGGGGAGGGGGGAAGGGTGAGAGGGGAGGGAGAGGGGAAAGGAGGAGCAAGCATGGAGGGGGATGAAGGAGGTGGAAAAGTGGAAAGGGGAGGGAACAGAAGAGAGGGGGAGATGGGGTGAGGGAGTGAGTGGGGGTGGAATGGGGAAGAGCAATGGTTTGAAAGCATTCTCACAGGGTTCCCCCTGGCAGTGGCAAATCTCCCACTGCACTCACCAGCACCTGCTTCCTATCATCACTGCCAACTTCGGGCTCTCCTGTTACCCAACCCTGGCCACCTGGTTCTCTTGTTCCTCAGCATTGGCCGCCAGCACTCTCCTGTTCTCCAATATCGGCTACTGGTGCTCTCCTGCTCCTGGCCACCAGTGCTCTTCTGTCCAGCACCAACAGTGGGGGACTCCTCATTGGTGCTGATAGTGCTGTCTCTCCTGTGTCCACCACCGTTAAAGGGTGGCATGGGATGACATAAAAAAAGTAAAAAATCAGAACGGTGCAGGGCATAGCCTGCTGGGACTATGGGCCCCTCAAGTGGCTGGGCCCCATACCATTGCATTGCCTGTACCCTGTGTACAACTCGCTTTGTTTAGATTTCCATGGAAACTAAACTACTCATTTCTATCAGTATTTATGAGTCCTGGCATGGCACCCTCTGAAGCGTTTGAGGCCTAAAGCTTGTGCGCCACTGTAACCACTCTCACTACTACTTTTGCCACAGTTCTTACTGCAGATTGCACTGGCCAAAGTTGTTTAATTTCAACTGTACTTATCATGGTTTTTGCTAGCACCCGCTTGAGGCCACAGTAAACCATAGTTCCAGTACACATTGGTTAACGCGGTGCATTGACCGCAGGAGGAATTGGGCTTAAAATTTAAGAGATCTGAGCATTAAAGCTCAACCGGCCCAAGGTTGGGTGCATGCACCAGGCGAACAATCTGTTCGCCATGGCCGCACACATCCAGCGCATGCATATTGAGAAAACATTGTCCCCGTGCGAACAAATGGGCCACTGCGAATGGACCTGAATAGGTCCAATCTCCACAGCTCACAACTGCCTGTCCTCCAAGACTTAGTAAATAGAACCCATATTTACTGTCAACCTTCTGATTGGATACCAGCAAGAGGCTATCCCCCTTCAGTGAGCCCAGTGAAGCTAATTGAATATGCCGCTTAATGTAGCAATCTGAGTAAATGTATTTTTTCCCTGTAATCTCACAGCGTGTTGAAGGCAGATATATTTAGGATTCACTTTCTGCATTATATAGATAGGATGTTGTTCAGTTGTGACTAAAGCGTATTCAATCATCCTCTGGAAAATGGAGTGAAAGAGCACAGGTTATAAAATACATTTACAGATAATTACAGTCTGAGCTAAGCTGGGAAGGTTACACGATGCATGAAAGTTATTTTTCACCGTGTTAATTTTTTTGTATCTGTTCCAAATGTGATTATAAAATAGAAAAACAGTTTGGCTGAAATGTGATTTAAATCCAACTTTGCAAATAACTTAACAACAATGCTGAGCAAATCTGTTTTCTGTGATCTCCTGCAACCACTCACTACAGTATTTGTAGATATGTGGACGCAAATGTTGAATCCGTATGTATGCAATCTTGCTCTTGTGCTGCTCCCTGTGTGTTCTCAGAAAGATATCTCACCCAACAAAGAACTGAACCGAATGTCATATGGAATTTGGCTTCCTTTTAGAAAACTGGGAAACGTGAGATCATGTGCATTCAAAAGAGAAGTAATTATGGGCATGAAATGAAATATGGTATCACAGTGCCAAATGGAGAACGTGGCTACACTGACAGCACAAAAATAAAACAAACATGCAAAAAGATATGTAATAAGGGAGTAATTCAGACCTGATCACTGGGCTGCTAATCTTCGGAGCCCAGCAATCATGTAGCTGCCGCCTCGCCAGAGAGAAAAACCCGCCCATGTGCACGGCTGAAAATTGCTTTGGAGCAGTGCGAATTCCTGCAAATCTATCTGCGATCACTGGTCATTGATCTCCCCCCCCCCCCCCCTTGTGTGCAGTTGCTGAGTAGCCACATAGTTACTCAGTGGCTGTGATGAAAGTGTGAGGACAGTACCAGAGCTAACGTCACAGGGCCTCCCTTGAAACAGCTGTGTCCATCTGCTTTTTCCCTTGACACTTCCAGGAAATGGCTGGATGCCTCTCCCAAACACCATCAGCCTGTCAATCTCCCTGCATCCATTTGCAGCCTTGGGTGCTTGGACAAAATCATTTGCTGGTCACGACCAATAAAAAGACTTCTCCAGCGCTCGCATATGTAAGACACCTCTCTGGTGTCTTACATTTGTGAGTACCCTGTGTGGGAAGCGGGCGGGCAACTGACATCCACTGACATGGAACCATGGGAATTACAATGGGAAAGCCCAAGTGGAGCGGAATGCACAAGCCGAGATTGTTTACAATCTTTGCTTCTCCCACATAATGGGGGTTGGGCCCGCCCACCAGCCTATCGGGAGCGGGCATTGGAGGAGTGGAGGGTTTGTCACTGGAGGGAGTGTGAGTATATTTTCCAGGAGACCGATTGGTGGTGAACCTCTTTAGGTATGTATAATGTGTGTGATTATAGCATGTACTAAAACTTTACTTTTCTTAGGTGTCTGTGTTTTTTTTTACTATCTGCATTGGTGTAGAACTACAAGACCCGGTGAGCCCGTTAATGCCCCGCATGCTGGGACTTGTGTTTATCCAAGTCCCTGCATGCGGTGCATGCTTGCTGGGTATTTTAGTTCCACAACAATGTAAAATAATAATGCCTATTTTTACACAAAAATCGGCCCGGTGCCCACCATCCATGGGGCACCGGGGACAGCACCAGGCTTCAGCCCAGGCAGAATTAACTCTAAAGGGGGACCCCTGTATTGGTGGTCCCCACTCCTCCAGGGTCCGTGCCCATGCTGACCATGGATGAATGCTTTGGCCAGGGGAACTTGCATAAATAGTTTCCCCAGGCTGTGGCATTACCCTGTCAGCTGTTTGGACTCGGTGCTGGTTGCCAAAATATGGGGCACACCTACTCATTTTGTCCCCCATATTTTGGGAACCAAGACCGGCCCTTGATCCTGGTGCTGGTTTTAGAAATCCTGGTGATCCCCTATGTTTTTGTCCCCTGAATTTCTAAAACCAGGACTGGTTCTTTGAGCCCAGAGCTGGTTATGCTCAGGAGGAGGAACCCTATGCCATTTTTTTTTTTTTACTTTTACACATTTTTTGTGCCAGAACCATGCACAGATTGCATTGGTCTGTGCGTGATTCTGTCAAACTCGCCTGCCAGAGCTTGGTCTACTGTATGTGTCTTGCGATTTTTAATCACAGTTACCAGAAATCGCACCCTATTACATTTGCGAGTTATATACATTATAATATGAAAACATCTGGATGTGAATTGAAGTGTGAGAAAAAAATCGACAGGTCAAAATGTGTGCTTTTTGCAGCAAAAAGTGTGATTTTTTACCGCAATTTGCATCCTATTATATGTGCGATTTTTGGGAAATGTGCTAATTCAGATGTTTTTTGTCTAAAAAGTTTAAATATCTCATTCTATCACGTGTCACTCTTATGTCAGATCTGGCTGGTTGGAACAAAAACCTGGTAATATCTGGTAATATCTGAATGATCGTTTTTGTCAGTTTTCCAGTATTTCGAAGCAAGTGGTCAACTGTCATTTGCTTTCCTCCATTACCAGGTTTTTGTTCCAACCAGATAGATCAGACAATAAGGAGGTTATTCTGATTCACTCAGAAAGGCACAATCACTCTCTAATGGACAAAACAATATGCGGGGCTGATGTAACATGTGCAGAGAGAGTTGGGTGTTTTATTGTTTCTGTGCAGTGTAAATACAGGCTGCTTTATTTTTACACAATATAGATATCAGTTTGAAGTACACCCCCCACCCAAATCTAACTCTCTCATGTTACATCCGCTCCACCTGCAGTGCATATGGTTTTGTCTATTAGAGAGTGATTGTGCCTTTCCGATAAATCTGTAGATGTGTGGCCAACTTAAGTGTGAAGATTGAGGCACTGTTCCCCATGTCACACGCCCTGAGTGCAGATGAAAAATTAACTTTTATTTACTGTCAAAGAAAACTCTTACCATCAAAATTCTTAAAAGTAATATTAACCCAGAAACAGTAGAGAAATGTACAGTTGCTATGCTAGAAAACAAGTGTTACTTACACATATTTTTTTGAATTGAAGTAGAATAAATAGAAAGTGTTTTCTTCATTTGATGGCAAAAAAAGGAGTTATATTTATATTGACAGCAATACAAACAGGAACGGTGAGAGAATGATGGAATTCTATGTTATTTTCCAATCTCCATAACTAGGAGGGAGAGAATGCAGTAACTACTCTGCTGAAATGCAAGCAGTATACTGCATTTTTCTGTAGTCAGTCATTTTATAAATTGTGCCGTATTATTGCTGCCCAGAAAATCCTGTCATAAAATCACAATGACTATTTCTCGCTGTGCAGTTTTTTGCATGCTAGGGATATACCATTTACAGTATATATATTTGGCTTATTCCCACAAATTTGTATTTTTAGCAAGCAAATGAAAAGTAACCATTCTACAGTTTTTTGCTGCTAAACAGTGGGGGAGTTTTTCCTTTTCTTTCTGTCAATAGTAGTAGAATAGTATCTCTTAAGTGCATCATACTGTATGTGTTAAGCCTCCACATTGAATAGGCCAAATACAATGCATGAATCTGTACTTTCAAGTCATAACAATTGCACTTGTGTTTGGATTATAGAGAATGTACAAGACAAACCAATGTGCACAGTACAAAAACATCACTTTTTAATTATATTAATATAATGAATTATACTACATGTGTGGCTATTTGTTTGGGGGCGTGGACAGAGTGATTTGCGCCATTTTAGCAATGCCCCCCCCCCAACGTGCAGTACCCTTTTTAAGGCATTGCACTGCAGTAGTTCACACTGATGCGCTGTCTCTGCCTGCCTGGCCAGCTCATGTGCGAGATCTCAATATTATCGCAAGATCTCGGGTGCAGCCTGGAGCCAGCAGCAGGGAGAGCATTGTCCCTGCAGTAGGGATAGGACAACGCTAGCCCTGAGCTGGCAAAGCGGTCAGGGGTGATTTAACGCCTGGGCAGCTGTTAATACATCGCCCCAGCCGCTAATCATTGGGGGGTGATTGCAGGGAACAGCCCTGCTGAGCGTAACTCAGCGGGCTATCACTAGCGCACGTTAGGTGCGCTAGTAATAAATTAGGGAAAACTTAATCTCCCCCAGTTAACTAGCGTTAAGTGCATTTCAGCATTTAGCGCTAGTTCATACATCTGCCCCATTGTGTGGATTTAGGCCCTAGAGTGAGAGGTGTGGAAACAATAAGAAACTATGCACTAGTTTGTAAAGAAATAAGAAATTGGAGAGAAAAAGTAACAATGTGGCATAAACATCATACTTCACCAAGTAGTGAAGTAGCGGTGATGTCCCCGAAGAGTCTAGCAAACTTCCCAAGCAGGATGGGTGATAATGTCACCCATGGGTGATAATGGGTGATAATGTCATGGGTGATAATGTCACCCATGGGTGATTTCATTATCTTACCACCATAGATGAATCGCATGGCAGAAGAATAAGGAGGATTTGTAGTTCAAGAAAATGGAAGTCGCTGTCCACCCTGTGCGATTCTGATGCGATTTTGACTATATAGTCCAAATTGTAGGCCAAATTGTACCTTGTGTACACACCAATAAAGTAAAAAAAAAAAAAACAATTATAATATATAAATTTTAAATTACTGTTCCCAAAATGGTGGTAGCAGTGAGTATACCAATGCACTTTAAGTAGATCTTATTAGGTACCAGTGCATATAATTTCCCTGTAGCTTTTATTGTGCATTTGTAGATGAAAATAATAATCAATACTTATGTAAATGTTCTGGAGTTCCAGTCAATTTACCAGCAGAGGTCCAATTGCCCTGTATAAGTCAGGATCTGAAAAAAGCGTCCATAAATTAGCAAGAGTTCCTCACCAGTGGCTGTATCTTTCGCAGACGTCGGCTAGGACCATTTTTTTTTTAAATTGAGTAATTTTTATTAACATTTTTTAACAATTGCATAACCTATACATATATATGCTGTCATAAAAGTTCTACCTGAGGGCACTTGTATTTTTGACATTTACTATCCCGAAAATATGGCAATTCGTATTCGTATTGATGTGCTATCAATACGAATACGATTTCGGGATAGTAAATGTCAAAAATAAGTGTATTTCTGGATACAAATACACCTATTTTTTTTAAATTTCCTTTAGTAAATTTCCCCCAATATATGAAATATAAAGTAACAGAGAGAAACATTTTATCACATCGTAACACTCCATATATAGGATAAAGATATAAAACATGTACCCAAAGACGCCATTTGGGAGTGTATAATGTCAGAACATTAGATATTAAAGTGATTGTACCCTAACAAATTGTGACAAAGCATAAGTAGTGAAGGATATATCACGGATAGCTAACAGGGGCAGCTAGGACCTTCTTAGATGGTTTGCAAAATTTGCTTGTCCACATCTGGATGTAGAGATATAGCAATGGGCTCATCCTGTTTTGGTGTGTTCCCACATCTTTATCAGGAGCTGAGAGGGGAGGGGGGAAGGGTGAGAGGGGAGGGAGAGGGGAAAGGAGGAGCAAGCATGGAGGGGGATGAAGGAGGTGGAAAAGTGGAAAGGGGAGGGAACAGAAGAGAGGGGGAGATGGGGTGAGGGAGTGAGTGGGGGTGGAATGGGGAAGAGCAATGGTTTGAAAGCATTCTCACAGGGTTCCCCCTGGCAGTGGCAAATCTCCCACTGCACTCACCAGCACCTGCTTCCTATCATCACTGCCAACTTCCGGGCTCTCCTGTTACCCAACCCTGGCCACCTGGTTCTCTTGTTCCTCAGCATTGGCCGCCAGCACTCTCCTGTTCTCCAATATCGGCTACTGGTGCTCTCCTGCTCCTGGCCACCAGTGCTCTTCTGTCCAGCACCAACAGTGGGGGACTCCTCATTGGTGCTGATAGTGCTGTCTCTCCTGTGTCCACCACCGTTAAAGGGTGGCATGGGATGACATAAAAAAAGTAAAAAATCAGAACGGTGCAGGGCATAGCCTGCTGGGACTATGGGCCCCTCAAGTGGCTGGGCCCCATACCATTGCATTGCCTGTACCCTGTGTACAACTCGCTTTGTTTAGATTTCCATGGAAACTAAACTACTCATTTCTATCAGTATTTATGAGTCCTGGCATGGCACCCTCTGAAGCGTTTGAGGCCTAAAGCTTGTGCGCCACTGTAACCACTCTCACTACTACTTTTGCCACAGTTCTTACTGCAGATTGCACTGGCCAAAGTTGTTTAATTTCAACTGTACTTATCATGGTTTTTGCTAGCACCCGCTTGAGGCCACAGTAAACCATAGTTCCAGTACACATTGGTTAACGCGGTGCATTGACCGCAGGAGGAATTGGGCTTAAAATTTAAGAGATCTGAGCATTAAAGCTCAACCGGCCCAAGGTTGGGTGCATGCACCAGGCGAACAATCTGTTCGCCATGGCCGCACACATCCAGCGCATGCATATTGAGAAAACATTGTCCCCGTGCGAACAAATGGGCCACTGCGAATGGACCTGAATAGGTCCAATCTCCACAGCTCACAACTGCCTGTCCTCCAAGACTTAGTAAATAGAACCCATATTTACTGTCAACCTTCTGATTGGATACCAGCAAGAGGCTATCCCCCTTCAGTGAGCCCAGTGAAGCTAATTGAATATGCCGCTTAATGTAGCAATCTGAGTAAATGTATTTTTTCCCTGTAATCTCACAGCGTGTTGAAGGCAGATATATTTAGGATTCACTTTCTGCATTATATAGATAGGATGTTGTTCAGTTGTGACTAAAGCGTATTCAATCATCCTCTGGAAAATGGAGTGAAAGAGCACAGGTTATAAAATACATTTACAGATAATTACAGTCTGAGCTAAGCTGGGAAGGTTACACGATGCATGAAAGTTATTTTTCACCGTGTTAATTTTTTTGTATCTGTTCCAAATGTGATTATAAAATAGAAAAACAGTTTGGCTGAAATGTGATTTAAATCCAACTTTGCAAATAACTTAACAACAATGCTGAGCAAATCTGTTTTCTGTGATCTCCTGCAACCACTCACTACAGTATTTGTAGATATGTGGACGCAAATGTTGAATCCATATGTATGCAATCTTGCTCTTGTGCTGCTCCCTGTGTGTTCTCAGAAAGATATCTCACCCAACAAAGAACTGAACCGAATGTCATATGGAATTTGGCTTCCTTTTAGAAAACTGGGAAACGTGAGATCATGTGCATTCAAAAGAGAAGTAATTATGGGCATGAAATGAAATATGGTATCACAGTGCCAAATGGAGAACGTGGCTACACTGACAGCACAAAAATAAAACAAACATGCAAAAAGATATGTAATAAGGGAGTAATTCAGACCTGATCACTGGGCTGCTAATCTTCGGAGCCCAGCAATCATGTAGCTGCCGCCTCGCCAGAGAGAAAAACCCGCCCATGTGCACGGCTGAAAATTGCTTTGGAGCAGTGCGAATTCCTGCAAATCTATCTGCGATCACTGGTCATTGATCTCCCCCCCCCCCCCTTGTGTGCAGTTGCTGAGTAGCCACATAGTTACTCAGTGGCTGTGATGAAAGTGTGAGGACAGTACCAGAGCTAACGTCACAGGGCCTCCCTTGAAACAGCTGTGTCCATCTGCTTTTTCCCTTGACACTTCCAGGAAATGGCTGGATGCCTCTCCCAAACACCATCAGCCTGTCAATCTCCCTGCATCCATTTGCAGCCTTGGGTGCTTGGACAAAATCATTTGCTGGTCACGACCAATAAAAAGACTTCTCCAGCGCTCGCATATGTAAGACACCTCTCTGGTGTCTTACATTTGTGAGTACCCTGTGTGGGAAGCGGGCGGGCAACTGACATCCACTGACATGGAACCATGGGAATTACAATGGGAAAGCCCAAGTGGAGCGGAATGCACAAGCCGAGATTGTTTACAATCTTTGCTTCTCCCACATAATGGGGGTTGGGCCCGCCCACCAGCCTATCGAGAACGGGCATTGGAGGAGTGGAGGGTTTGTCACTGGAGGGAGTGTGAGTATATTTTCCAGGAGACCGATTGGTGGTGAACCTCTTTAGGTATGTATAATGTGTGTGATTATAGCATGTACTAAAACTTTACTTTTCTTAGGTGTCTGTGTTTTTTTTTACTATCTGCATTGGTGTAGAACTACAAGACCCGGTGAGCCCGTTAATGCCCCGCATGCTGGGACTTGTGTTTATCCAAGTCCCTGCATGCGGTGCATGCTTGCTGGGTATTTTAGTTCCACAACAATGTAAAATAATAATGCCTATTTTTACACAAAAATCGGCCCGGTGCCCACCATCCATGGGGCACCGGGGACAGCACCAGGCTTCAGCCCAGGCAGAATTAACTCTAAAGGGGGACCCCTGTATTGGTGGTCCCCACTCCTCCAGGGTCCGTGCCCATGCTGACCATGGATGAATGCTTTGGCCAGGGGAACTTGCATAAATAGTTTCCCCAGGCTGTGGCATTACCCTGTCAGCTGTTTGGACTCGGTGCTGGTTGCCAAAATATGGGGCACACCTACTCATTTTGTCCCCCATATTTTGGGAACCAAGACCGGCCCTTGATCCTGGTGCTGGTTTTAGAAATCCTGGTGATCCCCTATGTTTTTGTCCCCTGAATTTCTAAAACCAGGACTGGTTCTTTGAGCCCAGAGCTGGTTATGCTCAGGAGGAGGAACCCTATGCCATTTTTTTTTTTTTACTTTTACACATTTTTTGTGCCAGAACCATGCACAGATTGCATTGGTCTGTGCGTGATTCTGTCAAACTCGCCTGCCAGAGCTTGGTCTACTGTATGTGTCTTGCGATTTTTAATCACAGTTACCAGAAATCGCACCCTATTACATTTGCGAGTTATATACATTATAATATGAAAACATCTGGATGTGAATTGAAGTGTGAGAAAAAAATCGACAGGTCAAAATGTGTGCTTTTTGCAGCAAAAAGTGTGATTTTTTACCGCAATTTGCATCCTATTATATGTGCGATTTTTGGGAAATGTGCTAATTCAGATGTTTTTTGTCTAAAAAGTTTAAATATCTCATTCTATCACGTGTCACTCTTATGTCAGATCTGGCTGGTTGGAACAAAAACCTGGTAATATCTGGTAATATCTGAATGATCGTTTTTGTCAGTTTTCCAGTATTTCGAAGCAAGTGGTCAACTGTCATTTGCTTTCCTCCATTACCAGGTTTTTGTTCCAACCAGATAGATCAGACAATAAGGAGGTTATTCTGATTCACTCAGAAAGGCACAATCACTCTCTAATGGACAAAACAATATGCGGGGCTGATGTAACATGTGCAGAGAGAGTTGGGTGTTTTATTGTTTCTGTGCAGTGTAAATACAGGCTGCTTTATTTTTACACAATATAGATATCAGTTTGAAGTACACCCCCCACCCAAATCTAACTCTCTCATGTTACATCCGCTCCACCTGCAGTGCATATGGTTTTGTCTATTAGAGAGTGATTGTGCCTTTCCGATAAATCTGTAGATGTGTGGCCAACTTAAGTGTGAAGATTGAGGCACTGTTCCCCATGTCACACGCCCTGGGTGCAGATGAAAAATTAACTTTTATTTACTGTCAAAGAAAACTCTTACCATCAAAATTCTTAAAAGTAATATTAACCCAGAAACAGTAGAGAAATGTACAGTTGCTATGCTAGAAAACAAGTGTTACTTACACATATTTTTTTGAATTGAAGTAGAATAAATAGAAAGTGTTTTCTTCATTTGATGGCAAAAAAAGGAGTTATATTTATATTGACAGCAATACAAACAGGAACGGTGAGAGAATGATGGAATTCTATGTTATTTTCCAATCTCCATAACTAGGAGGGAGAGAATGCAGTAACTACTCTGCTGAAATGCAAGCAGTATACTGCATTTTTCTGTAGTCAGTCATTTTATAAATTGTGCCGTATTATTGCTGCCCAGAAAATCCTGTCATAAAATCACAATGACTATTTCTCGCTGTGCAGTTTTTTGCATGCTAGGGATATACCATTTACAGTATATATATTTGGCTTATTCCCACAAATTTGTATTTTTAGCAAGCAAATGAAAAGTAACCATTCTACAGTTTTTTGCTGCTAAACAGTGGGGGAGTTTTTCCTTTTCTTTCTGTCAATAGTAGTAGAATAGTATCTCTTAAGTGCATCATACTGTATGTGTTAAGCCTCCACATTGAATAGGCCAAATACAATGCATGAATCTGTACTTTCAAGTCATAACAATTGCACTTGTGTTTGGATTATAGAGAATGTACAAGACAAACCAATGTGCACAGTACAAAAACATCACTTTTTAATTATATTAATATAATGAATTATACTACATGTGTGGCTATTTGTTTGGGGGCGTGGACAGAGTGATTTGCGCCATTTTAGCAATGCCCCCCCCCCAACGTGCAGTACCCTTTTTAAGGCATTGCACTGCAGTAGTTCACACTGATGCGCTGTCTCTGCCTGCCTGGCCAGCTCATGTGCGAGATCTCAATATTATCGCAAGATCTCGGGTGCAGCCTGGAGCCAGCAGCAGGGAGAGCATTGTCCCTGCAGTAGGGATAGGACAACGCTAGCCCTGAGCTGGCAAAGCGGTCAGGGGTGATTTAACGCCTGGGCAGCTGTTAATACATCGCCCCAGCCGCTAATCATTGGGGGGTGATTGCAGGGAACAGCCCTGCTGAGCGTAACTCAGCGGGCTATCACTAGCGCACGTTAGGTGCGCTAGTAATAAATTAGGGAAAACTTAATCTCCCCCAGTTAACTAGCGTTAAGTGCATTTCAGCATTTAGCGCTAGTTCATACATCTGCCCCATTGTGTGGATTTAGGCCCTAGAGTGAGAGGTGTGGAAACAATAAGAAACTATGCACTAGTTTGTAAAGAAATAAGAAATTGGAGAGAAAAAGTAACAATGTGGCATAAACATCATACTTCACCAAGTAGTGAAGTAGCGGTGATGTCCCCGAAGAGTCTAGCAAACTTCCCAAGCAGGATGGGTGATAATGTCACCCATGGGTGATAATGGGTGATAATGTCATGGGTGATAATGTCACCCATGGGTGATTTCATTATCTTACCACCATAGATGAATCACATGGCAGAAGAATAAGGAGGATTTGTAGTTCAAGAAAATGAAAGTCGCTGTCCACCCTAAATGAAAGGCTGTGTGGCCAAGAATGTGTCATTGATTACAAGGGACATTTCTGCTGATTTAGTGGAGAGTAGGGATTATATTGCAGATGTGTTTATTGTATGTGTTGAACTATGCATGTAACCACTTTGGGGCTCATTCAACACGACTCCCAGATGTAGCAGTTTCAGCATGTGCGTATAGAAGTAGCTTTCACAATCTTACTGAAATGGTTTTTCAAAAATATAATATACTGTCAACACAAATACACACAGAGGTTCTCAGGTTCTCCTTTATCATCACAATATTACCTGTCTGGCAGCTGACAAACGATTGTGAACCATTTAGGATGACAGGCGTTTTACAAGGAAATGGGAAATAATGGCCGATTGTTTGCTGGCTGTAAATGTGTTGGCCTTTCATCTCAGGTCAGCACGACAGAACTTGGGTGCGGAGACTTGAATGCTAACTAGGCAATTTATTTTCAGCATGACAAATCTTATTTTTTATGTGTCTGAAATATAAATGTGGCATCAGAAAGTCAAAATAGTCGGTACTTGTGTAGTTTCACGGCGCCAGCATGGGCGCAAGGGGACTCAGACGCCATGCTGGCGCCGTGAAACTACACAAGTTCCAAATAGTCTATCCAGAATATTATGTCCAGGTAGTGTTGATGTAGTAGGACAATATACTTTATGAACTGTAGGAGATTTCTACAATTTCAAGAAACATTCCGCTAAAAAGGTATCCTATTTGTGTCGTCTTTACCTCCTGAAGCATGCATACTGTATAACATTGGTGTGCTGAGAACCTGTCTTCTGGAGTATTATTTATTATAAGGAGATATTTATCTTATAATGCATTTTTTTTACTGGTTGAGAGTAGCCTCTCATATTGGGACCTTATTTTGTTTGACTCGCAAGACTGTGGATTTCCCACACGACCGCCGGCCCCGCCCCACCGCCCTTGCACGCAGCAATCCCCTGCATGGATGAGAATGGATGATTTCATCCATTCGCAGCCTTGAATCATTCAATGATCGACGACCATCAACTGATTTCTCTAGTGCTCGCAGATCTGAGACAACTCTGGGGCCTCTTAGATCTCCAGGCGTCCTGTGCGGGAAGCGTGCGGACAGCTGACATCCGCTGATGTCCCCCCGCACCCACGTCATTGGGTCATTACCATGGGAATGCCCAGCATTTTCATTGGAATGCCCATGAAACTGTGAGCGTTCCCATGGGCTGTACATCTCCCCCCGCCCCCCACCCGCACTGCTAGGCGCCAGCGGGATGGCGAACATGCAGTTTGCCATCTTGTAGATTTTGGGGTGGGCTTAAGCGCAGCCTAAATGTTGTTGTGGGTGTAGATAGGAAATGAAGAAAGTGAAATAAGATCTGAGAGAGAGTAGTAGGTAAAGTAAAATTTGATTTTTTGCTGCATAAACTGGTCTATACGGTGTGAGATCAGGGGTTCGGGCATAAATGGTGTTTTCGTCACACCTAATTGGGGTCCCCCAAATAGGGGATTTTCAGTGCAGTGTCACTTTCGTGAGTTTCCCGACAGGTGATCCCTTAGGATTCCTTTAATACATTGGTAGGCCTCTATTTATAGAGGTCTATGGTCTCACTTGGTGATTTGCACTAAAAAATTTCATTCGAGTAAAATGTCTTATTGGCAATTGGGAGGGAGCCAATAGCTCACAAACAATCTGAGCACAGAAAGACCTAACACTCAATGATTGACATATAACAGAGACAGAGGAAGGAGAGTCGATAGACTAATTAGCCTATGGGATTGTAAGGGAGTTCCACTGAATTGCCCTAAACCTACAAGGCAACCTCCCAATCTGTGAACCGAATTAGACATTTTACTCGAATGACATTTTTTTAGTGCAAATCACCAAGTCTACACCCACAACAACATTTAGGCTGCGCTTAAGCCCACCCCAAAATCTACAAGATACTGATTAAAAAGGGTTTCTGGGATACCCTTAAGGCTAAGCAGAGCCCGTACAAACAGACATAATTCACAGGCGAGCGCAGTGTATCTGCCTTCGAGAACATGCAGTTTGCCATGCCTGCTCGCACCAAGGGATACGGTCATTGGATCTACAGCAAGTTGGGTCAATGCCATTAGGTCGACATGGGGATAGGTCAGCGATAGGTTGACATGGTTCTAGGTCAACATGGGTCAAGGTCAACATAGGTATAGGTCGACATGGGTTTAGAGCGACAGGTCATTAGGTCAACACAAGCATTAGGTCGACAGTGTCTAGGTCGACAGTCAAAAGGTCGACATGGGGTTTTTCACTGTTTTTTTGAGCCGATATGTGCCGACAGGTGGTATTTCATGCCCTACCATCCACTAGGGCGTGGTGGGAGAATAAAATAGTGTGGCGAGCAGAGCGAGGCACCGTGCCCGAAGCATTGCGAGTGAAGCGAGTGATTCGAGGGGATGCGGTGCATTGGAAACTGTGTCCATGTCAACTGTGTCGATATCCAGGTAAAAAAAAACAATGAAAAAACCTCATGTTGACCTTTTGACTGTCGACCTAGACACTGTCGACCTATTGATTGTGTCGACCTATTGACCTGTCGATCTAAACCCATACCCCCACTATCCAAGCAGGCATGGAGTAGATTTTATATAGCGTGGCGAGCGCAGCGAGCGCAGGGAGCCCCGTGAGGGGACGCGGAATACATTTTAAGTAATCCGCGTCCCCTCGAAAGTGTTTTCTTCATTTGATGGCAAAAAAAGGAGTTATTTTAATATTGACAGCAATACAAACAGGAACGGTGAGAGAATGATGGAATTCTATGTTATTTTCCAATCTCCATAACTAGGAGGGAGAGAATGCAGTAACTACTCTGCTGAAATGCAAGCAGTATACTGCATTTTTCTGTAGTCAGTCATTTTATAAATTGTGCCGTATTATTGCTGCCCAGAAAATCCTGTCATAAAATCACAATGACTATTTCTCGCTGTGCAGTTTTTGCATGCTAGGGATATACCATTTACAGTATATATATTTGGCTTATTCCCACAAATTTGTCTTTTTAGCAAGCAAATGAAAAGTAACCATTCTACAGTTTTTTGCTGCTAAACAGTGGGGGAGTTTTTCCTTTTCTTTCTGTCAATAGTAGTAGAATAGTATCTCTTAAGTGCATCATACTGTATGTGTTAAGCCTCCACATTGAATAGGCCAAATACAATGCATGAATCTATACTTTCAAGTCACAACAATTGCACTTGTGTTTGGATTAGAGATGTGCACCGGCCACTTTTCGGGTTTTGGGTTTTGGGTTCTGATTACCTTGAGGTTTTGGGTTCTAATGGGTTTTGCCAAAACACCTCCTAAGTGTTTTGTGTTTGGATTTCTTGGGTTTTGGGTTCTGATTTTTTTGTTAAAAAAGCATAAAAACTGCTAAAATCGCAGAATTTTTTTTTTTTTTGCTCCTACGCTATATTAACCTCAATAACATTCATTTCCACTCATTTACAGTCTATTCTGAACAGCTCACACCTTACAATATTGTTTCTAGGGCAAAAGGTTGCACCGAGGTAGCTGGATAACTATGATAAGCCACACAAGTGTGCGGCACAAACACTAGACTGATATGGCACACTTAGCATACCCTCTAGGCTGATACTGCACACCTAGAATTACCCCTGGACTGATATGGCACAGGTAGCATCACCCCTGGACTGATACGGCACATTTAGCATCACCCCTGGACTGATATGGCACACTTAGCATCCCCCCTAGTCTGATATGGCACACCTAGCATCACCCCTGGACTGATATGGCACAGGTAGCATCACTCCTGGACTGATACGGCACATTTAGCATCACCCCTGGACTGATATGGCACACTTAGCATCCCCCCTAGTCTGATACGGCACACCTAGCATCACCCCTGGACTGATATGGCACGCTTAGCATCACCCCTGGACTAATACAGCACACTTGGCAGCACCCCATGAATTATACGGCAGACTTGGCTTACCCCAGGAATTATACGGCACAGATGGTGGCACCCCTGACCTGATACAGCACACATGGAATTATACGGCACAGATGGCGGCACCCCTGGACTGTTACGGCACACATGGCGGCAGGCATGGAATTATACGGCAGACAAATTCCTGCAGTAAAAATAAAAATGTGTATTCTTTTAATTATAAAAAAGAGCAGCACACCTTACTTAGCAACACCCCATGAATTATACAGAACTCTTGGCTCACCCCTGGACTACAGCGCATTTAACAGCCCTTGCAGTAAAAAAAAAAAACACCTTAATTTTATTTTCATAAAAAAAAGGGCAGCTCCCCTGGTCTGATATGGGACACATGGGGCACCCCTGGAATTATACGGCACACATGCGGGCACCCCAGGACTGATACAGGACACATGGGGGCACCCCTGGACAAATACAGCACACATGTGGGCACCCCTGGATGGATACAGCACACATGTGGGCACCCCTGGACTGATAGTACTGGTAGCCAGTGGAAACAGCAGATTGGAATTATATACTGCAATAAATACTGGTAGCCAGTGGCAACAGACTGGAATTATATACTGCGATAAATACTGGTAGCCAGTGGAAACAGCAGACTGGATTTATATACTGTGATAAATAATACTGGTAGCCAGCGGCAACAGCAGACTGGAATTATATACTGTGATAAATACTGGTAGCCAGTGGCAACAGCAGACTAGAATTATATACTGCAATAAATAAA
The DNA here is from genome assembly GCF_055691185.1 of Crinia signifera. NCBI lineage: Eukaryota > Metazoa > Chordata > Amphibia > Anura > Myobatrachidae > Crinia > Crinia signifera. The sequence goes on from NC_139221.1 coordinate 225,747,456, forward strand.
ATACTGGTAGCCACTGCCAGTGGCAACAGCAAACTGGAATTATATACTGTGATAGGTACTGATAGCCAGGGGCAACAGCACACTGGAATTATATACTGCAATAGGTACTGGTAGGCACTAGCCAGTGGCAACAGCAGAGAGCAGACTGCAGCAGACACTAGGCAGTGCAGGGCAGGCAGTGGCACTAGCAGCACCAGTGCCACTATCACACTGTGACTGACTATACAGGAGCAGACTCAGCAGAGGCAGGCCCCAGCACAAAGGAGAGACAGAACACAGCACCAGTCATCCTTGCAATGGTGATGTCTTGATCACTGAGCAGAGACACAGTACACAGCAGCACAGGCCCCAGCAGAGACCACACACAGCAGCAGCACACCCTTTCCTTCCCTTCTCCGAGATTGGAGTGAAGATGGCGGCGCGAGGTTGCGGAATTTAAGTGTTCCGTGATCTCGCGAGAATCCGACGCCGGGCGATGACGTTTTGCCCGTGTGCCCGGATTCGAGTAAGGCGGGAAGCGCCGAGCGCTGCTCGTATCCGGGCCCGGATTGATGACGTCCGTGCTGGCTTGGATCTGAGGAATCCGAGCCCGCACATCTCTAGTTTGGATTATAGAGAATGTACAAGACAAACCAATGTGCACAGTACAAAAACATCACTTTTTAATTTTATTAATATAATGAATTATACTACATGTGTGGCTATTTGTTTGGGGGCGTGGACAGAGTGATTGCGCCATTTTAGCCATGCCCCCCCCAACATGCAGTACCATTTTTAAGGCATTGCACTGCAGTAGTTCACACTGATGCGCTGTCTCTGCCTGCCTGCCTGGCCAGCTCACTGCGCATGTGCGAGATCTCAATATTATCGCAAGATCTCGGGTGCAGCCTGGAGCCAGCAGCAGGGAGAGCATTGTCCCTGCAGTAGAGATAGGACAACGCTAGCCCTGAGCTGGCAAAGCTGTCAGGGGTGATTTAACGCCTGGGCAGCTGTTAATACATCGCCCCGGCCGCTAATCATTGGGGGGTGATTGCAGGGAACAGCCCTGCTGAGCGTAACTCAGCGGGCTATAAATTAGGGAAAACTTAATCTCCCCCAGTTAACTAGCGTTAAGTGCATTTCAGCACTTAGCGCTAGTTCATACATCTGCCCCATTGTGTGGATTTAGGCTCTAGAGTGAGAGGTGTGGAAACAATAAGAAACTATGCACTAGCTTGTAAAGAAATAAGAAATTGGAGAGAAAAAGTAACAATGTGGCATAAACATCATACTTCACCAAGTAGTGAAGTAGCGGTGATGTCCCTGAAGAGTCTAGCAAACTTCCTAAGCAGGATGGGTGATAATGTCACCCATGGGTGATAATGGGTGATAATGTCATGGGTGATAATGTCACCCATGGGTGATTTCATTATTTTACCACCATAGATGAATCGCATGGCAGAAGAATAAGGAGGATTTGTAGTTCAAGAAAATGGAAGTCGCTGTCCACCCTGAATGAAAGGCTGTGTGGCCAAGAATGTGTCATTGATTACAAGGGACATTTCTGCTGATTTAGTGGAGAGTAGGGATTATATTGCAGATGTGTTTATTGTATGTGTTGAACTATGCATGTAACCACTTTGGGGCTCATTCATCACGACTCCCAGATGTAGCAGTTTCAGCATGTGCGTATAGAAGTAGCTTTCACAATCTTACTGAAATGGTTTTTCAAAATATAATATACTGTAAACACAAATACACACAGAGGTTCACAGGTTCTCCTTTATCATCACAATATTACCTGTCTGGCAGCTGACAAACGATTGTGAACCATTTAGGATGACAGGCGTTTTACAAGAAAATGGGAAATAATGGCCGATTGTTTGCTGGCTGTAAATGTGTTGGCATTTCATCTCAGGTCAGCGCGACAGAACTTGGGTGCGGAGACTTGAATGCTAACTAGGCAATTTATTTTCAGCATGACAAATCCTATTTTTTTATGTGTCTGAAATATAAATGTGGCATCAGAAAGTCAAAATAGTCGGTACTTGTGTAGTTTCACGGCGCCAGCATGGGCGCAAGGGGACTCAGACCTGGCGCCGTGAAACTACACAAGTACCAAATAGTCTATCCAGAATATTATGTCCAGGTAGTGTTGATGTAGTAGGACAATATACTTTATGAACTGTAGGAGATTTCTACAATTTCAAGAAACATTCCACTAAAAATGTATCCTATTTGTGTCGTATTTACCTCCTGAAGCATGCATATAACATTGGTGTGCTGAGAACCTGTCTTCTGAAGTATTATTTATTATAAGGAGATATTTATCTTATAATGCATTTTTTTACTGGTTGAGAGTAGCCTCTCATACTGGGACCTTATTCTGGTTGACTCGCAAGACTGTGGATTTCCCACACGACCGCCTGCCCCGCCCCACCGCCCTTGCACGCAGCAATCCCCTGCACGGATGAGAATGGATGATTTCATCCATTCGCAGCCTTGAATCATTCAATGATCGACGACCATCAACTGATTTCTCTAGTGCTCGCAGATCTGAGACAACTCTGTGGCCTCTTAGATCTCCAGGCATCCTGTGGAAGCGTGCGGACAGCTGACATCCGCTGATGTCCCCCTGCACCCACGTCATTGGGTCATTACCATGGGAATGCCCAACATTTTCATTGGAATGCCCATGAAACTGTGGGCGTTCCCATGGGCTGTACACCTCCCCCCCCCCACCCGCACTGCTAGGTGCCCGCGGGATGGCGAACATGCAGTTTGCCATCTTGTAGATTTTGGGGTGGGCTTAAGCGCAGCCTAAATGTTGTTGAAAATATAGATTGTAAGCTCCACTGGGGCTGGGACTGATGTAAATGTTGTATTTGACAGCGGTAATTGGCAGATAAATTCCCATTGGTCAGGTCTCTCTTCTAAACTTTCCTCTTGAACCAAAAATCGGAGCCCTTCACTGAGAGGTAATGGAATTCCTAGTTATTCCCATATATTCCCACAGTTAGTGTTGGGGTTGCTCTGGATGGCAGTTAAATTAGGCTTGGAAGAGTGATGATATCTTCTTGAGGGGGCTCGACACAAAATCACAGTATTCTCTGATCACAAGAATATTTCTATGTGGAGGCTTGGAGCTGCAGTGCCATCCAACCCATTGTTAATCTGGTCCTGCTTGTACATAACTTGAATGGGGATTAGTGAGATGGATTACACTGTCCATTTTATATTTATTCATTTATTTTATTGTATTAAACTGAGCATGGTACATGGGAACTCATCACACACAAACTGTGTGGAGTTTGTATATTCTCCCCGTACTGACATGTGTTTCCTCCAGGTACTCTGGTTTCCTCCCACAATCCAAAAATATATTGGTAGGCTAATTGGCTCCCAACAAACAAACCCTAGAATGTCTGTCTGTCTGTGTGTGTACATGTAATAGAAAATATAGATTGTAAGCTCCACTGGGGCTGGGACTGATGTGAATGTTCAAATATTCTCTCTAAAGTGCTGCGGAATATGTGTGCGCTATATAAGAAATGTGGTCGATTTGATCATTCCTCCTAGTCAGCCGGTGTTGCACGCAAAGACGTATTTGCCCTCACCTTTTGAACTTTTTTTTATTTATCTCAAAGAATTTATTTGGGATTTGTCTTATTGTTTTCCATTTATGAAAAAAGTCCATAATGAAACCTGCTTGCTTTAACCTAGTAATCTCTAGTCCCGGTATGATTCCTGAACCGCACGTGAACCCATCAAAACCCATTTCTGTGACAGTTTGTACTTAACCAATGAATTTGAGTGTTAACCAGGACTTACCTTCAGACTTTCTACAAGGAACAGCTGGAAACATCCCAGCGGCAAATGGCTTAGTACTTAAAAAAATTTGACACTGCCACAACTCCAACAGCTCCACCAGTCAAGATCTCTACTACAGTATCTGCAGTCTCAGCTCCTGCTCCAGTGGTTCCAATGCAATTACACCTACCCACACCAAATAAATTTGACAGTATGCCCAAAGCATGCAATGGTTTCTTGAACCAGTGCAATCTGCATTTCACACTGCAGCCATCAAATTTTCCCACAGCCAAATCTCAGGTAGCCTATATAGTGTCTCTAATCACTGCCCCTGCCCTAGACTGGGATTTTCCACTGTTTAAAAGCTCCATCCCTTTGCTATTGGATTATGCTGCATTTATTTCTAACTTCCATTGGATTTTCGATGAACCAGGAAGAGTGTCATCCGCAGCTTGGGAAAGTTTAACGATCCGTCAAGGCAGTCGTCCAGTGAGCCAGTACGTGTTCCAGTGTCAGATGCTGGCCTCAGAAAAATGATGGAACAAGGAGGCTTCTGGAATGGCCTTTTGGGATGTTTAAAGGATGAATTTGACACTCGAGACATGCCAACAACTCTTGTCGAACTAATTTCATTATGCAATAAAGCAGATTTCCGGTATGAGAAATGGCAGTTGGAATGTAGCAGGATCGACCGTCCAAAGCCAAATCCCACTTCAGCATTACTTCCTGAATAACCTATGCAGATCAATCCATTTAGTTTTTTTACCAGAAAACTATTCCGGAGAAGAAAGGAAAACCTTTGCATATACCGTGGAGCATCTTCCCCACACAGGGCCTTATTAGAGTTCACTCAAAATCCTTCTTAGATGGACAAAACCATGTGCACTGCAGGTGGGGCAGATGTTACTTGTGAAGAGAGAATTAGATTTGGGTGGGGTTTTACTTTAAAGTGAGATTTATATTGGTGTGTAAAAATAAAGCAGTCAGTATTTACACTGCACAGAAACTAAATAACTCACCCAAATCTAATTCTCTCTGCACATTTTACATATGCCCCCCTGCAGTGCACATGATTTTGTCCATCTAAGAAGGATTTTATCAGAAAGAGTGAACTAAAATAAGGCCCATAGTGTCTTCCTGTCCACAACGGCCAGGAAACAACTTCTCCTGATCGGTGAGGGAGAGGCCAGATTGGGAGTTTTATCCACTTCTCCAACACCTTCTGAATCCACTCTTCTTATTACCCTTTTCACTACACAAGGTCCTGTTAGAATCAAGGCTTTATTGGACTCTGGTATGGCTGGCATCTCCCGGTTCAAACCCTGAACCAACCCTTGTATTTGACAGCGGTAAATGGCAGATGAATTCCCAATTGTCAGGTCTCTCTTCTAAACTTTCCTCTTGGACCACAAATCGGAGCCCTTCACTGAGAGGTAATGGAATTCCTAGTTATTCCCATATATTCCCACAGTTAGTGTTGGGGTTGCTCTGGATGGCAGTTAAATTAGCCTTGGAAGAGTGATGATATCTTCTTGAGGGGGCTCGACACAAAATCACAGTATTCTCTGATCACAAGAATATTTCTATGTGGAGGCTTGGAGCTGCAGTGCCATCCAACCCATTGTTAATCTGGTCCTGCTTGTACATAACTTGAAATGGGGATTAGTGAGATGTATTACACTGTCCATTTTATATTTATTCATTTATTTTATTGTATTAGACTGAGCATGGTACATGGGGACTTATCAGCAGCACTGCTGACAATGTGCATCATTTTATGCCACACTATACCCATTTTCTAATGGCTACTTCCAACAGGATAATGTTTCATTTCAAGCAGGTTCCACAAACATAACTATGTATTACAGTTTGTGTACTGCAGTGGCCTCCAGAGTCATCAGATGTCAATTGAATAGAGCATCTTTAGCGCTCACATGCTAAATAAAATAAATAATCGTACCCCACCCTCATTAAAATAAAGTTCCCCTATTCTGATGCTATGAGGTGGCATAGCCTCACTATCATGATTACTTCAGGAAGTAAATTAGCTTGAATGAGGCATATCTATGTGTCCCTTTGCGTTGTTGCCATGATGTATGCAACCCACGGAATAATGTAGTGCATGCTATGTGTACACACAGATATGAATTTACTTCAGTGGTAGCCAAGTGCACACGGCTCCTATCCCCATTAAAGGGGATAGGAGCCAGCTAGCGATGAGTATACAGCGGCATGTCGGCATTGCGATAATGCTGCAGTATGCTGCATTATGCAACAACACTGTAGCAGGACACATCTTTACCTCCCAACTGCCCCTGTCTGGGTAGGACCAGGGTTTTAGCAGGAATAAAATACACCTGGGATGGCCACTCCCCCAAACATGTGGTTATGTCAAGGGGCGGGTGCACTGCACTGAGAAAAGCAAGAAGCAGAGTTTCTGGAGCACAGGTGGCACTCCTACCAATAAAACTGGCAATAAGATAAGTAGACATTGTTATTATAAAGTGTAATATTTAAAGATTTTCAGCACCACATATATGTTACACACACTGTAGTGGCCCCAGTTCTTATTTCGCCACACAAAAACCCCCAGTGCACAAATTCCTCAGTGCTCCCATGCTAGTGATGTACTGTAGTCATATGTCTGGGTCCCTGGTTTACTACTGACTTTAAGGTTTTTCAGGTACCCCAAAGCCTGTAGAGCCAAATCCAGGTGGTATGGGGTAGCGTAATATATAGGAACGTTACACTGCGCTATAATTGGTATAAGCTGCTCAAAATAATGGTAGGATAATATATGGTGGAGTTGAGCGCTATTTGTTAAGGTTTTAAAAGAAAAAAGCAAAGTGAGAGAAAAGATGAGAAAAAGCACCTGAAAAATAAAAGGTTAATAATAAAATGTTTACAGATCTTCTTGAGCAATGTGGTAGTCCAATGTGGTGCTATGCTTTCCCAACCTCTGACACAAGCTCCATGTTACTGCAGGAGGAGAAGTTGTTTCTGTGGCATGGAAGTGAAGCAGTGTGTCGCCTCTGACACAAGCTCTGTTTTACTGCAGGAGGATAAGTTGTTTCTGCGGCGTGGAAGTGAATCCGCGCATGTCCTGCACTACCCGGTCTTGTGTAGATGGTGACGTCAAAGAGAACGGCGCCCGCGGTTTGTGGTTCCTACAGATGGAGCCTGGCTCATCCAGGCTGGGGCTGGTGAAATTTTTGCCAGTCCCCACCAGCTGGCAGCTCCCGCCAGGGGGCATGCACGCATGAGACGCTCACGCGCCCCATGGCAACAGAGCTCCTACCGAGTCCGCACCGCCTCCCCCCGCAACCGCTGCGGCCGTTCCCCCTTGCCACCGCGACCCCCCAACCCTGCCTGTCTCCGCTGCCCTGCCGCCGAAGGATTGGGACGTGCGTGCGCGTGAGATGCCCGTGCGTCCCAGTTCAATGTAGTCCCTGTCCACCGGCGCTCGCCAGAGTGGAGGCTCTGGCAGGTGCCAAGCAAAGATGACAGGGGCTACATCTGTATGTCGGGTGCAGGGATGAGCACAGAGGGAGTCCACAGGCAGCAAGATCTACGACTTTCGTGCTCTAAAAGCACTATTTCAAGAATGTATTTTTGCTGCTCTTGTTTGTCATTTTATTCAAAAACTTTATTGATAAAAAACGGTTATCACATAAAATGGTGGGAACCACATGGTAAAAGTTGCCTATATAGGCATGATACACATTAATCCTGTGTATATAAAAAAATATGTATTTGAATAAATAAAAAAATAGTTAAAAGTTATTTAAAGAACACCATTCATATCCTTCAAATTTTGGACAAATTAGAATGGAAACAGAATTACATCCTGGGAACAAGTGATGTCAGATCTCTTTACACTTCAATTCGACATCAAGAAGGATGTGACCACACTCTCCACTATTTGACAACTCCAAATTACCATCCAATCAAATCAATTTCATTATGGAAGGCATTGAATACATACTGCAACATAATTACTTTGGAACGAGGGCGTGTTCTATATTCAAACCTGTGGGACCGCCATGGGCACATCCTTTGCCCCTTCATATGCCAACCTATTCGGCTCCAAGTGGGAGGATGATTGGATATGGTCAAATAATAAACATCAACAAAATATCATACTTTGGAAGAAATACATAGACGATATCATCTTCGTCTGGGGAGGTGCAGAGACAGAACTGGAAGAATTCAACTGCTACTTAAATACCAATTTACTCAATCTTCATTTTACCACTGTCACAAGCAAAGAATAAGTAATTTTTTTAGACCAGGAAATTACAATAGAAGAAGGTACAATTACCACTAAAACATACACAAAACCAGTTGATGGTAATAACATTCTCCCCATATAAAGTAACCCCATCACAGAAACTGGGTCAACAATATTCCTTTAGGACAGTATAAGAGACTACGTAGAAATTGTACAAACAACATACATTTTTAGAAGAAAGCGAAAACCTAACAAAAAACTTTATGCAAAATGAATACAAAGAAAAATTTCTACGTGATCAACTAAAAACAGTTATAAACCTCAATCGCCAAGAAACCATTCAATACAAAGACAAAGGCCCTCAAACCAAACAAGAAATAACGTTCATTACCCAATTTAATAGCAATCATCACATCTTTGAAACCATCCTCAAAAAGAATTGGTCTATTTTGAAGCTAGACGAAGACCTAAAACCCCTTCTGACAGAAAAAAACAAGAATAATATACAAAAAAATAAATAAAAAAATCTTAGACAGGAACTGGTTTCTAATTTCATAAAAACAAACACTAATTGACATGAAACAACTACCAACGGTTTAATATAACATAAAGGAACACATCTCATGTCAATCAGAAGGTGTAATCAGGGCCGGATTAACAATGGGCCTGATGGAGCTACAGCTCCAGGCCCACTCTCCAAATAGGCCCATTTTGTAGAGGAGGACTGGGGCTTTCCAACGAGTCCAGCCCCGCGTCGCTAGCCCCCCGGGAACCGGAGATACCGCAAAGCAAAGCTGGAACATTTTCCCCATAGGATAACATAGAACCCGCTAATTCCGCCGCCCCCACCCATTTCCGACGACTGCCAGTTCCCCCCCTGGAATCTCAGAAGTTCAAAGTTCAATCTCATTCTAACACAAATCGCTGGTCCTTCAATTTGATACCAGGCTGGTTCATATGGGTTAATTGGTTCCAGAGATATTGCGGGTAAATCGATTTTTTTTATTTCTGAAATGTAATTTCATGGCTGCTCATGTTCTTTGAGGGCAGATTTCTCTGGAACCAAATGGCCCAGTTTCATGGGACCAATTTCAATCCCACTTAAAAGTTCTTAAATATGATACTGGTCTCATGTAAATGGGTCTGTTGGTTACGAAGATATAGCTGGTTAAACGATATAGCTGGTAAAAGAGGGGGGGGTTTCCTCTCCCCTTCACATCAGAAAATGCAGGGACTAGGCTCATGTCCCTGCATGATCCTGGGACCATATTCCCGGGTAAATCCCTGCTGCATTTTCTGGTGTGAAAGGGGTATTATTAAAAATAGCCGGTACCTGCAGTGCTCTGAATACAGCCGGGCAGCCTCCCCGCACTCTGTCCGGCTGTCAATGGCTGTCACTTCTGCCTGACAGCGGCTGTCCCCCAGTTACTGCGAGCATGTATTCCCCCTTGGCAATGAACATGTAATCCCATATGGCAATGAGCATGGAACCCCTGGCAATGAGCATGTAGGTAAGCAGCATTTATGTAGCTTCAATTTTAATTGGCATTATGGTGTGTGGCTTAACATGTAATGGGCATTATGGTGTAAATTTTTAATGCGCACCTTCGGCGTGCAATGTCCCTGTTTGAGAAGCATATTGTAAATTTTGGCTCAATTGGTTTTGGTATAGTGTGTATTTTGGCTCAATCCATGTGGGAAAATATGAATATTGCCTTAATCTGTGTGGCATAACGTGAATTTTGACTCATTCCATGTGGCATAATGTGTAAGAGGCAAGTACAATATAAGAGGGTTACTTTTGTGTTGCATGATTTGTATAAGGGGTATATGGTGTGGTAAACTTAGTTGACAACATAAAAGATGCTGAAATGTTGTCTACCAAGTTTTGGCTTTTAGTATTTTTTTAGGACTGGAATTCCGCCTCACCCCGCAAGTATTTTAGGACCACTCAACCAGAACACTGGTCATGCCACCCACATTATTAGGTGCTGGCCACAACCCCTATTATTGCGCATAATAGGCCCTTGATAATTTTCAGCTCCAGGCCCATTTCAACCTTAATCTGGCTCTGGGTGTAATATATCTTCTTTGCTGTCCCTGTGGTCAACAGTACATAGGACAGACAAAAAGACAGTTAAAAATAAGGATCTGAGAACATCTTTACAATATCAAAAGAGGCCTCACAACGCATAGTCTATCTAATCATTTCACACAGGTTGATAATAATAACACAACAGGTTTACAGTTTATTGGTATAAAGGTTAACTCACATTAGAGAGGTGGCAATTTAATTAAACAATTAAAACAGACAGAAACAAAATGGATTTATGAACTTCAAACACTGGTCCCAAAAGGGATGAACATAGATTTCAAACTCAATGCATTTTATAGATATATATTTAAAACAACTTTTCTTTCTTTTTCTTTTTCTTTCTTTTTATAATCTTTCTCTTTCTTCCTATCAAAAAGCACCTTTAGAATTTTTTTTATTTATTCAAATAAATATTTTTTATATATACACAGGATTCATGCGTATCATACCTATATGTGGTTCCAACCATTTTATGTGATAATTTCCGTTTTTTATCAATAAAGTTTTTGAATAAAAAGACAAACAAGAGCAGCGAGAATACATTCTTGAAAAAGAGCTTTTAGAGCATGAAAGGCATAGATCTTGCTGCCAGTGGACTCCCCCTGTGCTCTTCCCTGCACCTGACATAGGAACTGCAAGCCGTGGCCGCCGGACTATGGACCTTATTCTAGTTCACTCTTAGAGGAAAATTCCTTCTCAAATGGACAAAACCATGTGCACTGCAGGTGGGGCAGATATAACGTGCAGATAGAATTAGATTTGGGTGGGGTTTTTCTTCAAAGTAAGATCTATATTGCAGTGTAGAAATAAAGCAGTCAGTATTTTCCCTGCACAGAAACAAAGTAACTCACCCAAATCTAATTCTATCTGCACATGTTATATCTGCCCCACCTGAAGTGCACATGGTTTTGTCCATTTGAGAAGGAATTTTCTTCTAAGAGTGAACTAGAATAAGGCCCCATGTGACGTCACCATCTACACAAGACAGGGTAGACAGGGCAGGGCAGTGCAGGAGATGTGCGGCTTCACGCCACAGAAACAACTTCTCCTCCTGCAGTAACACGGACCTTGTGTCAGAGGTAGGGAAAAACTAGCACCACAGACTACCACATTGCTCAAGAAGAGCTGTAAACATTTTATTATTAACCTTTTATTTTTCTGGTGCTTTTTCTCATCTTTTGTCTCACTTTTTTTATTTTAAAACCTTAACAAGCGCTCAACTCCTCCTTATGGTATGGGGTAGCAATGGTCACCCCCTGGACCTTACACCTTGGGTGGCAGTACTGCTTGCACACCCATAGCTAAGACCCTGGATGGGACAGACCTAATTGTCTGTTCCCTATGCCCACAGTATAGTCCTTTTGTTGGGATTTCAGTAGTACTTTAAGATTTGCCTTTCTGAAATGTGCACTTTCGCAAATGTTCCAGCTATCGCCACACTTGAAAACCCTGCTGCCCGGCCCTGTTCAGGTGGATTTCCAAAGTTAGGAAGTGCAGGAGGACCCACTGAGAGCAGGAGGACTTTTCCCACCTGGGATCAAATTGCCTCAATCCACCATCTTGAGGTCCCAGGGAGAGCCCAAATCCAATTAGGGCTTAATTGGACAAAGTCTTCACTGAATCCTCCAGCGGCACCAAATAGGATACCATACAAATAGAGAGGACCAGCGAACTTTCCCCCATTCATCACCCCCCCCCCCATAGCAGAGTTTTTGGATACAAAAATTATGGTCAAGTGCACTTACCAGTTGGACTGATATTCTCAACAGTCGAGGCCTTGTGGTTTTGTGATCCATCCCACCAGTGAGATTTTTATATTTATTTTTTATGTAATTGTTATATGTATATACAGAGGCGTAGCGCCGGAAGATAGCATGGCGCCGGAGCTGTGCTAGCACCGGTACCGACAACTCGCTCGCCCGTTCCCCCGCTCGCCCGTTCCCCCGATCCCCTGCCCGCTGTGTCCGGGTCCGGGAGACAGAGAGAGACGTCCACTGCTGATATGTAATATTCACTTCTCATGCTGGAGTCGGACCACTAGCCAATGGGCACTTGCGGTCCAGCAGCCAATCAACTGGTGGCTGCTGGACCACGAGCGCCTATTGGCTAGTGGTCCAGCGCAGAAGAAATGAATTTTACATAGCAGCAGTGCACGTCTCTCTCCGTCTCCCGGACACAGCGGCATTATGGTGTGTTATATAGTATGTCATGGGCATTGCGGAGTGTTATATAGTATGTCATGGGCATTGCGGAGTGTTATATAGTATGTCATGGGCATTGCGGAGTGTTATATAGTATGTCATGGGCATTGCAGAGTTTTATATAGTATGTCTTGGGCATTGCAGAGTGTTGTATAGCATGCAATGGGCATCATCTGTGGGCTTATGTGTAATTGGAATTACAAAGTTCACTAAAATGTGCAATGGGCATTACGGTGTGGTATAATGTTGGTCCGTGTCCACTTTTCACTGCGCAGGAGCCTCACCTACTGCATATTGGGGGGGCACGAAACATGTCCTTGCTCCGGGCGCCGTGGCACCTAGCTACACCACTGGGTATGTATGCTAATGTTATTGTAAAACAATGATATTACATAAAGAATTTATTAAATTCAAACCATTGTTTATTCACTGTAACTCCAGCGCTGCTTCTTTGTTGTGAAACACCCACAGGGATTGACTACCCCTGTACCACAGTAGCTGCTTTTTGGGGGACACCTCATATACAGTACCAGGCGCCCTTTTTCTGTTCTTTAAAAGAACAGATATTTCCTTTTTCACTTTCGCAACTATGACTACCAGTGATAGGAGCGCACTGAATATTAAGGGAGGTATTCAATCCCGGGTCCCAAATGTTGGTACTTCCTAACATAAGGGACCCTGGCCCATTTTCGGTCCGCTCGCCTGTTTATCGGCAGGTGGGATTCAATGTCCCACCTGCCGATCGGTGAAAGGGGGTATGTCTGCGAAAATGGACGTGGATTGTCAACATCTGGCCATGATTTCGACAATCCATGGCCGTTTTCAGAAAACCGGGCCTGACCACTGTCGTGAAAGACAGCATTGAATAGGCTCCCACTGCTATTTCTCCCATTGGAAATAGCGGAGGCGATTGAATACCTCCCTAAGCATGTATTTTGAAGTAGGGAATAACTCTTGGGGGCACCCAACACATTAGAAATGCTGAACATGTCTCAGAAGATGTGGAATGCCGCATTATAATAGGGCAATTCTGCCAAACCCCACCCCAATGTTTTTTGAGCATGTAGTGATTTTGTACATTTTGCAGCAATTCGGTGCAGCACGCACACGGTGCACATTAAAATTGTGAGGCAATTTTCAGGTGAAAAAAAAAATACTTTTATTTAATGAAATCAAGGAGGTTGGGCCTTTGTACTTAAATATTCCCACTAGCTTGCAAACAAAGCATTTTTTAAAGACCGGAAATAGGGTATTTCATTAACATATGCTGTATTGCCACAGCATCACATTATCAAAGTCATTTGCTGACCTGTGTATGTCACTAGATAAGGTCCATGTTTGTTGCCATGGTTGCAGAGGTTGCTAAGGACAAACAGTATTTAACAAGCCACAGTGCCTGTCATATTACAGCAGCAGTGAATGTTCAGCAGGCAGAACAAATTTGTCCTGCGATCAGGTCTGAATTAGGCCCTGTGTAAGTACATTTGTGTAAATATACAAGCAGCATGTACATTTTTTATTCAGTACTTTATCTGATGTATTTAAAGTCTGCAAACTATGTATTAATGTAACTCACCAGATAAGGAGATATTTTAAAATGTACATTAAATCATACCTACCAACTGTTTTAGTCTTTGGGTTGCAGGACATGCTGCACTGTAGGTTTTCTGAGAAAAGAGCAGGACTATGATCCGAGGGGCAAAGCTACATGTGAAAGGGTGGGGCCAAGCTCTAAGACCCTTGTTTTTGTAATTTTCGGGCACGTGCCCAGTACTCCCTGAGTAGCTGTGCAACTCCCAGCTCCTTCCCCGCACTGAAAGAAGCCATGTGCACGGCATCTATCAAGTGAACACTAAGCAGTGGTGTTCATCTGCTCCACTGAACTTTTTTCCCCGCCCCCGGGACACTGCAACCCACGGGAGGGACAAAAGAACAGTGTCCAATTAGCAGAACTGTCCCGATGTAATCGAGTTAGTTGGGAGGTATAAATAAACACATGACATAAATTGTGTACACATATGTCCAAACTATGGCCCTCCAGCTGTTGTGAAACTACAAGTTCCATCATGCCTTGCCACAGTTTCGCTATTAGGGAATGCTAAAACTTTGGCAAGGCATGCTGGGATGTGTAGTTTCACAACAGCTCGAGGGCCACAGTTTGGACATGCCTGCCCTATAGTCTTCTATACATGTGCCACTAACACAAATGGCTTTTTGTTCTTTAATACACTACTGTACATTGAGAACTTGTTTTGCGTTTTTGCAAAGAATTAAGTATGCAATAATTATGAACCAATCAGCATAAGTGGCAGCACTTGATTCATATTTAAGGTTAATATTAATATTTTTGTACATTTAATAAATGTGCAAAAATGTCTTAAACCAATCACATAGGGGATACTTTGTAACATGCAAGAAATATATACAAATAGAGTACATACGCAGCAAATATGTAACAGGTTTCCCATATTTATATCTGCTCAGTATTAAGAGTGAAACATTGGATCTGCTATAATCCTAACATGGAATAATGTACTGTATGCAGAAACTTTCTGTATGGGTTAAAAAATGAACAAACCAAAGGACAGGTTAATTCATAATACTTGGCTTTTCTTTTAATGCTGTCATGCTGAGGACTGCTTAATGCTTACGCCTGGGTGCCAAGCTCTCTGGGACCTGTCAAGAAAGGATCTTTAAGTGTAATCTCTTGGTGGATTAAGGGGAGATCATATCTGTAGTGCTCTGTGAAGGAAATTATTTGTAGCACAATAAAGGTGACAAAAGAATTGCGATAAAATTTTGACAAAACGTGGATTTCTCACACTAAGAAATCCTGCTCATTGGTTGATGCTGCTTAAAGTGACATATGTCAAACTTCAACAAATAGCTTTGTTATGAACTCTATTTTCTAAGATACTATTGTAAAGCGCAACGGAATCTGCTGTGCTATATAAGAAACTGTAAATAAATAAATAAATAAGATGCATTGTGACTCAGTGATAACTGGTGAAGAAATCCTGTAGAGTTTCAAGTTAGTGTGTAAGTCAGTGGTTCCCAAACTGTGTGCCGTGGTACCCTGGGGTGCCTTGGTACACTTGCAGGGTTGCCTTGAGTTGGTGGTCCAGGAACATGTCAGATTCTTTATAATCAATGTAGCAGGCAAAACCAGTACTTTTGACTGCCAGTCATAACATATGTGGACAAACAGAAGTGAATCTTGACCCTCACCAAATAATGGGGCAGATGTATTAAGCTTTAACAAGAGATAAATGCAAGTGTGATAAGGAGAGATAAACGTCCGGCCAATCACCTGCTAACTTCCATGTTACAGGCTGTGTTTGAAAAAAGTCAGTA
The DNA here is from genome assembly GCF_055691185.1 of Crinia signifera. Taxonomy (NCBI): domain Eukaryota; kingdom Metazoa; phylum Chordata; class Amphibia; order Anura; family Myobatrachidae; genus Crinia; species Crinia signifera. The sequence continues at coordinate 225,763,126 of NC_139221.1, forward strand.
AGGAGCTGATTGGCTGGACGTTTATCTCTCCTTATCACCCTTGCATTTATCTCTTGTTAAGGATTAATACATCTGCCCCAATGGAACTTAAGGATGACAAATATATGCAATTTACTTTTTTTTTCTTCTAAATGTCTCAATAAGAACTTTCGGCAGAGTGGCACCATGAAGAAGATTCTGATAGTCTAGGGCACCGTGATTCAAAAAAAGTTTGCGAACCACTGGTTTAAGTTATGAAGCGTTAATGTCACAATCATCCCACACCAGCTTCACATGACAACTCTGTGCTCAGGATTGGTAATGGAGTCACTACTTACTCATGTCCTTACTTGTTGGAAAGGCCCAGCAGGGGTCCTATCAGCTGCTAAAGGAAAATAAGGGCCAAATGTAATAGGGTGAGATTTTTGGAGAGTTTTCCCATTTTTTTTAAGCAGCAATCAATTACACTGCAAAATCAGTTTGATTTTGCCATGTAATTGATTGCTGCTTTAAAAAACATGGGAAAACTCTCCCAAAATCTCTCACTTTCTGAAACTCTCACCCTATTACATTTGGCCCAAAGTGTCTCATTTGCAGCCATGGATAGAATTTTTTCCAATTTATTTTCAGAGAGGGCATGTGTACAGCCAGGGCTGTTTCTAGACACGTTGTCTCTCCCAGTGCTAACAAACAAAAATGCCCCCCCCCCCCCCCATAAATAATTTGTTAGTTAATTTAAGTGGTTTGGCTTGTTTAGAAGGAGTGTGGTCTAGTAGGAAAACAATTACCTTACACCTCCCTTTTGCAACCTGCATGACTAGTGTTAGGTGTCTGGGTAGATGCCCCGCCTGTCTCTCTGTCTTAGCACGGCAGGTGGGGACAGCGGCTTCTCTGCCCGGGGTTCGGGCAGTGCTAGGCCGAAGCATCGGGGTGTTGCTTGGCAATGTACCGAGCGTCCACCGCAGATACAGTAGGACGGGGACCAGTTTGTCCGGTGCTCCTGACCTCACTTCCGCCGCGGCGGGCAGAGGATTTGAATAAAAGCTGGCGTCTGCTTGCAAATGGCGCCGGTTATAGCATCCTGGTTCCTGCCTTGTGCGAGTTCCCAGTGGTGTGTTCCTGGTTCTTGGATCTCGCTCTGTCAGAGTCTCCAGTCGGTTCTTGTATTCCTGCGCTGCTACTACCTGATCCCAACTGTGGTTAACATCTTCCCAGATAAGTCAGGGGTCTCCCTGCAGTCCTTTCTACTCCCAGTATACCTGCTATTACATCTGCAATTTTGTGTATTTCCTCACTGTGAGGTTGGTACAACCTTTTAGGTTGTTTTAACTCAGTGCGGAATTCTTGGGTTAGTTGTTACTTTATACCATCACTGTGCATTGTTGCACCTGCACCGTATACCTCACCACCTAGGTCCACCGGTGCAACTTTATATACTATCTATGTGCATTGTTGCATTTACATTGTGTTTAATTGTGACCACCATTGTGCTTAATAGTCACCTTGCACACAGTTACACCCGGGTTGTTCCCCATTCCCGGGGTGGTTCTGGGGGTTTCCCAGCCTGCCCCATCGTGGTTAGTCAGTTGTCCTCTTGCCCCAGATTGTCTCGGAGAACACGTTGTCCACCTTAAAAGCTGACTGCATCGGGGTTGAACCAGCTTAACCAGCTCCTTCGAATGTGGTGGTTACAGGAGAAGCCTAGTTCCAGCACGTGTTCATTGACAACAGTCTGGGGCAATAGAGTTAGGGGGCAGGTCTGCTGTGGCCAATCCCAGTTCCGTTTGGGCCGCATCTACTAGCCCTAACAACTAGACATTGGTTACTGCAGGAATGGTCGTTCCCATGCTTAAGTTGGCTGGCTGAAGGCCACAGTGACATACATTAAATATTATGCTGCACACCTTGATGCTGATTACACATTATGCTGCACACTGTGAAGCCCATGATACATTATGCCCCACACGGTAATGCCCATTACACATTATGCCCTGTACGTATTGCCCATTACACAATATGCCCCACATCGTAATGGCCATTACACATTATGCGCCACACCGTGATGCCATTTACACAATATGTCTTACACCATGATGTCCATTATGCTGCACACCGTGATAGCCATTATACATTATGCCCCACACCATGATGCCTATTTTATATTATGTCACACACCATAATACTCATTACATATTATACTACACACTGTAATGCCTATTACATATTATGCCACAAAAGTGGTGCTTGCCTAAATGCTCATTGCTTCTCGGTTGATCCCAGGCATTACATGCCCTTTGCCAGTGGTTTCGTGATCAATGCCAAGGTTTCATGCTCCAGAACTGGACCCTCAGATAGCTGGAAGCAGCAGCAGCAGCACCGTCTGATCCAGCCAACAGGGTAGCTGAGCGGGTGGTTGTGCACTGTGTGACAAGATGAAGCATCTCTGAGCCCTTATAATGGCAGAGATTCAAAGGGGGAGGGACCAAGGGAGAGCTGATAAAAGGAAGAGCCACAGCCACACTAGCTCCATCAGGGCTGCGACCAGCTGTATGTAGAGTGAGTGACTGTGACTCACTGAACTCCAGCAGCGCCCTCATAGCCTGGCGCTGTACAAACACGCATACCCTTGTAAGCTTGCAGCAGGGCCCTCCTACCTCCAAGTCTGTCTGTTGTTACCCAGTTTGTCTTATCACTGTCTACTATTGTAAAGCGCAACGGAATCTGCTGCGCTATATAAGAAACTGAAAATAAATAAATAAATAAATACCCAGCATATGTGTATAGCCAGTCCTGGGGGGAAGCTGGCTCCTCGGCAGCGGACCATCAGTGCAGTCACATGGTGGACGGTGCAGTGCCCCATGCGACTGAACGGCTTGTCTGCCTCTAGAAATGGCCATGTGTACAGCTTCCAGATTTGGCAATGCCCCCCCCCCCCCCCTGTCCTGTCTGTCCTGAAAGGAGTCCTTGGTATTTTCTTATCTGGCTTTCAGTCTGGGGCATCCTCAGTTCACCTCACATACAATGGGACTACTTCATCCAAATTTACAATAATTACATTCGTTGCCTACGAAAAGGTAATTATTGCAGTACACATTGATCATCAGAACATACATTATGAACTTCTTAACTTAACTATACAATTAGCCACACACACAGCTGGAAGTAGGATATTGGCCACAATAAATGAAAGTGTGGGTGGGTAAAGAAAGTGCATGCAGTATGTACAGTACAGTAGCTCTATTTGGCAATTGTAAGCTCCTTAGAGCAGGGCCCTCTTTCTCACACTTCAATTACCCTCTATACCCATATCTCTTCTCACTTGCAATAGTTAATCTCTACCAATGACAACTGGTAGTACGCGGACAACTTCCCTACATTACAACCGTATTGTGTGCTGACAATTGTGATGCTAACTGCTACCTGTGCTCTGTTTTTGTTTTTTAGTTACTATAAGTTTAATTCTGTGTGCACAAATATTGTTCTAATGTTTGCCATATGTATGGCACAGTGAACCACTTGTGGTGCCTTATAAATAAAATGTAAGAATAATAATGCTCCATACCGCAAGTCATGCAAAATGACTACATGATGACTGTTACCCAGGTCCTACGACTGCAGTTATATTAAAGAGAACCAACTCAATTGGAGCACATTTAGAGAGAGATCAATTTTCTCCGTGACCACAAGCGGATGACAATGGAACTGGCTCTTGCTGTGTTCCCACTTTGTGCTGAAGAAGCAGAAATCATTATGATATGGATGCAGAAACGCCAAGCTGATCAGATAAAGTAAGGGATTTAAACTAAAGGTTCAAAGTAAAATGATTAAAGAGCTACATCTCAGTGTAAGGAAAGACATTTAATATGTAACAATAAAACAGTAACTCCTTCTAGCTGGTAAAGCAGGATGAAGATAGACAGAAAAAAATCATATGACAATTGTTCATGTGCCCTATTCCTTTATCCCCGTTCTTCCTGTGTCACATATAAAGAGGTCTACTAAATGTATAACACGCCAATGAAAACCATGAATTCTCCCTTATGGGGCTGATGATTCTGTGCATGGATGTAAATGGTGAGCTTTAGCATATCGCACAGATGTAAATGTACATGTGTCCATCCTATTCTGTGTCAGAATGATCTGTCTTTGCAGGAAATACTGGTTTCGCTGAGGGAACGAGGCAGCGTGATTGTATGGAACTAACTGGTGGGAGGGACATGACTGTGTTGTGAACGTGGAGGTAAGGCTCCATGTGGACAGGGAAGAGAAGCCTATTTCAGATGTATTACTTGCATCTAGCATGTGGCTGGTGAAAGTTCTAATACTAGTTATGACAGTTACCACGGTTGGCATAGAAACAGTGGGCGGTGCAGCGTCCCCTCATCCACAGGTGCATTAGCTTTACGGAATCTTGTATTTACTTTAAGGTAATAAATCTGGCAGAACCAGCCTCTGTATGGACAGGGACTAAATGGGATGAATCCTGTTAGACAGTGGCATCACTAGGGTGGTGCCAGAGGTGCAGGCCGCACCTGATTATCACCCTCAGATAGGGTAGCACCAAAATGCTGGCTCCTCCGCAGTGACAGGTACTGCAGTGTGACATTCTCCTGCAGCACTCAGCTTCTCTCACAGAGGAGATGCTAGGCACATCCCAGACTGATATCATTGAGATGTTATGCAAGGTCATGCCCTATATATTAGACCACGAACCCCATTATAGAGTGTGCATTTGGTGCCACCAGACCCAGTGACTCCAATGCTGCTAGATGAAGTATCCTAAAACCAAGCATGGATGTTATAAAATGTGATGCAGCCCATAATCCCTACTTCTTCTACTGTTTCAATAAACTATAATTATGTCAATAATGTCCTTTAATGTTGTTAATGGCGTTTTGCCTTTTTCTTACCTGCCACACTCAGTGGTTCAGAAAAAATGTCCAATTGAGCCTAATAATATTATTTAAATTAGTTAGGCTATTGGAAACATATTTAGAAAAATAATAAATTGAATCTCATTATTCTCCAACCTGAAATTCCTGTTTATGCAATTACTGTATAAACATTTCAGTTCACATTGTACTGTACGTCTCTGCTTTTAGCATAATGGATTTCAACAGTGTTTCTCTGGAGTATGTACAGAAAGTATTTCATGCACAAAACAAACTAAAAAACAAAAGCATAAATACATATTACATATAATCTGAAGAAAAGTATATTAGGTTACAATCTCAGAAAATAGGAATTGTGAAATACTGTATATAGATAATTTTTATTTGGTTTAGTGTTAATATTTAAGAGTACTGTATGTACATATATGTGCATATATATATATATATATATATATATATATATATAGCTACACTTTCTGTTTGAGGAGACACACTGGTGGCATCATTGAATTCATACAAATCATTTCTTCTTAAACAGAAAGTACATAACCATTTTATTGTACTGGAGATAAGCTATATTTAATGGAACCTGTTTGAAAGGGATCCACTGTGCTCATTTATTCTCCAACATACTGTTTATACGTTGACCCCTGAAGAAGTCTATGTATACAAACGCGTAGGGTTTCGAATATGTCATGTGTCTATTACAAATGTAGCAAACAAAAAGAACAGATGTTGTATAATTTTATGTTTTTAATAAAAATTATTTGTTACCATATGGATGTATAGCAACTGTCTTTCACCTTGAAAACTTTTGGTGATAGACTTGAAGGTGGTGGATTTTGCTAGCGCTCTCTATAATTACCACACCTATTCCCCTATTCCTTGTCATCTCCCACTAACAGGGGGGATTTATAGAGTAGCTGCTGCCATTTCTGTTAGCGGATCTAAGGTCACCTTTGTGTATATATATGTCCATTTCTCCGGCACTCCTGTCAGACTTCACCAACCTTGCTCTGGTGCCTTCCTGTGGCAGAACAAACTTCCACCACTCCTATATTGCACAAACGAGGCGGCACTCAGGAGACTTTTCAAACAACTTTTAGTGGAATCAAAATGTGCATCAATGTTTTGGGGTTCAACACCCCCCCATCAGGACGATAGTGAACCCCAAAACTATGATGCACAATTGATGCCACTAAGAGTTGTTTGCAAAGTCTCCTGAGTGCCGCCTAGTTTGTGCAATATATATATATATATATATATATACACACACACAGCATAGGGGGTCGGCGGCACTCGGGGCTTGCGGTAAATTAACTACTCTGGAGACGTTCTCTAGTTCAACGTTTCAACGCCTGCAGCGTTTATATCAAGAACAGCATATGAGATACAAAGTGTGAAAACTCACCATTTATCAGGACCAGGTACAGTGAGGTAGGCGCCTCTACCTCCTTCCTGCTTCCCGGTGGAAACCCGGTTGCTCGGAAGTGATGTCATCAGGCTGCCTCTGTTGCCTGGCAACCTGTGTACATAAACAATCAATATGTATGAAACATTCAGTGCCTGATTTACAAAATATAACAATAAAAAATGTTTGCTATTGGCAGAAAATATCATAATTGTATTAAAGCATGTGTGATAAGTACAGACGTATACTTTGCATAAATAAGGTGCTGAGTGCATAAATAAATGGCTATATACAACTTTGGCGCTAATATATACAAGGTGCTTAAACAAAAAAACGATATGTTATCAAAACGTGTCTGTGATATTAAACAATAATACACAAAAAATCGTGAAAAACTCCAAAAAGTGCTGTAGCTGCTTTGCTCATGTTTACCAATAAAAAATCACTATATTTTTTTAAAGACATTTTTTTTTTATAACAGAGCAAAGCAGCTGAAATGTTGAACTAGAGAACGTCTCCAGAGTAGTTAATTTACTGCAAGTCCCCTTGATGAAGTCTTAGATGACGAAACGCGTTGGGTACTGCCTGCTGACTCCTCCATAAATAGATAAGTTCTGCTATTACACTTTTACCTATAACCTTTTATATATCTCCGATTTTTTTAGCGATATTTCATGTAGGCATTTTTTACTTAGCTTCGCATTTTTTTTATATACTGTTTTTTCTATGAGATTTCTTGTACTGTATGTTCTTACATAATGCTATTGTGCATTTTTATATGTATTAAATAAAACTTGGGTACTTGTTTCCTAGCACGGCCACACCGATTCAGATCGGGGTGGTCGTGTCGGAAAAATCGGGTCGATCGCATCGCATGCGATTTGGTCGCATGCGATGCGATCGACGCGACCGACCGATTTTTGACCCGATTTTTTTCATTGAATCCAATGTAAATTGGGTCCCTGGGACCCAATTTTACATTGGATTCAATGAAAAAAATTCCCAACCCCCCCAAATTTAAGCGCGTTAACCCCAGCCCACGATAGACGCCAACCCGAAGCGTGGCGAGCGCAGCGAGCCCGCGAGGGGCGGCGGTACGCGTCCTCCGACCTTTTCATGCCCTACTATCCACGTCGGCGTGGAGTGAGAATAGAATAGTGTGGCGAGCGCAGCGAGCCACCGAGCCCGAAGCGTGGCGAGCGGACGCGGATACCTTCACAGGTAAACGCGTCCCTTCGCGGGCTTCACAGGTGTCCGCGTCGCCACGGACACCTGTGAAGCCCGCAAGGGGACGCGTATAACTGTGAAGGTATCCGCGTCCCCTCGCGGGGCTCGCTGCGCTCGCCACGCTTTGGGCTCGGTGGCTCGCTGCGCTCGCCACACTATTCTATTCTCACTCCACGCCAACGTGGATAGTAGGGCATGAAAAGGTCGGAGGACGCGTACCGCCGCCCCTCGCGGGCTCGCTGCGCTCGCCACGCTTCGGGTTGGCGTCTATCGTGGGGTGACGACGGGGACATCTATAATGTGAAATGGGTCATATTGGCCCATTTCACATTTTTTCACATTTTTACAGCATTTCAATGTTAAAAAATATTTTAACATTGAAGCCTATGCAAAAATCGGGTGCATCGCGTCGCATCGCGTCGGGACCAATGTTAATGGTCCCGACCGACGCGATGCCCCCGATATTGTCTCCTAGCCGGCAAAATGGACCTGATTTCAAAAGAAATCGGGTCCATCGGGGGTAATCGTGTCCCTTAAGTAAGGGACACGATTACTTAAGATTGTGGCCGTGCTAGGAAACAAGTACCAAAACTTGTATATGTTTTAAAAGTAAAATGTTTCCACGCACTTGGTATCAAAAAGAGCCCTTTAGATATCTTTTTTTCTTTTTTTTTTTTCCTTTATCTTGCCACTAGAAAACTTCTTTTTTTCTTTTTTGCCACTAGCAAACAACTAATTATGGTAACTCGGTTTCACAACTTAAAGTGTTATAAGGTTGAATAAAAGTCGTTAGGAAAAACAATTGAGTTGATTGTCATGCTCTGCTCCTTAGGATTATAACAACTATTAACCAAGGCTAGGTTTTTGATAAAATCACTCTAGAGCAGGTAACAAGAAGGTGAACCAACCGCTAAGAGAAACTAACAAAAAGCTGATTTATCCTTCCCTCCGAGAGATGGGTCCTTATATTCCTCTATATATATATATATTCTCCTTGGCTGTTTTAATGTATAGGCTGCTGTATGAATGTATGTATGTATACATGTGTTATGTAAACTTATATGTTATGTCTTTTTTTTCATAAAAAAATATAATAAAGATGAATAAAAAAAAAAAAAGTAAAATGTTTCCTATACAGGTATTTGTAGTCGCTTAGACCTCTATCCAAACCATTGTATCTTTACGCCACACCCCTTACCAAGGTGTTTTTTTCTTAGAGGTCAGCTGACACCCTTTTTTCTAAAGGTATACCTGTTTTTCAATACACAAACTAGGTTGTTCAGGACATAAGTGGCGCCCTACATCATCCCTTTTCTCCCTGGATATATATATATATATATATATATATATATATATATATATATATACATACAATCTTTGTAGTCCGGCAACTCCTGTGCTGACAGGTTCAGCTTTTTAATACTTGCCCGGGTGCGCGCTTAGATGGTTGGAATCCCCCCACATGCATAACATAACAAAAAAAGCGTCACTCCGGGTCTGGTGTCACACAACATACTTTACTGCGTAATGTCTACGCCGTTTCGGGCCAAGCCCGTTTTCAGGACAAATGTCCTGAAGATGGGCTGATTATCTTCCTGCGCTAATTCATCCATTATGATAGAAATGAGTCAGAACACATCACAGCTTTTTGCATTGCTTCAAAGCAGCCGGAGTGCCCATGCTGATCCCTATCCGCCATCAAAAGTACTTATAATGGCCATGTGTGTATTAGAACTGGACCATGGAGCAATGAGAGAAGGTGCTTTTGTCTGATGAATCCCATTTTTCTTTACATGAAATGGATGGACAGGTGTATGTCACTGAGGTCAGGACTTGCAACTAAGCCTGACCCCTAAATCTGTCTCTGATATAATTTGCCTGTGGAAAAGATGGCACCAGTATGCACTATGATAAGAGGACAAGCTGGCAGAGGCAGTGTGATGCTCTTGGCAATGTTCTGCTGGGAAACCTTGGGTCCTGCAATAATGTGGAGGTTAGCTTAACATGCACCAATATATTGTTGCAGATCAAGTACAGGCCTGTATGGCAATGGTATCTGCAGGTAGCAGTGGCCACAATGTGTCCAGCCACACTTATTCAGGAATGGTTTGAGGAATATGACAAAGAGTTCAAGATGTTGACTTGGGCTTCAAATACTCCAGATCTCAAACCAGAGACTACCAATGCTTAGTGACTGCAACCTCCGGCTGGCATTTTCCAAAGCTCTGGTGATGATACTGGATGTATTGCTGAGAGTGTCATGTGGGGGATAGTGTTCAGTGCATGTGACTCCCAGCTGGAGTCTGCTGGTAGAAAAATCAGCTGATGCTCTGTGTCCATGTGGAGAAATATCTGTGGCTGGTTAACTTTTTGCTATTAGGTACAGAGCAGGGCAGAAATCAATAGGAGCAATCCATGATACAGTAGCTGGCAGACAGAGTGGTGCACAAGAGGCAACAGGTGGTATAGTCGTAAACTCAACGCGTTTCTCTGCAATTTGCAGCTTTTTCAATAGGTGGAGGTAAGGTGTGGACTTACCTAATAAGGCTTTTTTATTTAATATACAGTATGCCCAATAGTATTATTGATATTTGTATGTGATTGTTATTTGTCAATTTTTGTTTTGTGTAAATTATTATTATTAGAAGTCATTGATATTAAACATTTTTATCTTATGCTCACAGTGTCTGTGATGCATTGGTAGTGCTCCATTTTTTTTTTTATATTTCTATTTGTGTGGAGGTTTACACTCCTCGATTTGGGTGAGCAACAGCCAATACGTTATATATGGCACCTTTATTATTTTATGTTATTGGAAAAAAAGTGTATCCTTATTCATTTTGTGTAGAGAATAATGTAAGTATTGGATGGATCTTAAATCATGGCATTTTCATTCAGGCTGCAGTGCTATTGGCTTTTAGTAATTGATTCCCTTTCTTCATCATTGTATGTCCCATTGGAAAGGTACACACCTAGTATTGGCCATTCTGGATTGAAAGCACATAGGACCTTATTATAAGCTAAGCCGGGCACACACTATGCCATGTGTACCTAGCGACATCGCCAGCAGGGGGTGCATACACACTTCTTGCCAATATTGGTAGCTCCATAATGCTGGACGTGGTCATGCTGAGATATGCTAATGATTTTTTTATATCAGGCATTGCAGGGCTGACGGTGGATGTTACTGACAATGCAAAGGAGCCACATAGCGGGTACACATTAGACTATGTGCCTCATATGTAGACATCATCTATCGGACCAGATGACATATTGTCTACTATGTACCTATCTTAATGATCTCTGAGCAACAGTGTAAAACTGGATAGATGGAAAGAATTTGTACAATTGGCCTTAAGCATATACAGTATATTGGGGAACTATAATTTCTGATTTACTTACGCAGTTTGGAGTATAATAAGGTGGGTGCAAAGCATACTGTATATGATTTCTCTGTTTAAATTATTTGGTTACTTAACTCTGGCATGTAGACCATTGTTTACACAATGACTGTTGGAGAAGCATTGTTAACATTTACCAATGGAGTCTGCTCACTACCAAAATGTGCTGGTACAAGACAATAGTTTAAATAAAAAAATTAAAAATTAATATTAAACAGACCTGCACTGAAAAAAATACACCTGGTAAAATGACTCACCCACGTACTCTGGTAATCTTTTTAATATTCAAAAGGAGATGTTTTAAAATAGCAAATAGCATAAAATTAATTGCAAACGCTCAACAATAGCATTCATTAATTTGAACCAAAGTAAATATAGCCACTGACTGGACAACTATATTAGGACTTATTTAAAAGCTGTATTAATGTATTCAATGTCTAAATCATCAGACTTAGGCCCTGATTCTGGTTGGTTCGCTAAGCAGAGGTAATTTGCTGTTTAGCGAGCCTTCATCTGCCCATCTGCATCTGCCATGCAAATGTCGGCTGGCCAGCGAATATACCCATCGCACTGCGAGAGAGCTCAGCCAATCAGAGGGCTGCCCAATGTTTTAAACAATGCTGCCGCCCCCACTGTCCCACGCCGCCTGCTAGGGCTACAGTGTGCTGGTGCTGGAATCTGGGCAGGGCACACAGGTGTGGGTGCCGGGATGGGGACATGATACACATGTGTGTGGGTGCCTAGATGAGGACAGAAGTATCACTAGCGGGCAGCGGGGGTCAGCGGTGGCGGCAGAATTGTTTAAAACACTGGCCAGCCCTCTGATTGACTGAGCTCTCAGCCAATCTGAGGGCTGCCCCGTGTTTAAAACAATTCTGCCGCCACCGCTTGCCCCCGCCACCTGCTAGGGCTATGCTACTCCTATGCCCATCCTCTTCCATGCCGCCAACGGTCCCTCTGGCCCCCTCTCTCCATCACCGCCGAAAGCGTTCCCTCTGCCCCCTACCCGCGGTTTGCATTTGAGCGATAACATGTAGTTAAAAAACCACATGCGATCGCGCCTGCAATTCGATAGATATTATGTGTAGAACATAAGATCTATCGATGTGTCATTCAACGGTGGGCCCACGCATTGCATCGAATGGTCCCTTTTAACATGCATACAATCATTTGATTTATTGGCCAAAATCTATGTGGTCGAAATCTAATGATTACATGCAAAATCTCACAAGTGTATGGGCAGCATAAGTATTTTGCATCTAGCAGTCACTGACGCCCATCTATCTTATGGTCAGGAATAAATGTGCCCAAATGAAAGCTCCTCTCCTTGATTAAACCTACTGTATCAAAATACAATAACATTTTATTATGTACTAAATACCATGGATATACTAAATTTTGAAACCATAAAATATGTATTTAATTGCGTCCATATTTTCAAAATAAATATATATATGACGAGCTGCACAATTCGCTTTCGGGTGTATTGTTAGTTAAAGTAAGTTGTCAGAGTATAATTACACTGGGGGAAATGTAATAGGGTGAGAGAATCAGAAAGTGAGAGATTTGGTAAGAAATCTCCAGTTTTTTTAAAGCGGCAATCATTTACACTTCAAAATCAAACTGGTTTTGCAGTGTAAATGATTGCCGCTTTAAAAAAAACTAGAGATTCCTTACCAAATCTCTCACTTTCTGATTCTCTCGTCCTATTACATTTCCCCCTGTATGTGATTTGCTTCTGTGATCTTCTTTTCCTAATGTTTCACGTTAACGGTGTGAGTGATGTCAAACGTCTTGTTATCTGAACTCTACTAAAACAAAGTACTTGCATTTTAGCAAATTGAACCTTAAAATAGAATGTATTTGAAAAGCAAAATTAGTAGCACAAAGGACATCAACATGACACTTGGTAGAATAGTGAAAAGCAGATAACCTCTAGATTACTTATCTCCGGCTTGTGTTAAACAAATACAGGGAGAGGCAACACAATATGGCATCAATAATTAAAACACATGTTGCTTGTTTTGTATCATCAGGTTACACTTTCCTTCAAACCGTTTATTTTTATTTAAGATTGTGAAAGTACTGAAAATACAAAATAGTTATGTAAATGGTCTACAATATAGTATATCTGAGAGCAGAAAAAATACGCTATTGATAGTTTGGCTCAAACAGTTTATCAATTATTGACATAGATGATTAATTTGTTTTACCTGCTTCTCTACATTATTAATTTATCTCCTTCAGTAGCGACCTTCAGGTGAAGAATGATGCACAAAAGAAGTTGTCGTGTAGTACTGGAAAAGTAAAATATCAATGTCTAGACAATGGATGAATCACTAGTGAAATAATGAGGTATACAAATTAGAAGTGTAACAAAGAAAACATTAAATCAGCTGGCAAAGGACAAGCCTCAGACCACAAGATTGAGGCATCGCAACCTCTTATACAGGTTGAGAATACCTTATCTAAACATGTACTTTTATTTTTTTGCTAAAAACCTACTGGCCACATCGGTAACTGGCACTACTGGGGAAATAACATGTAACTGGCACTAAATATTTGCAAGGACATGATTGCTTGGCATTAAAATTCAGTGCCTGAGATAGTATCCAAACTGTGTTTCATGTTTTAAAACCTTTTTTCATGCACGAAAAAAAATCTATTTGTGTGTATTTCATGTGTCTGATGAGCTTATACAACATAAATGCTAGATATCTCAAGATACATCTTTCAAATATAAAAATATTCCAAAATATGGAATAATCCGTTATCCAAAATTCTTCTGGTCCCCGCCATTTTGGATAAGGGTTACTCAACCTGTATCTGCTTTTTTTTTTAAAGTGAAAATAATCGACGATCGAATGGGATCAAATCGAGATTGAATCAAATGGTACGCTAAATGCATTCGATTTGACTATTTAGTACAGATCTGTACTATATAGTTTTGCCTGACAAGACTATTTTTCTATTCGATTTACACTACACAGGAGCGCGCATTGGGATCGAATCTGCATCGAATGTAGAAAAACCTTTCCATGCCCATTCGATTTTCTAATCGATTTTGCTTCTATAAGCAAAATCGAATAGAAAAAAAGTGCATATCTCACCATGTGTACAGTATTTACCCTTAGATCCCATTATCAGTCACACCATCAGTACTTGAACCAGACTTATTTGCACATGCAGTTTCTCCTTCTGGCCATGGGCACTTATGCCTGAGGTTGTGCATGTGTGTATGCAGCTACTTTCATTGACACGTCCATGACACTCCCATAACACACCCACTGAATGGACTATATTTTTAGCCGCCCCCAGTCCATCACTCGTCCACTACTTTTCTGATACAATGCTTCTCTTTCATAGCAAAGCTTTTGTGTGTACAATCTACTATATGTAACACATTTGCCATACCACTTTTGCAAAAAATGCACATGCAAACAATTGCTCAGCTGTGAGAACATTGGCATTGGGTGCCGTTTGCAGATAACTCAAAAACAGGCCTAGGGTGCATACACACTGTACATTTTTTTTAACCAATTTCATTGAAAGAAATTGATGACCAATTTCCCTTGAACTAAGTGTCCTGGATGAAAGATGTTGACGAAAGACGAAAGATGAAAGATCTAGCTACAGTTTATAGGCTCTTTTTGAAAGATATCCAAATAGAGCTGCATGCACAGTTGAAGAACAACCTTGATGAACAACTGGCGGGTATGCGCATCATCATTCGTCGTTCGTCGCATTCACACTGAAAGATATTTTTACCAATATCGTTCAGAAGGGCAAAAATGAACGAAATTGGTCAAAAAAATTGTACAGTGTGTATGCACCTTTACAGTGCCTTAAAAAGGGAGTAAAAACTTGTTAAAGAGGTATCAATATGAATTACCTATAAATAAAATAAATCATTGTATCATTGAATAGAATCTGACAATTAGCACATCTGAAATATATCCTGATTCCTTGTCAATAGCTTACAAATAAAGTGATCACAGCATAATTTTATCAATGATACGATCAGAGATTAAAGTCATGAATTCTACATTAAAAGACCATAAGGTGCTCCATCTGATCTCCTCGCTTTTCCTTCATGTTTAAGTAATATGCGGTGTAACCCAATAGCACAGGTGCAAGGCAGGATGAAAATGAAAGGCAGATTAGTCAATATATCAGGCTCCAGCTGAATGCAAGCACCAGACTCAAAAAAGAGAAAGTCGTAAAATGTGTTGCCAACAAAGCACTAAGAAAACCCAATTACATTAGCCACAACCCGTGGAGAGAGTGTCTGCCGTTCCAGGTTGATTCAGTAGTTGTCCATCCAGAACTTGTAATGGGGAAAAAAAAGAAAAGTCGTTTAGAGATTATAATGGAAGATGGTGAGTAGAATAAGCAAAGTCAAACCTTTAATTGCTATAAGTCTAGTACGTGTACCAGTGCTTGTGCAGATGGATTACAATGAGGTGGGGGCTATTGGAAAATGTTTTGAAGATAATGATAACAAAAAGGTTAAACGATATATTTACAAGAAATATCTAATACGTTTGAGAGTAATAACTAATACATGGTGCTTGCACAGTGCTAATATTTCAATAACAAACCATTAATAATATATTTGTGTTGGGTAAAGCCATAATAAAATGCCCTACAAATGTTTAATAGCAATTTCCATTTTTTGCAGTTGGCATTGAAATTGATGGACATCTGGATACTGATTCAGATACAGATGGTGAGTATTCTCTTAAAAGCAAGTCTGATCATGTGTACTATTATTGACATTTACAGTGTATAGCATCAATATGTTCTATAGAGCTATGAAAAGCCTGCAAAGAAAGTACAAAATGATAGCATACCACTAACACCAGTGCAAACTAAAGTCATCTATAAATGGGGGCACTGTATGGAAAGTATTTTCATGTGTGTTGTCCTGCTTTTCACACAATTCTTCATAACAGATTAAAATATGTAATGTGCTAAGTTAAAGGCATTAATTAGAAATTCACATACTAATATACAAATATAAACTTGTAGTTATTTAATAAATAACTACAAGTTTATATTTGTATATTAGTATGTATATTAGTATGTGATTTTCTAATTAATGCCTTTAACTTATCACATTACATATTTTAATCTATTATGAAGAATTGCATATTCATTAAGAACAATGACTTAAAACATACAGAATTCTCCCCAAACACTGTAAGAGTAGCGTATTTCTTTAGAAAAGAATGGACTAGCTAAGCTCTGAATACTGTACATATAATGCACCGCTTATCAAGTGCTCTCTATGGCAAACTTCAGAGAGAAGTACATTTATTTAAAAAAAAAAACGTTAGGAAACTTCTAATGGTGTTTGATAGTACAAAGCTCAGTGGTAGCTGTCAGTAGGACTTATTTCATAAGTTTTCTGAAGATGAATCTATCCTTCCTTAGCTTTGCATTTTGGAAACCTTATTACAATAGCCTGCTGGATTGAGTAGGTGGGAAATGGAGATTACACAGGAAACTACAGTACCTGAGGAAATGAACTGCTTCAGGTTTTTATTAAAAGAAAATCTATTTGAAATATATACTGAGTATATATATATATATATATATATATATATATATATATATATATATATATATATATATATTATGTTAGAGATTTATGCATGCTATACAGTATATATATATATATATATATATATATATATATATATATATATATATATATATATATACATATACACAGTGGTCGAAGTGGAAATTTTGAAGTGGGGGTATGGAAATTTTGAAGTGGGGGTATGGAAAAGTAAAGAGTGAATATAGTGCGCACCTTCGGACACCCCCCTGTCCATCAACGTCCCCTGCCAGACTGCCCCGTTGTACAGGGGTATTACAAAAGCACAATATGTGCTGCTGAGTGATCAGAGAGCATCCTGAGGGGGAAAAAAAACTTTTTTTTTTATCTTCAGATTAAAGTGGGGGTATGCCATACCCCCGTATACCGCCCCACTTCGACCACTGCATATACATATATTACATACACACAATATGCATGTTACTTTGACATTTTAGATATCATGTATTTTGTACCCAGTTTTCTTGTGATATTGGTTTACTAGTAGTGCAAAAAAATTGCAGATCTATGCATTCATATGTTCCTACATCTAATATACACACAGTAAAATATTTCCTTAATAACTGTGTGTACAACACAAATGTGCTTTACCTGTTCATGCCACCACATTTCTTATAGTGTGTACACACGGGGCAATATCGCTTCCGATGTTGCCGATATAGCGAACATCGGAAGCCATATCGCATGCAGATCGCATGCTTTTTTAGGGCTTGCAAGCCCGATGTGCTGCCGATGCGCGCTCTCGTGTGAGTGCAAATTGGCAGTGAAATAGAGAGGGCAGCCAAGACAATATAGTGCAGATCTGCACTATATAGTCTAAATTGTCCCTCTGCATGCATTCCATGCCATGCGAGTCCCGATGCGATCTGATCGTACCGGGACTCGCATCTCACGGCATATCCTGCCGTGTGTACACACATTTAGATGTGGTCATTTACATATTTAGCTATTTTGTAAATAAATAAAAATAAATATTTTGCAGGCAGGTGTATTGCTTCCCAGATTTGGTTTGCTTAGGCACAAATGAAGCAATTTTTAAATTGTATACATCGGTAATAGTGACACTTGATATATAGGCAGCTCTTATGTCCTATGAGGGCCACATGAGCAGTACATTAGCAAAATTAGAGGAAAATACAAGAAAAACTATATACTATAAATGGCTTAAAATAATCAGCCAATGATTTGTGTAATTTACTGCTTTTTACAATATAGAGAGAGTAATAATATTGCAATTTCCACCCTATCTCATTAAAAGAACGAGATTATGGGCTGGATTCTCTAATAACCCCCGGTGCACATCGCCGGCATTCGCATTGTTAATAAACGCATATGCAGTAATTTATGGGATTATTAACTCAAATGCGATGGGCGACGATGTGCAGCAGGTTCCCACTTCCCTCCCTGCACCCTTACCTGGCTGTAAGGGCTCTGTTTCCTACTCCCTGCACTCGGAAGTGGTGCAGGCAGGAGGAGATCACTGGTCTGGGCAGCACAGCAGGAGGCTGCCCGGACACAGGTGAGGGAGATGTGTTGTGAATCGGCATGGGGTGCGCGGGGCAGCGGGGGACGCGAAGGGAAGCCCATAGGCTTCCATGGGGTTACGCCATCTAGAACTGGAGTAACCCCACGCAGTGAAGCCCCGGCGGTGGGGCTTTGCTGCATATGAAAAACAGGGTTTTTACTGCATTTTTAGTTTGGTGAATCTCGCCCCTTATGTGATACTGTAGTGTTTGTAAAGGTCACACGTTCTGGGTGACTCCAAATATCCCTATCATGTATATCAAATATGTATGATGTAACAGCAAATTATATGTAGCCCAGCCAGATTCTACAATGGTTACTTAAGCTTCTGTTAGATGTTAGTGGGTCCCTCTATCCACTGTAACAGGTTAAATATAGGACTAGTCTATGTATGTCATACAATAATCACTTTGCTATAAGAGAGCAATGTAAGCTCTATCCATTTCCACTAGTACAAATGTACTATTACAGGGGGATTGCTGCATTTTAGGATTTGAATCTAATACAGTATCTCATATCTGTTTTACTGCAAGTTATAGAGTAAGTGACAGGATTAGCGTTGTCTAGCAGGAATTGTGCTACCATGACTCATGTTAGGTTAAATGAAACACTATGGCTAAAGCTTGACTACTGTGGGTTTAGGCTTTGTTAGTGTTATATCTTGGTAGTTAATAAGCAGCAGAATAAGGATCTCGGTAAGGTTTCTTTGTTTGTCATTTGACTATTTTTAAAAGTGAATGCAAGAGAATGAAATCGGCACGGCCAAACTGCTTCTGTGCCCAGGATACCAGAAGACCAGCAGCATTATGTATCATTCCATTTTCTAAAGCCACAATGACCTGGGTATTTGTATTTGAATCTCTACCTGTTACACCTATTACACTGCATTGTTATTAATGTTCCCTTCTCCCGCAGATGACGAAGATGAAGAGAACACAAGAAGGAATACAGGAGGCAGAAAGTCATCCCAAAAAGCATCTCAGATTAGAAATGACAGTGACGATAATAGTAGTGAAGATGAGTCACCACGAGGAAAGAGAAAGCCTAGATGCAGACCTAAGCCAAGAGGGGATGGTGATGATGACAATAATGACAATGATGATGATGATGAAGACAATGGAGGCAATAGGAAAGCAGGTTACAGGAACAGAGGCAGAAACACAGCTAACAAGAGGCTGAAGGAGGAACAAAATAATGAGACAGCTGAGAAAAAAGGGGCACAGCAGAAGGAGGATCAGAAGAAACATGGCAGGTATTGTTGTGTCCTGTAACTAGGACAGCAGCAGCTGCTGGCATAGATTCCTAGTCACAATCCTTCTCCAAATCACATGAGCTGGAATGATGCTGTATCGTACCATAATTGTTCCTTACGTATTGGATGAAGGTATTGTTAGTTCAATATACAGTAGATGTTGGAGCACAGTTGAGATTCCCGTTATCCTTATTGATTAATTGCCCTGCTTTTGTTGTAGAAGTGTGAGCTAGTAATTTTTTCACTAGGAAAAATCAGATTTTGTATATAAGTGGGACAATAAATGACTATAATACAGTACATTTGATTGTAACTCATCACATCCCAGTGTAATGTATCATAGCCCCTAACACATCACAGCGCAGAACTGAGATCCCTCGCTAAACTGGACTACTGTAATGTGCATGAAATAAAACAAAACAAAGACAAAAGAAATACTGAAAGTTAGTAATCTAGAAAATATATTGGGTAAGAATCTTATTTTTCTAATTGTTCGAAATATAAAAGTGCACTATAAATTAAATTGCACTGCACAGCTGTTGTACACAAATAATGTGGAATGGGTACGCATGAATTAACTACTAATGGGTGTGGATCAGTTGGTCACCAGCAAGTTGTTAGACAGTCATTAGGTCAACACCATTAGGTCGACATGCATTTAGGTCAACATGTGTCTAGGTCGACATGCAGGAAGGTCAACATGAGTGTATGTTGACATGGGTTAGGTCGACAGGGTCATAAGGTTGACAGGGTCATTAGGTGGACAGGGTCATTAGGTCGACATGGATAAGGTCAACTGAAAAAGTCGGCATGTTTTATTTTTGTATTTTTTTTTACCCTTATGTCGACACAGTCAACATAAACACTAAAATGTACTACCATGTCCCCTCGCATGGCTCGCTGCAATCACCATGCTTCGGACACGGTGCCTTGCTAGGCTCGGCACACTATTCTATTCTCCCACCACACCCTAGTGGATGGTAGGGCATGAAATACCGCCTGTCGGCACATGTCGTGTGGATATGTGTCCCGAAACTTACCACCACGTCCCCTTGCATGGCTCGCTGCACTCGCCATGCTTCGGGCATGTTGCCTTGCTACGCTCGGCACACTATTTTATTCTCCCACTACGCCCTAGTGGATGGTAGGGCATGAAATCCCGCCTGTCGGCAAATGTCATGTCAACATGGACACCGGAACGTACCACCCTGTCCCATCGCATGCCTCGCTGCGCTCGCCATGCTTCGGGCACTGTGCCTGGATACACTCGGCACACTATTTTATTCTCCTGCCTTTCCCTAGTGGATGGTAGGGCATAAAATACCACCTGTCGGCACATGTTGCCTCAAAAAACAGTAAAAAACCCCATGTAATGACCCTGTTGACCTTATGACCCATGTCGACCTAATGACCCTGTCGACCAAACCCATGTTCACCTAATGACCCTGTCGACCTAGCCCGTCGACATAAAGTCTTGTTGACCTTACTGCATGTCGACTTAAAGTCATGTCGACCTAAACTCACGTCAACCTATCTGCATGTCGACCTAGTGGTGTCGGCCTACTTGGTGGTGACCCAATGACCGTATCTCCTACTAACACTAGGAATTGACAGGTTGACCACGAGACATGCAGCATGGGGGCCCCTGGCAATAGGACCTCCTCTGCTGGCCTGGTTAGCATGGGGCTGTGTTCCTTAGGGAAACCAAGCCCACAAAAAAGTTCACCACCAATCCTTCCATGGAAAGCAACCACATGCTGACAGCATTAGGTCTCTTCCCTAACGCGGGGGAATAAAAATGGTAAAAATTTAAAATATTGTATAACTGGCAAACTACATGTTCAAGCAAGCCCTGCTCAGGGGCAAACGCAGGATTTTCAGAAGGGGGTTTCCAGAGGGGCAGAGCAAAGCCGGGTCAGTTAAAGTATTATAGATAGACCAAATGTATATAAATAATAATAAATATATATAGTGGAGTGGGCTTATTATTCATTATTTTCTGGTGGGAGGCCAGCTTGCTTGACTGCAGATATCTCCAATTTCTGAAAATAGATTTCTTAGATTTTAATGGAATTAAAAACTAGAGAATCCCACCTACCAAATGGTATTGGGGACTAGGGGATCAGCATTCAGGAGGCAGAGCAATCTGCCAATGAGGATATAAAACTACATACCAGGTGTGTGGAGCTGGAGCAGTAACCAGCTGCTGTAAGGCTGATATCTCTGGTTTTGGGCAGAATAGAGACAAGCTACTAGTGTACATCAAAGGGGGAGAGTCCCAGTTTTTGGAATATACCCTCAGAAAACCTCTAAGTCAGACAGAACCTGAAATATCTGACTGGGAAAAGCAATTAACAGGCTTGGATGGGGACCACTGCTTTGAAGTCAGATATCTCCGGTTGCCAAGGGCCGATTTTTAAAATTCTTGTACCACTGGAAAGAGGGGACCCTCAGCTTTCAGCCTAGAGCCCCTAGACTCCTGGGGGGCTTCTGGGTACTCAGAAACCACCCCTGCGTGCGCTACTGCTGCTATTCCTAAAGTGTATGAGAATGCTAGTCATTGCACCAAAAAAGTGTGTTCTTACTTCAAATCAGCAATCAAGATTCCCTTTAGGTCAACATTATACACATGCAGTATGTTATATCATTGACTAATTTAGCTAATATATTTAAACTTGTTTCAAAATAGCAAAAACCGTAAAAGAGTTTATTCTGCTTTATATTGGACAGTATATTTAAGCCTATTTATCAATTAACATTTGCGGGATATTCCCTAAAAAAAAAACAGCATTTTCAGGGGAATCAAGCAACTGTAATTTATCATTCAAATGTACAATAGAGGGACTGCAGCAAATATCTACAATATCTTATGTGGTCCTTCCATTTCCAACAGCAGCCACAGTCTCCATAGGCTTCTATGAGGGCTGTAAAGATTTATTATGCTCTAGAATGCATGGCATTCTGGAGTTTGGCCGATAGATAACGCCATCTCCAGGTGTCGTTATGCTATATAAGCCTATGGGCTACATTTTGCAAAAAGTACTAGGTTCTCCTGGCAATGGCCCCTGCACATGCTTGGTCAATGGACTACACATGGACAGTAGCACACCGGAGTCCTTGTTCCCACGGGTGACTTTTGATACATCCGTCTGAAACGTAATTTCTTAAGTGGCAAAAATAAATTACAATTGTCAGGTCTAAAACATGATACTTTATAGGTATAACCCTTAATTCTCTTGCTATGGTGAATCCAAAATCTAATATATATAATATTCAATTGTAGTAAATTCTATACTTCTTTAGCAGAACCTCTTTGAGTTATCATATAGGGGCAGATGTACTAAGCCTGGGAGAGTGCTAATGTGGAGACAGATAAACTACCAACCAATCAGCTCCTGTCATTTTTAAAACACAGTCTGTATCCGAGGCTTATGTAGATGTCTGTCTGTGAATGTTTTTGTGTGGAGCACCAACAGCAGTACAGAGAAAGTACAGATCATAAATACCGGTAACTATGACAAATTAAATGTGACTTTTATCGATAGTAGCAGTGTCATTGTTTAGGTAAAATAAGTATTTTTCTGTGGAAATACTTAAAATTCAAAAATGAAAGTTTGTTCACAAATGCAATAAAGGGTACATTTACTGAGGCCTCTAAAAAATCAAAAGAGGTGATATTACCCGTAGTGGCCAATCAGATTCTGTCTATCATTTTCTAGGATGCAATAGAGAAATTAGAGACAGAATCCCCTCTATTCATTTTTAGAAGCTTTAGTAAATTTAGCCCCAAGTGTTACCTGTAGCAGTAGTCCGCAGCCACGACTCTCGAGGCTCTAGGTTTTGTCCAGGCTTAGGTACAGGTGACTTAATTTGTACCCCATTCATCCAGTGAATAGCCAGGGATAGCCATAGAACCTGGACTGTTGGCGTGGCTTGAGGACCACAGTTGAGGACCACTGACCTAGCAGCCAATCAGATTATGTTGCTTTGCTACTACATTTTAAGAGATTGTAGAAAATGCCTGACGGTTACCATAAGTTACGAAACCTTTTATTATCATTTGCCTGTGTACAAGTTTTTATACTGTAGACTCCACTTTGTGAAAATTGCAGTAGAACATTTTTTATAATCCATGTAATAAACATGTAGAACAGAGAATACAGTAGTTTAAAAGTAAGTTGAAAACAGTTTAAGAAAACTGAGACTGTGATTGTGCCCAGCAAAATCCAAACACGCATGCTCTGTTTTGTACCTGTAGTTCTGCTATGTCCAGACTGTGCGGTGTGTAATGGTTTTTTTGGCTGGAGGCTCCCTTGTCTTGTTGTCTACCAAACAGGAATGCACTGACAGACAGCAAACCTATGAGTCACAACTTATACCGTTAATTTGGATTGGTTGGCTCATTAATGGACTTTATTATTTTATTAGCATTCTTATACATCTCCTCTTACTTACCTAGTATATTGTAGATCACGAAGGCTTCTGTGGAGCTAAACCACCCATTGTTCCATGTATATACATTACCTAGTTCCAAAGTAAACAAAGGGATGCTGTCTTAACTACAATATACTGTAGCCTGCCTGCTGTCTCATCAACTAAGATGTAATGCATGAGTAGAGGCAACAATTTCCCTTGTGCATGGAAAAGATTATCTTTTCAAGCATTTAATATTTAGTGATCTTTGTCAAATTAGAACATACAATTTGCATTAAACAAAATGAAGGTAATGTTATTAGAAAATGAATTTAAATCACTTTGAAATATAATCAATAATAAAAATAAAATCAGACACAATGGCCCTTTCAGATCTGATCACAGTACAAATTTGTTCTCAAAATGGGAAAAACCATGTGCACTGCAGGTGAGGCAGATGTAACATGTGCAGAGAGTTAGATTTGGGTGGGGTGTGTTGAAACTGAAATCTAATTTGCGGTGTAAAAATAAAAATAATAGCCAGTATTTGCCCTGCACAGAAACAGAATAACTCCCCCAAATCTAATTCTCTCTATACATGTTATATCTGCCCCACCTGCAGTGCACATGGTTTTGCCCATTTTGAGAACAAATATGTACTGAGATCAGATCTGAATAAGGGCCAATATTTTTTATTTTCATAGCGAAAGTACTTACACCAGAGAGCTGCATGTCTTATACATCCCAACAGGCCTGAATTGTGCTGCACAATGTCATTGCTTTTTATACAAATCCCTGTGACGCAAGCGTAAGAGCCCAAATAAAGTTGTATTTATTGATACTGTATAACCTGCAATTCAGATATTAGAATATACTTTATGTGGCCTAACTAGAAATTTAGTGACCCCCTACCAAAAAAATATTCTGCAGAACCCTGCCCCCTCCTTATTTAGAAATTATTACCTACATGTTCATTGCCAAGGATTTCTTGCTTATTACCAGGTGTTTCATGCTTTTTATCAGGGGTTACATACTTATGCCAGAGGGTTACATGCATGTTGCCAAAGGATTCTAACTCATTACCAGGGGTTTACTTACGGCTCACCAGTGCCCCATCTGGTACTTCTAGTTAGTGCTGTACACATTGCACTCCCATGATAGACACTAGGGGGAAATTTACTAAAGGAAATTTGTAAAAAAAATAGGTGTATTTGTATTTAGAAATACACTTCTTTTTTACATTTACTATCTCGAAAATACGGCAATTCGTATTCGTATTGATGTGATATCAATACGAATACGAATTGCCGTATTTTCAGGATAGTAAATGTCAAAAATAAGTGTATTTCTAAATACAAATACACCTATTTTTTACAAATTTCCTTTAGTAAATTTCCCCCTAGATGTCCAGGAGGACCTCTAGCTTATGGACCAGATGTATCAAGCTTCAAAAAGTGATAAAATGGAGAGTGATAAACAGCCAGCCAATCAGCTCCTACCTGCCATGTTACCAGGTTGGGTTTGAAAAATGACAAGTAGTAGCTGATTGGCTGGTTGTTTATCACTCTCCACTTTATCACTTTTTGAAGCTTGATACATCTGGCCCTATGTTTCCTCCATGGTGATGGACTTTTTTGGAGGGCTGCCTTAAGCAAATTCCAAACGGATGGCCTGACCGCATAGAATCTGTAGACAGAGACCCTGCGCCCCTCATCGCCGGCTGCACCCGCCACCGCTTCAGCTGCGGTGGCATAGTTACACTACTGGATATAGTAAATTGTCTCTGAATAAGAACAGAAGTATGCAAACTGTAGGTTTTAAGGGCAAATGTGCAGTAATTTGTCTTAGTAGTCCTGATTGCCCAACATGCAATAGATATCTTTTATTTATTAAACCCAAGTTCTCTATTTTCGGGGACCCACAGGAATGTCACAGAAATACTGCACACTGACACTTGGGTCTCATAACAATGTCACACTAATGCTGGGTACACATCAGCATGATGCTGCTCGTGAGCGGGTCATCACAGGAACGTACGAACTGCTCACGAGCTGACTGAGCCGCCGACCCGCACAGAAAAGGAACCTGATATGATCGGGTTCCGATCATGACGCGCACCCACTACAATGGTCATTTCTCAGATCCTACCTGCTGCAGGTAGGATCTCAGAAAAGATCTAACGAACCGCAGGGCCGAGCATCGAATCGGGATCACATAAAAACGTCAGCGAAATGACCCAAAACTTGGCCAATTTACATACAATCGGTCAAGATTGTATCTAAATTGGCTCATTTTGGGATGTCCAGGTGTGTACCCCACATTACACTGAGATTCTAAACAATGACACATTGACACTTAGGATCCCAGAACAATAATAGAAAAATGACACATTGACACTTAAGGGGAAATTTACTAAGATGTGAGTTCTATTTCACATGGGATGTTGCTATGGGCAACCAATCAGATACTACCTATTCTATTCTAGAAGGTGCTAGATAAAGTAGATCATGATTGGTTGCCCGCAGCAACATCCCATGTGAAATAGAACTCACATCTTAGTAAATTTCCCCTTAAGTGTCAATGTGTCATTTTTCACACTCTGTGAAACAGACCAATGATACTTTGACACTTGGCATCTCAGAACAATTGAACACTTAAGGTGCCCATACACTAGTAAGATTTATCTTCAGATCTGGCTGGTTGGAACAAAAACATGGTTATGGATGAGTGACCGTTTGTCAGTTTTCCAGCATTTCCAAGCAAATGGTCAACTGTCATTTGCTCTCATCCATAACCATGTTTTTGTTCCAACCAGACAGATCTGCAGATAAATCTGCGTGTGTATGGCCACCTTAATTACACATGGGGTCCCAGATCAACTGCACATGGCACTTCCGCCTACTTAAATAAGCATGTGCTGTTTCCTCTGCACTGGAATGGTAGCATACTACCCTGTCTAACTGTGATAGCACATCTTAAGTTTGAGAGTACTGAACAAGGAAGAATAACTCTTCCAATAGATTAAATGGGTTTATCAATGTATATGCATATAAATAAAGCTAAAATAGCATTTATAATATTTATTGGAAAGTTGTAAACCATAGCACACTAGTACGTCTTTTCCACCACCACAATAACTGGGCAATTATAGACGTGCGCACATTGAGTATTAGGGGTGCACAGGCACACCCTAATACTATGCCCACCCTTATGAACACCTCCCTGCCACTAGCAATACCAGCAATACCTTTTAACAGAGATGTTATGTGTGTTTTGCATTATTAATTGTACTAGAACATTGTCATATCACTACATATCTGTGTCATCCATATATGTTTTTGACTTTATTTGCATGCACTGTTACACAGAGTCATAAGAAGATTAAAACTAAAATACTCAAAAGATTGGTACTTATGTAGTATCCGGGCACATCGCATCGCATCGCATCGCATCGCATCGCATCGCATGCGACCAAATCGGATGCGATGCGATGGACCCGATTTTTCCATAGGATTCAATGTTAAAATGGACTGAGTTCATTTTAACATGGAATTCAATGGGAAAAGGGGTCCTTTTCATACTTCTACTATCCAAGTGGGCATGGAGTTGGATATAAACCTGTGGCGAGCGTAGCGAGCCACCGTGCCCGAAGCGTGGCGAGCGTAGCGAGCCCTGCGAGGGGACACAGAATACCGCCCCCTCGCGGGGCTCGCTTCGCTCGCCACGCTTCGGGCTTTATATCTAACTTCATGCCCACTTGGATAGTAGGGGTATGAAAAGGACCCCTTTTTCCCATTGAATTCCATGGACTTCATTTTAACATTGAATCCTATGGAAAAATCGGGTCATCGCATCGCATCGCATGCGATATGGTCGTATGCGATGCGATGCGATGCGATATCGCATTGCATCTGATTGTATGCCTTAACTTAAGGCATACAATCAAAAAATCGGGCGCCCAGATACTACATAAGTACCAAAAGATTATGGTGTGGCTAAAAGACGTTTTATATTGTACCGAGTGCCAATAGATTATGGAAGACACGCCTGATTGGCGGTGTTAGACACACCCAATGGGCAGTGTTAGACATGCCCAATAGGTGGTGCTAGAGACACCCCTTTGACGGTGCACCCCTTAACAACATGTGCTGCGCATGTCTATGAGGGCAATTACTCAGTGGAAAAGGGTTCCTGAACAACAACCCCGGTCCAGTAACCCTGGAAATCTGCCCTGGGTAGCTACCAGGGTTGTACCCGGGTAAAGGTGTAGTGTTTCACCAACAGGGGTGCTTATATTGTTTACTATTATTTTTGCTGAGCAAACTTTAAAAAAAATATTTAGTCAGTTCATGACAATGGGCAATTATCTAGAATTATCAGGCTCAGTAGTGGGCTGTAGCGCTGACTACACATTGCATGGAGGGGGGGGGGTTATTGCATATAGACATATCTATAATGTTATATGAAATATATCTGTAGGTCAGCGATGGGCAGGCGGGTATCGGCCGGAGGGGGTTTGGCTGCCATCAGCGGACAGGCAGCAAGCAGGTGGGTGGCGGGAGGCACCTGCACAATGGCCAGCCTCCCCTGCCCGGGATTAAAAACCCAGGTAAGAGCCATTTCCATGGCTCGTTATCTGTGTTTTACCTGCTAAAAACCCTGCTTTAATCCCAGATAAAAACTTTTACCTTGTCACCATTACCACTGACAAATATCCCGGGTTGGTGCGCATTCACATGCAAAAACCCGGGATTTTTTAAGCTAGAGGAAAAGCGGTAATAGGAAAGGAGAAGTGAAGGTAAATGCTGAGTCCTGGGTGCAGCAGCTCAGTGAAGCACAGTGGTGCTGCCAATGACTGTGGCAAGGCAGCCAGCACATATTTTACATACAACATTGCATGTATTTTTGTTTATATGTCTAAGTTGACTCCCCAATTATGCAATGTTTGGTTGGTGCTGAATGCATACAAAGATATTTCTTGCAAAATAAATAGAATTAAATGGAATTTAAATAATAACTTGAAACAAGAAAGTCTAAATAAATACACTTAGACGTGTAATGATACATAGACCGATGCCGTTTATGTTGTAGAGATTATTGGCAAAGTTATTTCCAGGAGAAATAATGTGGCCTCTAGGGATGGAAAGCTAAATATAGATATGATGTTAATTAGACAGAACACTATCTTTACTTCAGTATGAGAATGCTTTACATGTCTGAATCTCTGTGACATGATTAACGATTTGGCTGAAAGGACACATGTATGTCAGCAGCATGGAGTGTGCTATGTTTGTCGTGTAGGGAAATTACACTGTAAGCTTCTATGTTCTAGAGACTGATATAAAGGATTTACTACTCTGTAAAAAGTGACGAGCAATATGTTGGCGCTCTACAGATAATAAATAAATAATTGTTTAACATCGTAAATGAAGAAGAAATTGTGGCCAGAAGGAGGAAAAATCATTAGAAGTCTATAGCTTCTTTTATACTGGACGGAGATGGCCGAGATGGGGGAGGGAGAAGATGTCATGTGACGTCAGCTGCCCAGCCCAAGCAGGCATTGACACGTCTGAGTTCTGATGGGCCCGCTCTGAGTTTCTATGAGCATGCCCACCGTTTTTGTGGGCACGCCCATGAAATGCTGGGCAGACCACAGTGACCTCCCCTGCCTGCCCCCTGCCCGCCCAACAGTGAGTGAATGCCCCAGTGAGTGTAAAACTCGCTGAAGGCATTCGCTCTGGGGGCTTGCACATGCGCATATTAGCGTATTGGGACTAGGGGAGAATTCGGAGCTGAGCGATCAGGTCTGAATCGCCCCATTAGTTACAGCTGGTGATAAGGCTGGTATGGGAACAACTGAGCTTGCAACTAATAAACATTGTTATCTACAGTATTTCAAATCCCAGCATTCCAGTGTTGTTACTTATGAATGCCATTCATAAAGGAAACAATATGTTTGTGGAGGTGACCTTAAAAATGGAGACAATAAACCAGTTATTTCCTTTGAAAAACCTGGTAAATTGTTATGTCATAAATCCTTTCTACATGACTCACAGATGATAAGGCTTCAGATGGATAAATAAAATACATGCTTTATACCATTGAAATTTACCTTCTTCAAAGGACTTTCAGAATATTTTAGTCTTCATTGTTAATTGTTTGTATCCGGTGCTCTGGAACCATCCCCTAGAGCAGGGAGTGTGCATTCATGTGTGTGTGTTTAGAAACAATTATATGTGTGTGTATATATGTATGTATATATATATATATATATATATATATATATATATACTGTAAACCCGCTCAAAGCAAATGCTTTGAAAGCTACTCTGCTACCTTGTGATTGTCTCTGTGTTTGTGCATGTGTGAGAGAGAAAGAGATGTAGTTTCACTCACTGCCAACAGATGCCAGTGTTTTGAAGACACACAGATGGACACTAGACAATATATATATAAATATATATATATATATATATTCCAGGGGTATCCTCCACACTGAAGGCGGGGGATGTCAGGCACTCGCCTTTTTATAACAAAAGATATCCAATCCTGTTATAAAATCCAATCCAGGTTTTTTATTT
Organism: Crinia signifera; assembly: GCF_055691185.1. NCBI lineage: Eukaryota > Metazoa > Chordata > Amphibia > Anura > Myobatrachidae > Crinia > Crinia signifera. The sequence goes on from NC_139221.1 coordinate 225,793,432, forward strand.
TTACATCTAGTGATTTAAAGTCAGCATATCACAACTGTAATGTTTCCATGTGTGCCCCGACGTTTCGGTCCAAAATGGCGGACCTTTATCAAGGAGCCTATAAACACATGGAATAAGTGTTTTAGTAACCTGCCAACAGGGTACCAAAAAAAATACATCTTGCAAACGCATATACACATAAATAAAATATTACATTACTTGGTCAACATGAAGTCACAGCAATCAACGAAGTCATGGAAGGAAGCCCATGGTCAGAGGAGCAGCAGCTACCTGACACTGCCCGGGCCCGGCATTTATACCCTAGACATACACCTCTTAAGTGAGGACACCGCCTCCAATCCAGCTGAGCCGCGCTTCCGGAGTCACCGGAAGTTCGGGACCCGGAAGTGTCGGCATTTGGCACGCACGAGTGGTACGCATAGACTTCCGGGTTTCCCCGGCTACTATGATGAATTCACTCGGCGTTACGTGACTTGACCCGCAAGTGTGGAGCGCACATACTTCCGGGTTTCCCCGGCTGTTGTACTGCTCCTGCACGGATCTGACATTAATGACATATCTACACAGCGTCATAAGAAAGAGAAAAAATGACATATCGATACCGCTGTGATAGCTCTTAAACGTAGGGGCCATATTAAACTTGTTTAACAGAGTTATAATGTACTGTCAGAAATTTATATAATCGGCTTATTGTTTTTTTCATTAAAACGGCAGAAAAACGGCAGAAAAGCTGAATCAGTGTAGTCTGGGTGAGCCGGGGATATTTTAACCTGCTTTGCGTGGCATAACAAATTGTCTGCAAACTGCAGATAGTTGGTCTAACTGTATTTAATCAGTTTAATATTGTATTGATCACCAATTTTTTCATTATTATTATTATTATTATTATTATTATTATTATGTGCCACATCCAGCAGAAAAAAAGGGGGAGGAGGGGGTGTGTTTGGACACATTATTATGCATAATCCTAGCACAAATTGTTTCATAGGAAAAAAAATTGGATCATTATGTTGTTCAAATTAATGTGTGGAATCTACTATATATTTATTGATTTTTTAGGATTTTTGTGATTTTTATTGTTTATTATTTTTTATTATTTTATTTATTTTTATAATTATTGTTTTTACAATTACTTTTACATGGAGGAGCATGTATGAACTGTTACAAATATTTTAATAAATTATTTAAATAAATTATATTAAATAAATTATATTTTTATATATATTTTACCTAAGTACAATAAGAAATGATAAATCTTGTAACCTATTGGACAAGATTGGGGCACAACTGGACACCTACAAGAACGAACTAATTTCTTTCAAAAGGAGTAAACTCACAGCTGTCACAGCTGACTATCAAACTCATTCTGTGTACAGATGGCTGTCAGGTGGCAACAGTGGCAATTCCAGACGCAACCAACGCCCATACAAACCACGACGCCAACAATACCAACAACAAGGCAATAAAGGCTCATCTACCTCGGCTTTAGCATCAGACACTGAACTTTCCGGACAACAATCCGATTTTTTAGACGAAGTGACCGACAATACCCGAAAGCCAAAACGACGACCAAGAGGAAGGGGTCCAGACCACACCCTCGTCGCGGAGGTTCTGGGAAAAAGAGATCGAAGACCTGTCAGAACCTAGTCTACAATCTTTCTAACACCACATTGACCCCGGCCATGCTATCAGTCCTCTCAAGGGGATTGTCATTTGTCCCTACCACCACACATGACAAGTTCGAACTAATGTTGACATCTTTAAGTTTAGCAGAAAGCTCAGATTACGGGAACAGTTTGGGGACTCTACAGTGACCACGGATAGACCGACATTTAAACCAAACTCAACTTTTGACCCTACATCTGGAAATCCCAGCATTAAAACATTTTCAAGATTAATGGAACTGGACTCTCAAAGATTGCCCGACAAACCTAAATATCATAACTTAACTCTCGATGAACGCACTGCTCTCAATGAGCTGAAACAAAATACTAATATAGTGATTAGACCTGCAGACAAGGGGGGTGCTGTCGTCGTGCAAGACTGGAAACAGTACCATGAGGAGATTACCCGGCAACTGGGAGACAATAACACCTATCAGTGTGTTAACCACAATCCGATCCCAGAATTTAAGAAGCAAGTTGATAATCTCTTAGCCCGTGGTTTATCCTCCAAGTGGCTGACGAAAGGCGAGTTTGATTTTTTAACAGTACAATTTCCAGTCTGCCCAATCATTTATACGTTGCCAAAAATCCATTAATCCAACACGCAACCGCCGGGCAGGCCTATCATCTCTGCTAGATCCTCACTTCTCCAACCCCTTGCCAAATTCATCGATTACCACCTACAACCATTGATTACAAATAGTGATACTTACATCAGAGATACAGCCGATTTCATCGAAAAACTCCAACAGATAGAGATCACTGGTGAATTATATCTTGCCACAATGGATGTGAGTTCACTTTATACTGTTATTCCCCATACAGATGGTCTCAGAGTGTTAAAAGAGAAATTGGGTGGGAGAATGAACCAGTAGCCTCCGACAGCCTTTTTAATCGACATGGCGACCCTGATCTTAAGCTGTAACCATTTTATTATATGACAAGAGATACTACGTCCAAGTGTCGGGTACCGCTATGGGCTCAAACCTGGCGCCGGCATACGCAGGACTGTATATTGTCGATTATGAGAACACCTATATACTTATGAAATACAGAGAGCATATTAGGTACTTCAAACGATTCATCGACGACATTTTCGTACTATGGTCTGGTTCGAAAGATCAGTTCCAGAACATGGTACTGGAACTTAATAACCTGGAGCACCCGATCAGATTCACCCACCAGATCGAAGCCAATGAGATTAACTTTCTTGACATCACAGTGAGCCTAAATGCGGGGGTTCTACAGACAAGTGTTTTCCGGAAGCCGACGGATCGAAACACTCTGCTGTCTGTAGAGAGTCAACATCCGCCAGCTCTTAAAGAAAACCTGCCCATCTCCCAATTTATGAGGGTCATTAGAAATAACACTCTACCCACCACCATGGAAGAACAACTAAAAGAGATGACCACAAGATTCATTGAAAGAGGCTACTCGAAAGTCACACTTGATAGATGTTTACGGAAGGCGCGGCATAACATGAATAAAGTCCAACATAACGTTGACACCTCAGTTCGATCTAAAACCACCCAAAGAATGATATTTGTAAACACCTATGATCACGCCTCACCTGAAATTCAGAAGAGCATTAAAAAACACTGGCCCATATTGGCAACTGATAACACATTGAAACTAAATAAATACGGACCACCGATGATGGCCTTTAGAAAAGGCCCAAATCTGAAGGAAATATTAATGAGACCGATGGCCACCCCCACTGCCGAACAGAACACCACCTGGTTGTACTCGAGAAGACCAGGGTGCTTTCGCTGCACTGGTTGCACAACATGCAACAGTATGACCCAGGGTGCCACTTTCCCTCATCCTCATTCGGGCAAAGCCATTAAGATTAAACATAGATTACATTGCCAAATGGACCATGTGATATACCTGCTAAATTGTCCATGCGGTCTCGCTTACGTAGGGATGACCACCCGTAAGTTCCGCGAGCGCATGGCGAATCATCGGAACTCTGTGCGTGCGGCACTCGAGACAGGCAAAGCCGAACTGCCCATTCCACGGCATTTTTTACAAGCAAATCATCAAATATCCACCCTGCGTTGCCGTCTAATAGACTGGATTCCACCACCACTACAAGGAGGAGATCGGGGTCTACAACTAAAGAAAAAGGAAAGTCGATGGATTTACCAACTTGGGACATTGGCCCCCAGAGGCCTCAATGAGAATAATCCATTGAACATTTTTCTGAAATAGTCGACCACTGAAACTCCATGTATCTGTACATTTGCCCCCTCTGGGGTTATTTGGGTTATCTGGATTAGATCCTGATGTATATTTGACTATCCCCTGATACACTTTTTTTCTAACAAGATTTTTCTCAAAAGCAGTCATTTTTGATTGATTTTTGAATATTCCTCATTTTTGGATAATCTTTGCCCCTTTTTCTAGATATATCCCCTTTTCTCTAGATACTCCTCCTTTTTTCCAGATGTTTCCCCTGTTTTGGGATATCTCCCCTTTTCTCTAGGGATCCCCATAGTCTAGTGGTCCTAATTTTTGCCCTTTTTTCCTATTTTTTGCTAGATATTGCCCTTTTTTCTAGATGTTCTTTCCCTTTTTCCTAGGGGTCTTCACCTTCTAGGGGTTTCCATTTTTCTAGGTATTCTTGTATCTCATAATCTAGCAGTTCTCATCTTTCACCAGATATTCCCTCTTTTTTCTTGATACTCCCCTTTTCCAAGACACTCCCCCTTTTTCTAGGGGTCTTCACCATATAGTGGTTCCCATTTTTTCTAGATATTGCCCTTTTATCTAGATATTCCCCTTCCTCACGGATGTCCTTCTGCTTCGGGATATTCCCCCTTTTTTCCAGGGGTCCCGATCACCCAGTGGCTTTCCTTTTCTCCAGTTGTCCCCTTTTTTTCTAGATATTTCCCATTATCTAGTTGTCCCCATTTTTAAGCAATACCCCCTCATCCCGCTAAAATATATATAAAAAATATAATTTATTTAATATAATTTATTTAAATAATTTATTTAAATATTTGTAACAGTTCATACATGCTCCTCCATGTAAAAGTAATTGTAAAAACAATAATTATAAAAATAAATAAAATAATAAAAAATAATAAACAATAAAAATCACAAAAATCCTAAAAAATCAATAAATATATAGTAGATTCCACACATTAATTTGAACAACATAATGATCCAATTTTTTTTCCTATGAAGCAATTTGTGCTAGGATTATGCATAATAATGTGTCCGAACACACCCCCTCCTCCCCCTTTTTTTCTGCTGGATGTGGCACATAATAATAATAATAATAATGAAAAAATTGGTGATCAATACAATATTAAACTGATTAAATACAGTTAGACCAACTATCTGCAGTTTGCAGACAATTTGTTATGCCACGCAAAGCAGGTTAAAATATCCCCAGCTCACCCAGACTACACTGATTCAGCTTTTCTGCCGTTTTTCTGCCGTTTTAATGAAAAAAACAATAAGCCGATTATATAAATTTCTGACAGTACATTATAACTCTGTTAAACAAGTTTAATATGGCCCCTTTGTTTAAGAGCTATCACAGCGGTATCGATATGTCATTTTTTCTCTTTCTTATGACGCTGTGTAGATATGTCATTAATGTCAGATCCGTGCAGGAGCAGTACAACAGCCGGGGAAACCCGGAAGTATGTGCGCTCCACACTTGCGGGTCAAGTCACGTAACGCCGAGTGAATTCATCATAGTAGCCGGGGAAACCCGGAAGTCTATGCGTACCACTCGTGCGTGCCAAATGCCGACACTTCCGGGTCCCGAACTTCCGGTGACTCCGGAAGCGCGGCTCAGCTGGATTGGAGGCGGTGTCCTCACTTAAGAGGTGTATGTCTAGGGCAGGGGTTCCCAATCTTTTTTGAATCACGGCACCCTAGAGTATCAAAAAAATTTTCACGGCACCCCTAGGCCAAAAATAAATGTATTAGATTGGGTTAATATGTGATTCTTTGGGTCATGTATGTGGTAAAGGACAGGATTTGCTTCTGTTTGTACACATTTTATTATTGGCAGCCACCAGCATTGCTTTTGCTCATAAATAATTAACCATTGATAATTTGAGTTGGTCCTGGACTACCAACCCAGGGCACCCCTGCATGGGTCCCGAGGCACCCCAGGGAGCCACGGCACACAGTTTGGGAACCACTGGTCTAGGGTATAAATGCCGGGCCCGGGCAGTGTCAGGTAGCTGCTGCTCCTCTGACCATGGGCTTCCTTCCATGACTTCGTTGATTGCTGTGACTTCATGTTGACCAAGTAATGTAATATTTTATTTATGTGTATATGCGTTTGCAAGATGTATTTTTTTTGGTACCCTGTTGGCAGGTTACTAAAACACTTATTCCATGTGTTTATAGGCTCCTTGATAAAGGTCCGCCATTTTGGACCGAAACGTCGGGGCACACATGGAAACATTACAGTTGTGATATGCTGACTTTAAATCACTGGATGTAAAAATAAAAAACCTGGATTGGATTTTATAACAGGATTGGATATCTTTTGTTATAAAAAGGCGAGTGCCTGACATTCCCCGCCTTCAGTGTGGAATGTAATTGGGACTGTGTCTTTAAAACACATTTCCCTTGCCAGGCACCCCGATAACTGACTCTAATATAGTGTGAGTGCGGTCTTGCTCTGGACTATATATATATATATATATATATATATATATATATTGTAAAACGCAACGGAATCTGCTGCGCTATATAAGAAACTGTAAATAAATAAACAAATATATATATATACGAGCAAAGATGAAGGCGTCACTCTGGGTCTGTGTCAACTATTTTAATGGTGCGTATCAACGCCGTTTCGGGACCTCTCCCATCATCAAGTGTCCGAAACGGCGTTGACACGCACCATTAAAATATTTGACACAGACCCGGAGTGACTCCTTCATCTTTGCTCATATACACACTTCATCTTTGCTCGTATACACATAGGGGGTCTTTACCTCCTAAGGCAGGCACCCGGGCAAGATACATCAGCCTTTTCCTGTGGTCATAGGAGTTCCGGGTACTACAAATATATAAGTCCAAGCTGTTAAAAAGCACGGACGAAACGCGTTGAGGGACCTTTCTAACTGTCTTGGACGCCCACCTGAACTGCCGTGGAAACAGCATCAGATAAGCGTCATTTATTTTACTACATTGTACGTATTATAATTGTCATTATTTGCGGTGACAATAAACTGTGTTTGCAATATTACACTATTGTGCTCTCTATTTTTCTCACCTATCCCACTACCCCGGCACGGGTTGCTGAGGAAGAGATTTCAGGGAGAATCCATGTGGATGAAAAGCTATACCTGGGTTGCCATTTTATAAACATATAAAGCTCACTAAACAGTGGTGGGATACCACTGCAAACGGTACTAATATAACTGTGGGGTGCCGTTTTGTCCACCTGTGGTGAAGGGGAAACCATTATACTCGAGATTCTGCACTAGGAGGCGCTCTTCTCACCTTTTGTATATATATATATATATATTTTGTTAGAGAAACGCACACTCTTCAAATGGAGGAAAAGGAGTGCCAGGTCTTAAATCAATAAAGTCTTATACCAATAACATTCAGCCAATGATAGGACCAGCACATCCACTTTATGAATAAAGCAAAAAAGCATACATTTATTTAGAGGCAATGTATAAGGCCATGATACTTAACATGGGCAGCAGCAGATCTACATGAGTACAGCATGGATTTTGAATTGTGGCAGCAGCCGTGGGTCACACCAATACCCTGACGGGCCGTTTCGGCGCTCAGCGCCTTTCTCAAAGGGTATCAACAGGTATATGCCCAGTATAGCCTTAAATAGCAGTGGAAGAAACCATACTCACATGTCAGATGCGCCACAGACGCCATCCTTGCTGTGCTGCCATCGCTCCGCCTCCCTACTTCCGCCCGGCGTCAGGTACCTGCACCCGGAACCAAGTCACAGGGATAGGAATCATAAACGCACGTATACAGGACGCAGGGGGCTGTTCGGGCAGACGCACCGCACCGGATGTTGTCATTGTGACACATCTATCACCATGGAGACCCGGCATTTCAATTCAGTCTATAGTACAAGCAAAATATATAAACACACAAGAAAATACCAACAAAAATAAACGGATATGCATTGTCCAGCGTATAACAGTGGCAAGATGTAAATGGGTGGATGAATTATATCAATCAGTCATACATGACATCCACTTATATCTCCCATCATCTACTATTGAGACCACATATACACTGGGCATGCATTATCAAAATTAATAAAAACTAAAAGGAAACTTATAGAAGGCACATCTAGGTAACAATAGAGATCTGTGGACGCAATATTTACATACTTAATGCCAGAGGTCCTAAATACCTACAGGCTCCATTATACGGTCCCCCACACACATCTAAATAAATACTGACATATTCAGTTCCTCATTGAGGCCTGAAGGGGCAAGCGACTGCAGGTTGTAGATCCACTGGCTCTCGCGTTGGAGCAATCTCTTGTGCCGATCACCCCCTCTTCTCAATGGGGGGGATGTGGTCAATTGGCATAAACTTAAACTCGTTCATCCGGTGGCCACAGCTGGCATAATGCCTTGCAACAGGAGGAGTGGTGTTGTGTACTTTGATTAGTGCTTTCTTTATAGAGGAGCGATGTGCCGCTATTCTCTCCTTCAAAGTTCGGACAGTTTTGCCCACGTATACCCTGTGGCAGGGGCAAACCACAATTTACACGACATATTTAGTGTCACAGTCCATCCGGTGCTTCAACCCATAAGTTTGGCCAGTGATTTTATGCTGCCAATTGCTGCCCGTGATAATAAATTTACAATTCACACACCCAGAGCACCTAAATGAACCTTTTTTGGTATCCAGCCATGTGCCCACTCTATCCACTCTAGGACTAATGTCCGAGTATACAATTTGTTGTTTAATGTTTTTACTGCGTTTATAGCAGAAGAGAGGTGGTCTCCTGCATGAATCTCCCAATGCAGGGTCTGTGCTCAGTATGTGCCAATGGGCCATTATCGCGGATCGCACCAGACCAGATGTAATAGAATATGTGTTGGAAAAAAACATTCTGTCCATTTTCTCCTTCTTTTTAGTTGCTGTCTTCAAGAGTTCATCTCTGTTTAGAGCCAGACATTTGGATCTGGCCTCATTGATCTCTTTGATGCCATATCCCCGCGTATTAAAACATTCGCCCATTCTGTCAAGGACCTCAATTAGTTCTCCTCGTTGTGATGTAATTCGTACTGCCCTCAATAACTGGGCATATGGAAGCCCACGTTTTAGGGGTTGTGGGTGGAAGCTGGTTGCTAAGAATAAACTATTCTTGTCTGTTGGTTTTTTGAACAGCTTCGTAACAAATTGACCATCCACAATAGATACAGACACATCGAGAAAATCTATAGTGTCACAGCTATATGTGTGTGTGAACCGAATGGAGCCTGGGAGGGAGTTTAGCAGCAAGACAAACTCATCCAGCAAGTCCTCTCCTCCAGTCCAAACAAAAAACAAATCATCTATTAATCTAACGTACATAGAAATAAAACGAGAAAACTTAACATTGGACATAATGAACTTGCTCTCAAAATCATACATAAACAGGTTCGCGTACGATGGGGCCATGTTTGACCCTATCGCGGTCCCCTTAAACTGTAAATAAAAACTATTATCGAAAAGAAAATAATTTTTATGTAAAATAACCTCAATGAGCAAAATCAAAAATTCAATAGCTGGACCAGAGTAATGAGGACTTGCACAGATGGTTCTCCTGACTGCCTCAACTCCCTCCTCATGGCCAATATTTGTATACAGGCTGGCGACATCCATTGTCACCAGCATGCTGTTGGAGAGTGGCTCACCAAATTCGGATAACTTGTTAAGGAAATGTGTGGTGTCTCTTAGCCAGTAGGGAGTATTTTGAACAACAGCTTGTAGGTGAAAATCTACGTACTGGGAAATGGGCTGGCATAATGATCCAATAGAAGAAATTATGAGTCTCCTAGGTGGAGACTCCATGGACTTATGGATCTTAGGTAGCACATAGATGAGGGGTATTCGCGGCTACTCCTGTGTCAGGAAATCCGCTATCCCCTCATCTATCCAGCCATTAATTAGTCCCAGACCAATAATAGAGTCAATCTCCACTTTGTAACTGGCGGTGGGGTCAAAACATAATTTTTTGTAGCAGGTGGCATCCATTAACTGACGCAGAATCTCCTTTACATATTCAGCATAATCCAACACTACTATCCCCCCGCCTTTATCAGCGGGGCGGATGATAACTTCTTTGTTCTCACGCAGGGACCGTAAGGCCAATAGCTCATCATGCGTGAGGTTGGACCGCTGAATATGTACCTTTTTCAAGGTAGGCATCACGTCATTGCGTACTAATCTCATGAACGTCTCTATGGATGCATTGTTACTCGGGGGATCGAATGAGGACCGCACTTTAAAAGGATTGGTGTTAGGAGGAGTTATAACAGCCTTTGGAGCTTGTCTCAAAAAATAATCTTTGAGCCTCAACTGTCTATGGAACACAGGCCGAAGTAAGCGTACTCAATAAGGGACTTACTTTCGTCCCTACATTTAAACAAAGGCCCTTCGACTGTGAGACTGAATTGTACAAATTCCATAGCCAGTTTTCTTTTCGATAATAGTTTTTATTTACAGCTTAAGGGGACCGCGATGGGGTCAAACATGGCCCCATCGTACGCGAACCTGTTTATGTATGATTTTGAGAGCAAGTTCATTATGTCCAATGTTAAGTTTTGTTGTTTTATTTCTATGTACGTAAGATACATAGATGATTTGTTTTTTGTTTGGACTGGAGGAGAGGACTTGCTGGATGAGTTTGTCTTGCTGCTAAACTCCCTCCCAACAGACAAGAATAGTTTACTCTTAGCAACCAGCTTCCACCCACAACCCCTAAAACGTGGGCTTCCATATGCCCAGTTATTGAGGGCAGTACGAATTACATCACAATGAGGAGAACTAATTGAGGTCCTTGACAGAATGGGCGAATGTTTTAAGACGCGGGGATATGGCGTCAAAAAGATCAATGAGGCCAGATCCAAATGTCTGGCTCTAAACAGAGATCAATTCTTGAAGACAGCAACTAAAAAGGAGGAGAAAATGGACAGAATGTTTTTTTCCAACACATATTCTATTACATCTGGTCTGGTGCGATCCGCGATAATGGCCCATTGGCACATACTGAGCACAGACCCTGCATTGGGAGATTCATGCAGGAGACCACCTCTCTTCTGCTATAAACGCAGTCAGAACATTAAACAACAAATTGTATACTCGGACATTAGTCCTAGAGTGGATAGAGTGGGCACATGGCTGGACACCAAAAAAGGTTCATTTAGGTGCTCTGGGTGTGTGAATTGTAAATTTATTATCACGGGCAGCAATTGGCAGCATCAAATCACTGACCAAACTTATGGGTTGAAGCACCGGATGGACTGTGACACTAAATATGTCGTGTATATTGTGGTTTGCCCCTGCCACAGGGTATACGTGGGCAAAACTGTCCGAACTTTGAAGGAGAGAATAGCGGCACATCGCTCCTCTATAAAGAAAGCACTAATCAAAGTAGACAACACCACTCCTCCTGTTGCAAGGCATTATGCCAGCTGTGGCCACCGGATGAACAAGTTTAAGTTTATGCCAATTGACCACATCCCCCCATTGAGAAGAGGGGGTGATCGGCACAAGAGATTACTCCAAGGCGAGAGCCAGTGGATCTACAACCTGCAGTCGCTTGCCCCTTCAGGCCTCAATGAGGAACTGAATATGTCAGTATTTATTTAGATGTGTGTGGGGGACCGTATAATGGAGCCTGTAGGTATTTAGGACCTCTGGCATTAAGTATGTAAATATTGCGTCCACAGATCTTTATTGTTACCTAGATGTGCCTTCTATAAGTTTCCTTTTAGTTTTTATTAATTTTGATAATGCATGCCCAGTGTATATGTGGTCTCAATAGTAGATGATGGGAGATATAAGTGGATGTCATGTATGACTGATTGATATAATTCATCCACCCATTTACATCTTGCCACTGTTATACGCTGGACAATGCATATCCGTTTATTTTTGTTTGTATTTTCTTGTGTGTTTATATATTTTGCTTGTACTATAGACTGAATAGAAATGCCGGGTCTCCATGGTGATAGATGTGTCACAATGACAACATCCGGTGCAGAGCCCGAACAGCCCCCTGCGTCCCGTATACATGCGTTTATGGTTCCTATCCCTGTGACTTGGTTCCGGGTGCAGGTACCTGACGCCGGGCGGAAGTAGGGAAGCGGAGCGATGGCAGCACAGCAACGACAGCATCTGCGGCGCATCTGACATGTGAGTATGGTTTCTTCCACTGCTATTTAAGGCTATACAGGGCCGGAGCTACCACTAGGCAGCTTTAGGCAGCTGCCTAGGGCGCTGGCCACTAGAGGGCGCTGCTACATCTGTCAGTAAAAAATTAAGGATGTCTATAAAAGAGTCATCCTTTAACATTGTGGTAGGCACTGGAAAAGTGTGTGCACCAGCGCCCCTGCCCCCAGGCTGTTATGATTTGGGGGCCACCATCTGCCTGCAGCCGCGCTACATACACACATGCTGCGCTTGCTGTTGAGACGGCTGACCTGATGCCGCTGGGGCTGACTTGAGATTGAAGAGGCTGAGAGGTGAGCGCTGCGTTTCCTGCTGTTCAGTCTTTAGATCTCTCAGCTTTCAGTTTCTATCTCTGGCAGAGAGATCAGTCAGCTCCGCCCCCACCCCAGCACTCAGACTCAGCCTCTCTAGGCACCAGCAGCGTGAGCCGAGGCAGATTTTCAGCAGGCTTCATCAGCACATGACAGACAGTGCCTGCAACATGATGACACCAAGACAGAGGACTTCAGCCAGATGCCACGGAGCCATCTGTCAGTGAGCAAGGCAGTCTTTCCAGCTGCCATTGTTGTAGTTGAGTGCAGCATGGATGGGAATTGTTGGTATGCACACTGTGGGGGGGGGGGGTATTAAGATGCACAGTGTAGGGGATGGGAGGATGTACAGTGTAGGGGATGGAAGGATGTACAGTGTAGGGGATGGGAGGATGTACAGTGTAGGGGATGGGGGTGGTATGCAGTGTGGGGGATTGGAGTGAGGTTGTACACTGTGTAGGATGGGGGGGGGTGGGATGCACTGTGTGGGGGATAGGAGGATGTACAGTGTGGAGGATGGGGGGTGATATGCACAGTGTGGGGGATAGGAGGATGTACAGTGTGGGGCATGGGTGGTGGTATGCACAGTGTGGGGGATAGGAGGATGTACAGTGTGGGGGATGGGGGTGGTATGCACAGTGGGGATAGGAGGATGTACAATGTAGGGGATGGGGGTGGTATGCACAGTGTGGGGGATGGGGGGTGGGATGCACAGTGTGGGGTATGTACAATGTGGGGGATGGGGGTGGTATGCACAGTGTGGGGGATAGGAGGATGTACAGTGTGGGGCATGGGGTGATATCCACAGTGTGGGGGATGATATGCACAGTGTGAGGGATGGGGGATGTAGAGTGTGAGGGATGGGGGATGGGATGCACAGTGTGGGGGATAGGAGGATGTAGAGTGTGGGGGATGGGGGGTGGTGGTATGCACAGTGTGAGGGATAGGAGGATGTAGAGTGTGGGGGATGGGATGCACAGTGTGGGGGATAGGAGGATGTAGAGTGTGGGGATGGGGGGTGGTGGTATGCACAGTGTGAGGGATAGGAGGATGTAGAGTGTGGGGGATGGGGGATGGGATGCACAGTGTGGGGGATAGGAGGATGTAGAGTGTGGGGGATGGAGGGTGGTGGTATGCACGGTGTGAGGGATAGGAGGATGTAGAGTGTGGGGGATGGGGGATGGGATGCACAGTGTGGGGGATAGGAGGATGTAGAGTGTGGGGGATGGGGGGTGGTGGTATGCACAGTGTGAGGGATAGGAGGATGTACAATGCGGGGGATGGGGGTGGTGTGCACAGTGTTGGGGATGGGAGGATGTACATTGAAAAGAAAAGAAGGAAAAAATATTTATTAAACCATAACGTTGGAAACACAGGGATACTTATGAAATGCCCTTCCGTGCTTTCACCTTACTTTCTGGGAAGGGGGACTTATGGGGGGAGCAATCGGCTGAACTTTTGCCTAGGGCACCACTAAACCTTGCACCGTCCCTGAGGCTATACTGGGCATATACCTGTTGATACCCTTTGAGAAAGGCGCTGAGCGCCGAAACGGCCCGTCAGGGTATTGGTGTGACCCACGGCTGCTGCCACAATTCAAGATCCATGCTGTACTCATGTAGATCTGCTGCTGCCCGTGTTAAGTATCATGGCCTTATACATTGCCTCTAAATAAATGTATGCTTTTTTGCTTTATTCATAAAGTGGATGTGCTGGTCCTATCATTGGCTGAATGCTATATATATAATACTTTATATATATATATATATATATATATATATATATATATATATATTCCATGTACAAGGATCACACTCTCCACTAATAGTCCAGCAGCTGCCAGGGTGTCAGCTCAGGAACTCCAGATTACTCTGATAGTCCAATATTGCAGAAAAAAATTAGGACACTCACCGGACTTTCAATTTGGATGTCTTTTTAATCCATCTCAATCCATCAAAGTATAAAGTGCAATGTGCATGACAGTGGGCCACGGGCCAACGTTTCGGTCCACCTTTGGACCTTTCTCAAGGCCCCCACTCTCACCTCCTAAAGGCCCTTATTCTGATCGGTGCGTACTTTCCCGAATTCTTACGTAGCGGGCCGCACGCCCGTAGAAACGCCCACCGAGCCTCCGCATACGGACGGACTCACTGTTTAAGAAGAGGGCGTGTGTACGGACGACATACCAACCTTGCGTGTGCGGTGGACACGCACAGAATCGGCACGGTCTTACAGCGTAAGCACGGTCTTACCGCGTCAGAACGGACGGGAACCTGGCCGTACGCACCGATGCGGTGTATTTACGCACAAATCACCACTATTATCAGAACACCCAAATCTGTAACATGACCCACTTATGCAATTAGGCTACCTCATTCAAAAGGGATTGTTTTTAATGGTCATCTATTATTTATCTAATTGATAATTAAACACTTTAATATCACTTTAGATTAACCCTTACATCATGCTAAGTTCACCACATTCTTTCTTGCCCCTTTACGCCCATGTGTTATGTATGCATATTACATCATCAATTATTCTTCACATGCAAACACACACATACACATCAACACACTATGTACATCTTTACATTACCCTTCACTTTCAACCACTTTTATGCACTAAACCCATCTATATATACTGTATATCCCTTTTGCACCTTACATAAATTAACACCACTATTTATACTTATATACTTATATTTAGACTTATACTGTAAAATTATACATTAACACACAGACCACTTCTAACTTTTATGACAACAATTTATTAACAGATAACAAAATAACTTAATTAAAGGCTTCAGACCAGGAGGTCGCATACATTCTGGACCTCTTCAGCCATGTGCAGAAGGTGCTGGCGCAGCCTGAGGAGGGCCCCTCTCAACCCCTCGCCTTCTTGCCTCTGGTCATCTGTGGGCATGTTAAAGGGGGATCAACATTAATTATGCTATTCAGGTCGACCTTGTACAGTCAATCCTAAGTACCTACAGCATGAGAATTCATACATACAAACAATTACATAGGCAATACTGTTTGTAATGGAAAAAAAGATGGGCACACACACACAGTGGCTTACACTACACAATATGTGAGTGATAAAATTGCCAATGTATGTATCAAAATCATAACAACACTTGAGCCTCACTCACACTTCTCCTGCCTTAACACTCACCAATCTACTAGAAAGCTACATCCAATAGAACATGCCACATTTTGTCATACATATATACCTGCATGTCACTGCTTAATAGCTAAACTGCATGATAGATAGATACATTGATACATGGATGAATGGATGGATGGATGGATGGATACCACATTTAAAGGCTAGCCTAGTCCCTCTACCCCTTACTTCCTGATTCATTGTCACATTGCCAGATAGTTGAAAGTGCAGCACTAATCCGCTTCCATACACCAAACAATTTCTAAAGGCAATCCATCCTACAAAATAGCTTTGCAAAATACATGGCAACAACCAGGGTAACTGCCCACTTGTGACTCCATTATAAATCAGGCCTGGCCATACTCCATTGATGTTTTATTTGTGCTTGTATAGAAAGGCCCTCCATAAATAAACACTCATCACCTACGTGAGCCTCCAGATTCCACGTTTTCAGCTTGGCCCTATAACCCCTAAGTGTGTCTGTTGTAATCCACTTTTGTCTATTAATTAATAATAGAGTAAAACACACTAGATTCAGCAGTGGTACCTAACAAATAGAAGTACCACCAATTATTAATGATGCCTTATGTTTACCTACCACTTCCTTCAACCTCCAACACTTCACAGGCCTCCTCCTCGTCCACGACCTCCTCGGCCACCTCCTCCTGGCCCATCACCTCGGAGGCCACCTCCTCCTGGCCCATCACCTCCGAGCCCACCTCCTCCTGGGCCACCTCCTCCTGGGCCGCCTCCTCCGAGCCCACCTCCTCCTGGGCCACCTCCTCCGAGCCCACCTCCTCCTGGGCCACCTCCTCCAGGGCCACCTCCTCCTGGGCCGCCTCCTCGGAGCCCACCTCCTCCTGGCCGTGCTCACGGGCCTGTCTTGCACGGTCACGTGCTGTAAGAAAATTCAAAATGCAGAGTGTTAAATAAGGCACATGATTTGTTCATTCATCATGCAGCAAAAACAATGACATATTAGACCCACATTACAGCATGTCAAACATGAAGTACCACACATATAGTGTATGCCATGTTTAACTCGTGATCAGCTATGTTACCTTATTGGCTAAAAAAAGGTCATGGAAGCATTAATGTACAATTGGCCATTTAATGTGTAAACACTCACATCGTGCAATGCTGGCCCTTCTTTGCTGGAGCAATTCGGGCTGGCGGCGCCGCAGGACCATCGCACAGCTGGAGCGGCGATGGTCCTGCGCACCTGGGTGCGCGCGAATATGCGCCTGCGGGCCGCGGCATACGCATGGCGCTTCTGCCGGTTCGTGATGAAAGGGCCCGCATGGCCCAGCCTGATCTCCATAACGGAGACCAGTGCCCTCAGCTCCGCAGCAGAGAATGGGGCTGCTCTCCCATAGGCCGCCATCTTAGCAATGGCACAATTCAAGCAATCATGTCCTGTAATTGGTTGTTCAGAGTGATATTTGGTATTACCTTTATTGTTCATTTTGTCATTAACAGCGTGTATGCGCCACAACAGACGGCTAAACCATTGCATCGCAAAACAACACTTGCTGTACCTTTGCATAGTTGAGCAGACCATGCCATTATTTAGTATCTCCAAAACAGACAGGGTGAAAGAAGTTTGCAACCCATTATATATAATCTATTACATTCACCAAACATGGGTGAAAACAACAGGTGAAATAGTGTGCATCACTAGCCAGTTACACCTAACTGTACAAGGTACTAAACAAGACAGCTTTATTATAGTGAAAGCTATACACCAGAAACATAGCAAATAGTGCAAGCCCATTTCCCAATATTAGGCCATGGTGCCATGTGAACATTTACCTTCTACCGGCCCACACTAGAGATGTGGAATGAAATGTACCTAGCATCAAGCCAGTATTTGGACACCTTTCACATGTGATTTGGATGCAAGCACTGATTACTATTGCCTGAGTGGTGGACTGGATTGACATATGGAATGGGTTAGTGTCAGTTGTAGTACATACCAAACAAGTGCACAGTACAAATGTACTTTCACATATACATTTCATGTCTGGCCACAGTTTGAGGTGTTTATTGGTGTTCAAATCTGCCATTAACTAGTAAATCAGACTTAGCAAGTATGCCTGTTTTTTTTTTTTCGCTGGTATGTGCGTGGCCTATGCGCCGAACGGTTGACGCTGCCGTACGGAACGCTGCCGCACGGAACGCAGGGTGTCGCTGATGTACGCCAATTACAGAAATAGTATATAAAGGTGTGCTAGACAACCAAAATGTTGCTGCAAACATGGCTGGATCTCAATCTGATGGAGACCAGGAGTGCCAGGAACTTTTTCAACGCATGGACTCCAGCACCTCCTATGTGCCCCTCAGCACAGACCAGCCAGTGGGAGAAGAGCAGTCTGCTGGGCCATCCACATCAGCCCAATCTGCAGCTGGCCCATCTTCTGCCTCAGCAGAATCATTGGGAACACAACAGGTGGCTTCCCAACAGAGTAGCCTGGCCAGCACTTCAAGTACAACGACAGGTGGCCGTGGCCGAAATAGGCCAACGGAGGAACCAAGCTGCAGGAACATGGCATTCGAAGCGCAGGAGCTTGCCATACTGGTACCCCGCGCACGGGATTGGATCAAGTGTCCACAGGACAGGTTGACACACACAAGGAGATGGAAGATTTGGGAGGACATAACTGCGGAGATTAATGCGGTAGCTCCACAAGTTCGTGAGGCGGAGCAGGTTAAGAAGAGGCAAGTTCATGTGTGTAACATTTGAGCAGTACAAGACCAGTAATGTTTAAAATAGATGTTAGATGGAGTTGGTAAATGGCCGGTCACATTGCTTGGAGCCACAGACATGATTGCCATGTCATTTAATGGATAGTTAGTGTAGGGTGAGTGTGAATGTATCTTCTAAGGGTTGTTTTTATATTTTTATAAAATGTAAGTTGTGTGTAATGAAGCACATGTTGTAATCTGTTGCAGATTGCAATGGTTGCTACAGCAAACATCAGGAGTGACATGTAGTAATATGTAAACTTTGATTGCAGGTGGCACGACTTCAAAACCAACCTCAAGAAGAAATTGACCAAACGGTGGGAACACAGCCACACCTCTGGGGCTGGCCCCATGCCAGGCCGCCTGAAGCTCACCCCCCTGGAGGAGATGGCCGAGTGCTGCATTGCAGTAGAGGAGGTCCGGGGGGTGAGCAACATGGATAGCGAGGCCCCAGCGGAAGTCTTTGCTGCTTTTGTTGAAGGTAATTATTTGGCATGCCATAAGTAGTTGGTCCTAATTTGCTTGGAATGTGTTGTAATTGTAATTTTGTCTTTCACCAGCATCCCCACCGCTTGGTCAAGAATCTCTTGAGGAGGTGGCGGAGTCTGTGCCACCTGCCACCAGTGGCAGGCATGTGCAGCAGCCACCGGCCGACCCGGATTACGACAGGTGGGTGCAGGTGCTTGGGCAGATTCACTAGCAGGGAGACTTAGCCTCAGAGCGGATGCGTAGGACCGAGGAGGTCATGCAGGGTTTGGTCAGCACCCAGCACACAATAGCTGGGAGCCTGCAGGCTATGGGTGAGGCCCAGCAGGCCATGGCTGCCAGCCAGCAGTCAATAGCTGCAAGCCTGCAGGTGCTGGCAGATCAAGCCCTGCGCCAAAATGACCTCCTCCTCCACCATAATGAGCTTATGGTGAAGCTAGTTTCCAGCAATAGGGCCCTATTGTCATCCGTTATTATTATTATTATTATAATTTTATTTATAAGGCGCCACAAGTGTTTCGCAGCGCCGTACAAAGGAACAATACAAGGAGACAAAACTTGGCATAACATTGAATAAATAAAAAAAATACAGTACAAATAAAGAGCACCACAGTTCAATACACATTACAGCTTAAATGTAAGTAGTGAGGACCCAATCAACATACAACTAGAGGCTTGAGGCCAATGATGGAGATGAGTATGAAGATGGTCACTGAGTGTTGGAGTAAAGGAGAGCTGTGAGTGAAATGTGAAGAGAAGTAGGCTTTGACAACAGGAGGGAAGAGGGCCCTACTCGGAGGAGCTTACAATCTAGTAGGAAGGGGAGACATTCCCACCAGCAGCACTCCCTGCTGGCAGATGGGGAACACCATCCCCCCCCTCACCAGCATCTGCTCCACCTGGGCCACCATCCTAACGTGGCCGTGGCCGAAGAGCTGCTGCACGTGGCATGGAGCCTACCAGGGCCAAACGTGTCCGCAAATGAACTTGTGTCCGCATTAATCTCCACCCTTATGTCAAATCTTTCATTGAGCTGTGTGTGTCAGCTTCCTGTGTCCAATCCCGTGCAGAGGGTACCCACATTTGCCCTCGTTTCGAATGTCTTGTTTGGTTCCCCTGTTGGCCTCTTTCGGCTACCATTACTGTCTGCTGTACTTGAAGTGTTGGTGCTATACTTTTGTTGTGAAGCCACCTGATGTGTTCCTAATGATTCTGCTGTGGCTATGTATGTCAGAAATTCTTTTTATTTTTGTAATTTATTTTTGCACTTTCCTGCCATGGTACCTTTTAATTTGTTGCATGTAAGAAATAACATGCTTCCCATTTTATTTTTGAGGTTATTGTAATAAATGTATATTTTTATCCCCAAATGTGTGGTTTAATTGTTAAATGTAGAAGTGACATGTCTATTCCTATTAGTGATAGTAAGTTCTGTCCATTGGTTGCAGTGTAAATGTGTGTCCAAAGTGCAGCATATATTTGTGTGTTTAGAAATGGTCCATTTAATGGTTCCAATTGAAGCACTGACAAGCGTGTAATTAATGAGTAATGAGTAAAGGAGTGGATTGTATTGTGTTCAGCTGACATTGGTTGCGGTGCGCCCGTACTGATTAGGCATTCCGATTGCCTAGCGCTGGGGTAGCCAACCCTAGTCCTCGAGAGCTACCAACAGTGCATGTTTTGCAGGTCTCCTCACAGAATCACAAGTGAGCTAATTAGCTCCATCTGTGTATCTTTTAAAATGTGTCAGTGATTAATGAGTGCAGCTGTGCAGCAGCTAGGTTGTCTGGAAAATGTGAACTGTTGGTAGCTCTCGAGGGCTAGGGTTGGCTACCACTGGCCTAGCGCATGACAGAGTGGTGTCCGCAAAGCAATACTTGCTTATGAACACTGCATATTTCTAGCCTTTTGGTTCGCGAGCATTCGGTGTGCTGTCTGAATGCACGCCTACCAGAATGAGTGCACTCCCTCGTGTCCGCCCATGTTTACGCCCAGTTTAGCCCACTTTGAAACTACGCCCCTGTGTATTTCCGAATGACGGCCATAATACGCCCACATCTCCCGAGTGATTGCGGTGCACATTTCTGTACGGTATTAGTGAGAACAAGTACGGAGACCATGCGTGGCACATGCGCATAGCGTTGCCCACGCATGCGCAGACAGCTAAAAAACGCCATCCGAAAGTATTCGGAAATTTACGCATCAACCAGAATAAGGCCCTTAGTGACTTTAATATCCACTTAAATGTCCTTCCCTGCTAGTACTAGTGCTAGTTACCCAGTATTACAACTTGTCAGATCCAATAGTTGAAATGGGTAACAGCATATCCAAATTAAACAGCAGCAAACCAATGGGTCTTTTCCAAAATCACTGTGTCCTGCAGGCACCTCCCCAAAATTATATTGCTTGTCTGAAATCTATATTAAATTAAAGACACAAAACTGTTCCCCTGATGAAGTCTTTTTAAGACAAATGCGTTGGGACGTTTCTGTACATTGTTATTTGTGTCTGGAACAACTTTCTGAAAATAAAGATATCGAAAGAACTGCTTTGAGTGCTTCACTGGAGATTGGATCACCATATTTATGGACTGTTGTTCAATTAAGGTGCAATTCCACAACTGGGTGTTTTATATATATATATATATATATATATATATATATATATATATATATATATAAAAGGTTTAGAGTGCGCTTAAGAATACACAACAGTATGAAATTAAATTTAAAACATTTATTCCTCAGTCTTCACAAAGACTTCAAGCTTTAAAAGTACAGCAGGTCTGTTGCAGGTACAGATGGTGTAGTGGGCCCAACGCGTTTCGTCAATAAATTGACTTCATCAGGGGCTTGGCGGACAATAAGTCAGCAAGACATATACACACTTTTGTAAAGTAAAGGATCACATACAGTGTCCAACATATAAGGGAATAAGGCTCAATGCAGGACCCGAATAGGCATTGAACGTAAATAATCGCCACACGTAAGCTGCTAATGCATCAGTGAGATTTTTGAACTACATAGATCGTTCACACAGTGGTCTGTAGTTTCTCAATATCAGGCCTAAATAGGCAGTAGGCATATAGAGTCTGGAAAATGTATGCAAATGGTGCAATTATGTGGTCAGAGACCAACATCAACTGTTCAGTACAAAAATCTGGAATGGTTCCTAAGACACTTCAGAACTATTGGAGTGAAACCGGAAGTGTACAGCCTGGGATCCAGCAACAGCCATATACATGTATATATTACACAACAAAAGTGGAAGAGCGATAGGAATCTCTTCAGCAGAATGTTACCAAAAAGGTTATTGATAGTCCATGACTTAAACAGTTATAGATAACAGTCAAAGTACTGAATGACTTGTCCGGTATCTTTTATTTGATCGTGGGATTTTCATACAGAAATGGAAGTAACCCAACGGGTTTCATCTTATCTATCAAGACTTCATCAGGGGTGTATGTCTTCCAAGAAAATGGTGTTTACAAGGTAATAATTCCAGAATGATCAGAACCAATTCTGAAATGGTGATATTCAATATGAATACCCTCTAAGTGTGTAACTGAACCAAGAAAGTAAATTGGAGATTTTACAATCAAATATCAGCTTGTGCCTAGATTTGTCAGATTTCAGGAGAGCTATCTGCAAACTGAATGTCATGTCAACGGTAAGGAAAACAAATATATAATATATATTTATATAAACCATATGTATTTTTGGAGTCCTTGCAGATAGATATTTTATGCACAATAATGGATGCACATCCACCTCCACATGAGCTCCACAATGTCTGTGGGGCTCATGTAGAGGTGGCTTGGGACATGATGTTTCAGTTAGGTTAAAAAAATGAATATACTGTATCTATAAAAAGAAAACAGTGCTTCTTAATGCAATTAAACTCTGTAACAATCTGTTAAAACAAGTCTTCCTTTGAACTCTTTATTGAGATAATATAACACTAAAGAAATGGTGGAACTTTTCTTCCTCACAGTTTAAAAGCCATTCCTTCACATATCATTATTGTATGACAGGTTAAATAAATAGATATTTTAGCATGGTTAAATGCAGGAAGAATGTGATCTCCTCAGTATACTGATCATGTGACTTGCTTACATCATACACAGCCATTGTGATATTAACTGACTTTGAAAGAAAGGTCACTGCTTTGTAGAAAACTCAGATATCAACTGTACCTACTCACAATGTAAGGTACGCTCAACCTACAGCAAATATGATATGAAAATAATGATTGATAGATAGATAGATAGCAAAGGTAAAATTAAGGTATTATAACCAAAATAGGTTGATCATGTGCAGGACCGCCGACAGGGGGGTGCTAGAGGTACAGCTGTCCCGGACCCAGCCCTCTGGAGGGGCCCGGGCAGCTGCCCACAGTGGCATGGCACCTCCCCCCGCACCCGCACAATGCATCCCCCACCCGGCGCCAGCAGCCAGGCACGCACAATACACAATGCAGCCTGCATTACTAGTGGCGGCCCTGATCATGTGACTTATAGATGTAGCAATTATTAACTGTATCTATTTATACAAATATGTCCTCATATACTGTAGATTTAGTCACACCAAACTGCTGCCATTCGGTCCGCCAGATTCTTGGTCTATTCAGCAAAATGTGCTTTTTATTTGCACAAATAAAACAACTGGAAGCGAAAAAAAATTGAGCTGATGAATTTGATCTGTGACATTTAAAAATGTCTGTAGTGTATGAATGCATTTGAATCCAGGGCAGTGACTAGCTAACCCATGTGTCTGGGGGGAAGGCAGATACATCTTAACATCATGACAATGTGCCTATTTTCATTTGCAGGACTGTAGTAATCAGAGCAGTAATCTCATTGTTCCTTTGACCCTGATTAGATAAGAATCTTTTCATTCAGATTTGAAAGACTTTACAGTCTCCAAGAGGGTCATAGTCATTTGAAAAACTTACATTGTTATATAAATATATGTATGTATTGGAGTTTCCAGTTGCTTTCAGAACTTTGAATTTCATCTATCAAATAAAATCTCAGCCCTAGTCCAAGCGATAAATAATTTACCTACTGCTGTGAAATTAACATTCATGAGTTCCCCTTCACTGCCAACTGACAACACAAAACATGAAAAACACAAGTGACTGGCTGTCATCATGGGGAATCATAGGCTGCAGTCAGTCAGCGGTAGAACATTTGTGTCATTTTTACAACCATTGCCAGACCAACACTGAAGAAAGAAAAAAAGATTTTAGGCTAGAAATTATCAAAAGTAAAAATTTTATTTGGTTGAATTTCTGAAAAAAAAGTTTTGGTATGTCAAGAAATTTGAAAATTGTGTGTTCACTTATGTTTCCTTAGTTTTATAGGCTGTGATCTTGGAGAGGTTATATTAGAACCATTGCGGGTTTAGTTTGTTGCCCTTTCCCGCACAGGGAATTTGGAAACTTTTTAGTATGGGGCTGCAGATGTTCATATCTAGGAGATCACTGTTTTACAGGGCCCTTGTAGAAGTCAGTTTAGATTGACTTTGATCTACGAAGGATAAGAAAAGAATTCGATGAGAAGTGACAATCTAATGATTTTTCTCCCATGCGGCCGCATGTGAGTGGACGTGTAAGCATACGCATACACTCGCATGATAGTTAGTGGATTTGGGTGGTGGGGGGCATGGACATTTGGCGGGGCAGTGTTAACCTGATCATTAGGCTGTGAATATACACAGCGCAGTCAACAGGTCTGAATCAGGCCCATAGTATGTTTGCAAATGTGTGTAACTAAGCCCTCCGAGTATCACA